>NC_080164.1:18617879-18991487 GCF_950295315.1 Erinaceus europaeus
CGGAGACCATGGCACCTGCCCCAAGGGCCTTCCCAGCACCCACCCTCAGCCGCAGCCCAGGGTGACATCACTGGGGGCTCTGTTGGGCATGTGGTCCAGGTGGGACTGACCCCACTTCCTGGTTCCAGTGTGAGCTCATGCCCCAGGCCAGGCCAGTGAGAATATTCCAGTGATGGACAGGTGACTCACACCAGGCCAGAAGGAACCTCCTTAGAAGACCTTGAGCTACAGTTACTGGAACTTTCTTCCCCCAGCATGAACAGGCTGGGAGAAGGAAAGCTCAAGCCTCTAGCCAAGGCTAGAAGGATCTTTGGCCTCTGATGGGATCTCATGTGGGAATAAGGTCTCCGGGAGTAAAATGACACTGTGTTGGATTAGAGTGAACCTTAGTGCAATGGCCGGCATCTACTATGAAAGGGACTCTGGGCTCACAGAGACACAGGAGACAAGGCCATAGGGGCAAGGAAATGCCGGAGCGACAGGCTGGAGGGAGCCAGGCTCTAGAAACAAGTCTTTTATGATGGGGAGCGGAGCCAGAGCACCGCTTCATCATGCAGGGTCAGCGATGGAACCCAGGGCCTCATGCACGCAAGGTATGTTCCTACCCGCAGAGCCGGTCTCCAGCCACTCCACAGCTTCTCCTTACGACCTCCCAGGGCCATGGAGGTCCTCTCCATTCCCTGTGTGTACGATGGAGCCTACAGGTTGACTAAGCTTGAAAGGCTCCTTCCTGCAGACCTGCAGGTTTCCTGCCTGTCATGGATGCCGCCCAGCTTTGAACCCAGACTCCACGGCGCTGGGGGGAGCGTTGTTGCGGTGGCGCCTCTCCTCCTTTCCCCCTGTCTCTTTGAAATAAATCAGCCTAAAGGTTGGGTGGTGGTGCACCTGGTTGAGAGCACACGTTACCATGCTTAAGGAGCCAGGTTCAAGCCCCCAGTCCACACCAACAGGGGAGAAGCTTTGCAAAAGGCGAAGCAGTGCTGCAGGTGTCTCTCTCTGTGTCTTCCCCTTCTCTCTTGATTTCTCTCTGATTTTCTCCCTTTTCTTATCTCATAAGATTTACTGTAAGGATTGAATGGATGACCCAGTCTCTATCAGGTGAACAATGCTTTTTTGTTTGTTTTTTGCCTCCAGGGTTATCGTTGCCTCAGTGCCTGCACACGAATCCATTGTTCCTGGAGGCCATTTTTTTTTCATTTTTGTTGCCCTTGTATCAAAGGAAGAAAGGAAAGAGAAAACAAAGGAAGAAAGAAAGAGATGGAAGGAGAGAAGGAAGGAAAAAGTTCAGCCTGGAACAGTGAAGCCCTGATGTTTGACAAAAAAAAAAAAGAAAGAAAAAGAGATGAAATGAATGTTCAAATCCTCTACCCCCACATCAAGGAGCTTCACAAGTGGTGAAGCAGGTCTGCTGGTGTCTCTCTCTTTCACTCCCTCTATCTCCCCTCCCCTCTCCATTTCTCTCTGTCCTATCAAATAAAATATAAAAAAATGTAAATAAAGCCTCCTTTCTTGATTCTCCCTCTCCCCCCACCCCAGCTTTTCCTGAAGCCAGGGTGTGCCTCCCAGGTCTCAGCTTTACAGAGACGGAGTCCCCCCAACACACACAAACACACGCACCTGCTCCCCAGACCCAGGGTCCAGTAAGCTGAGCAGCCCACACCCTGTCTGCTCTCCTTATCAAGTGAGAAAAGGAACTCAGAGAGGAAACTGGTTGTTCAAAGGCATAGTCAGTGGTTGGGCCAGGAAGTCAGGCCTGCTTCTCCCATCCTCCACCCCCACCCTCACCCCCACCTCCCTGTGAGACTTCACTGGGCTCTGCCTGCAAGGTCCCTGTTCAGGGATGTCCCTCCGGCCAGCATCCAGAGGGCCAGCACTGCATTACAGGTGCCTCCCGGCTGAGGGGAAAGGGGGGATGGCCACCCCTGTCAGGGCCTGCCCTGTCTCCCTCCATGTGGTGGGGGTGGAGAGGCTTCCTAAGTCAAGCTGTGAGTAGGGTGTGTCCCGTGGGCTTTCCTTTTGCCTGAGTGCCCCTGTCCCCTAACTCATCTTTTTGCCAAAGGTCTTGACAGAATGCAAGAAGTAACCTGAGTATTCAGGGCAGTCATCAGTCAGTAAGGAAGGTTCTGCATCTGGGCAGGGGAGGGAGGTCATTTCACCAACATCCCCCACCTCCAGTGGGTAGCCCATCTTCTGACTAACATGGCCGCTTCTCTTTGATACACAAAACCCATTTTGCTCTTGAGCACCATCAGCAAGCTGATCTAAGTGCAGGGAAGGTTCTAGAAGGAGGCAATGGAAAAGCAGAGTGAACTGCCTGACAGAGGGAAGACTCTGAGAGGACCTGGCAGGGAGAGGCAGGGTGGGGAGGAGAGAGGGGAGCAGGCAGGAGGGTCAGAGCCTGTGAGAATCTGAGGGGAAGGGGAGCTATGGGGCGCAGCTGGAGGGCAGATGTGATAGTGTCCCCACAGTGACGGGGCCCAGAGGCATTTGAAGACCCCCTAGTACCAGGCTTGGCAGGAAGTTGCTCTCCTACTTGCCCCCTTTTCTGACAACCCTAGATGGGAACAGATGTCATGGGGGTGGGGAGGGGACACCTGTGGGGTACTATGCAGAGAGGGAGTGTCCAGAGACTGAGGGGCCTGGACCTACACCTCTTTCTCTCCCTTGGCCCCAAGGATATGTAAAATCCTGAGGGAGGACTGTGGGTGCCAGGAGGCTGGTATGGGTCGCTCAGGGTCTGTTCCCTAGCTGACACTGGAGTTGCACCCACCTTTTCTGATCTGCTCTAGCATCTTTCTGTGGGTGTCATTGTGACCTCTCACCACAGGCCCCCTAAGGCCCACAGCGGGTAATGCTGTGTTGGGAGACCTCGGGCAAACTTTGGAGAGTCCATGGTTAGTGGGAGCTGGGCACTGAGCTGCAGTACTCTGCTTGAACTCCCCCAGAGAGCCCTTGAACACTGGGCTCCCCTAGACTCTCACAGACGAAGGCACAGGCACTAGGCTTCCATGGATCTGGGTTCAAATCCCGCTCCGTTTGCCAGCTCAGCGGCTCTGGGTAAGGCTCGGTTTCCCCAATCTGAATAAGTTCATTTTTTTGTTTGTTTTGTTTTGTTTTGTTTTAACCAGAGCACTGCTCAGCTCTGGCTTATGGTGGTGCAGGGAATTGAACCTGGGACTTTGGAACCTCAGGCATGACAGTCTTTTTGCATAACCATTATGCTATCTGCCCTAGTTTCCCCAATCTGTTAAATGGAGGTTCTGAGTCAGGCACAAGCTAGAGGTGAAGTGAGTCTGAATGTCATCCTCAGGGTCAGGGAGAGGTAGCTGAGGACTTCCAAGCCCGAGGCCCCGGGTTCAGCCCCAGGTACTGGCTGTGCCAGAGCAGAGCGGTGCTCTAGACTCTCCTTCTCTTCACCCATGAAAATAAGTAACACTGTCCACACAATCGTCAGCTGGATGTCTTTAGGACAAGCCTCCAAGTGCACCCTAGCTTTTCCTGAAGAATGGGGCTGCTAGTCAGGGGAGGGCAGCCTGGGAGGGCCAAGGACTACACAAGGCTCCCCAGGGGGTTGAGGGACTGCGGCCCCTGCTCCACGGGGTCCAGTGTCTGCAGGCTGCACCAGAGGCAGGGCCAGACCTGAGACGCGACGCCTGCATTCATCTTCCATCCTCCTTTCCTTCCGGCTCTTCTAAGGGGAGCTGTGGGAATCGAGGGCCTGCATCCCCTGCTCACCCTGTGGGCGGCACCAGGGGAGCTGTGGGAATCGAGGGCCTGCATCCACTGCTCACCCTGTGGGCGGCACCAGGTGGGCTTGGGCCTGGGTATGGACATCCTTTTTTTTTTTTTTTTTTTAGAAATTTTTAATTTTTAAGTCTTTTTTTTATTTTTTATTTAAGAAAGGATTAATGAACAAAACCATAAGGTAGGAGGGGTACAACTCCACACAATTCCCACCACCCAATCTCCATAACCCACCCCCTCCCCTGATAGCTTTCCCATTCTCCATCCCTCTGGGAGCATGGACCCAGGGTCATTGAGGGTTGCAGAAGGTAGAAGGTCTGGCTTCTGTCATTGCTTCCCCGCTGAACATGGGCGTTGACTGGTCGGTCCATACTCCCAGTCTGCCTCTCTCTTTCCCTAGTAGGGTGGGTCTCTGGGGAAGCTGAGCTCCAGGACACATTGGTGGGGTCTTCAATCCAGGGAAGCCTAGCCAGCATCCTGGTGGCATCTGGAACCTGGTGATTGAAAAGAGTTAACATACGAAGCCAAACAAATTGTTGAGCAATCATGGATCCCAAGCTTGGAATAGTGGAGAGGAAGTGTTAGGGAGGTACTCACTGCAAACTCTAGTGTACTTCTGCTTTCAGGTATATTTATGGATACGTGTGAACATAAGCTCTCTCTCACAGAAACTGGTGTATATCTAGGTTATGGAACTTTGTTAGAAAGTGAACCACCTGAGATGAAATTAGAGTGTACTACAAAAGGAACGGTCTCACCCGAGTAATGAAGCTGAAGGGTTGTCATTCCACACGTGAAGTCTCTGGACACAGACTGAGGTGAAGCATGATGAGGTGGCAATCGTTGCGTTGGTTAGGTTGTGATCGGCGGATGCAATATTATTTGATATGGATTGGGAGAGGCATATGGGAAAGTGGGCCCTATCCAAGGGTTCCAGGACTGGGGGAAGTAGGGGCTCTATAGTGGAGATGTGAGGTTCCTGCTGTCTTAGGGTTCAAAAAGACAATCGATAGTTAATGTTATCATCACATTATTTGGTAATTGGGTTAACTTTGAAAAGTCCTTTTGTTATGGTTTGCTGTACAGTATCCAGTATCTTGTATATAGCTGTGCTATTGGATGCTTCTAATCTACTTGGTCTAGGCTTTTGAGAGAGTCTGCATATCAAATACACAGCCTATATATTAAAAAGATTCAGTTTGTGTTTTGAAAAACTTCGAGACATACAACTGATTTTCCCCCTCTCATATTAATTAACTACTGATTTATATGTCTACATTTTGCTAGGAGTGTACATAAACACCATTCCCACCACCAAAAGACTGTGACCCATCCCTCCCACCCACTCCCACCCCCCACTGTCCCAGGAAGCTGCATGTCTACCCCTCACCACTGGGTTTTTACTTTGGTGCCCTACTTACAATTTGATCAGGTCCTGCTTTTAGTTTCCCTTTCAGATCTTCTTACTCAACTTCTGTTGATGAGTGGAATCATCCCATACTCATCTTTATCTTTCTGACTTAGTTCACTTAACATAATTCCTTCTAGCTCTATCCAAGATGGGTCAGAGAAGGTGGGTTCATTGTTCTTGATAGCTGCATAGTATTCCATTGTGTATATATACCACAGCTTTCTCAGCCACTCATCTGTTGTTGGGCACCAGGGTTGCTTCCAGGCCTTAGCTATTATGAATTGTGTTGCTATGAACATAGGAGTACACACCTCTTTTTGGTTGGGTGTTATGGAGTCCTTGGGGTATAACCCCAGGAGAGGAATTACTGGATCATATGGAAGGTCCATATCTAGCCTTCTGAGAATTTTCCAGACTGCTCTCCACAGAGGCTGGACCAATTTACATTCCCACCAGCAATGTAAAAGGGTTCCTCTGTCCCCACATCCTCTCCAGCATTTGTTGCTGCTGTCCTTTTTGATGTATGCCATTCTTACAGGAGTGAGGTAGTATCTTAGTGTTGTCTTAATTTGCATTTTTCTGACAATCAGTGACCTAGAGCAGTTTTTCATATGTTTGTTAGCCTTTTGGATCTCGTCTGAGGTGAATGTTTTGTTCATATCCTCTGCCCATTTTTGAATGGGGTCATTTGCTTTTTTGGTGCTAAGTTTGCTGAGCTCTTTATATATTTTGGTGATTAGTTTCTTGTCTGATGTAAGGCATGTGAAGATCTTCTCCCATTCTGTGAGGGCTCTCTCTGTTTGTTTAATAGTTTCTTTGGATGTGCAGAAGCTTTTCAATTTGATGTAGTCCCATTGGTTTGTTTCTGCTTTAGTCTTCCTTGCAATTGGGTTTGATTCATCAAAGATGTCCTTGAGGTTTAGGTGGGAAAGTGTTTTACCAATGTTTTCCTCTAAGTATTTGATTGTTTCTGGTCTGACATCTAGGTCTTTGATCCATTTGGAGTTGATTTTTGTTTCTGGTGAGATAAAGTGGTTCAATTTCATTCTTCTGCATGTTTCAACCCAGTTTTCCCAGCACCATTTATTGAAGAGAGCCTCCTTTTTCCATTTAATCCTTTGGGCCCCCTTATCAAAGATTAGGTGCCCATAGGTGTTGGGATTTATTTCTGGGCTTTCAATTCTGTTCCACTGGTCTGTGTGCCTATTTTTGTTCCAGTACCATGCTGTTTTGATGATGATGGCTTTATAATATAGTTTAAGGTCTGGGAGTGTGATGCCTCCATTTCTGTTTCTTTTCCTCAAGATGGTTTTGGCAATTCTAGGTGTTTTCGTGTTCCAGATAAATGATTGTAGTGTTTGTTCTATTCTCTTAAAGAAGTTTGGTGGAACTTTGATGGGTATTGCATTAAATTTGTATATGGCTCTGGGGAGAATATTCATTTTGATGATATTTATTCTTCCAATCCATGAGCATGGAATATCTTTCCATTTCTTGGTATCAGTTTCTATTTCCTTGAGTAGCGACTCATAGTTTTCAGCATACAAGTCTTTCACTTCTTTGGTCAACTTTATTCCTAGGTATTTGATTGATTTTGCTGAAACAGTAAATGGGAGTGATTTCTGGATGTCTTCTTCTTTAGACTTAGTGTTTGCATAAAGAAATGCCACTGATATTTGTACATTGATTTTGTAGCCTGATACCTTGCTATATTGCCTAATAACTTCCAGTAATTTTCTGCTGGATTCTTTAGGTCTTTCTATGTATACTATCATATCATCTGCAAATAGTGAGAGCTTGACTTCTTCCCTTCCAATCTGTATTCCTTTGATTTCTTTTTCTTGCCTGATTGCTATGGCAAGAACTTCCAATACTATGTTGAAGAGTAACGGTGACAGTGGACAGCCCTGTCTAGTCCGTGATCTGAGGGGGAATGCTTTCAGCTTCTGTCCATTGAGTATGATGTTGGCTGTAGATTTGCTATATATAGACTCCACTATCTTGAGGAATTTCCCATCTATTCCCATTTTTTGTAGAGTTTTGAGCATGAACAGGTGTTGGATTTTGTCAAAGGCTTTCTCTGCATCTATTGAGATAATCATGTGGTTTTTGGCTTTGCTTTTATTGATGTGGTGAATGGCATTGATTGACTTACGGATGTTGACCAGCCTTGCATTCCTGGGATGAATCCCACTTGGTCGTGATGAACAATCTTTTTGATATGTTGCTGTATCCGGTTGGCCAAGATCTTGTTTAATATTTTGGCATCTATGTTCATCAGAGATATTGGTCTGTAGTTTTCCTTTTTTGTTCTGTCCCTATCAGTTTTTGGTATCAGGGTGATGTTGGCTTCATAGAAGGTGGAAGGGAGTATTCCTGTTTCTTCAACCTTATGGAATAGCTTAAGAAGTATGGGTATTAACTGTTTCCTGAAAATTTTGTAGAATTCATTTGTGAAGCCATCTGGTCCAGGACTTTTGTTGTTGGGGAGATTCTTAATAACGGTTTCAATTTCTTTGTCTGTGATTGGTGCATTTAGATTTTATAGTTCTTCTTGGTTCAGTTTTGGAAGGGCATATGCTTCTAGGAATTGTTCCATTTCTTCCAGATTCTCTAGCTTGGTGGCATATAGTTCTTTATAGAAGTTTCGCAGGATTCTCTGGATTTCTGTAGTGTCAGTTGTGATATCTCCTCCATCGTTTACAATTCTATTAATTTGAGTCTTCTCTCTTTTTTGTTGGGTGAGTCTGGCTAGGGGTTTGTCAATTTTGTTTAATCTTTCAAAGAACCAACATTTGGCTTCATTGATCTTTTGTATGGTTCTTTTATTTTCGATGTTGTTTATTTCTGCTCTAACTTTAGTGATTTCTGTCCTTCTGGTTGCTTTAGGGTTCCTTTGTTCCTCTTCCTCTAAGTCCTTGAGGTGTGCAGTAAGGTCGTTTCATTTGAGCTTCTTCTTGGTGTTTAATATGTGATTGTATGGCTATAAGTTTCCCTCTCAGTACTGCTTTAGCTGTGTCCCAAATTTTTTGATAGGTTGTGTCTTCATTTTCATTAGTTTCCAGGAACATTTGAATTTCCTGCTTGAGTGAGTCTCTGACCCAGTGGTTCTTAAGGAGCATGTTGTTTAGTTTCCAAATTCTGTGTCTTTTAATAATTTTCTGTTTGTTGTTAAATGTTAGTTTTACTCCACTGTGGTCTGAGAAGATACTTGGGATGATTTCAATGCTCTTGAATTTATTGATGCTGTCTTTGTGGCCTAACATGTGGTCTATCCTTGAGTATGTGCTATGTGGATTTGAAAAGAAGGTGTATTCCATTTTTTTGGGGTGGAGGAGTCTGAAAATGTCCAAGAGGTCTAGTCTGTCGATCTCTTCATTCAATTCTCTTGTATCTTTATTGGTTCTCTGCTTTGTTGATCTGTCTAAGTGTGAGAGTGGGGTATTGAAGTCTCCCACTATTATTGTATTACTATTGATGTATTTTTGAAATTCTTTCAGTAGGTGCTTAATGTATTTAGATGGTCCCTCGTTGGGTGCATAGATGTTAATGATTGTTAAGTCTTCTTGGCTGACTGATCCTCTAATCATTATGTAATGTCCTTGCCTATCTTTTATTACTTTATTTAATTTAAAATCTATCGTGTCTGAGATGAGAATGGCTGTTCCTGCCCTTTTTTGTGGTCCATTAGCCTGTATGATAGTTTTCCATCCTTTCACTTTAAGTCTGTGTTTATCTTGTTGTGAAAGATGGGATTCTTGCAAGCAGCATATGGTTGGGTTATGTTTTCTGATCCATCCCCCCACCCTGTGCCTTTTGATGGGTGAGTTTAAGCCATTGACATTTATTGATATTATGGATTTAATGTATTGTAGTGCCATTGTTCAAAAAAAATTTGTTTGCTCTGATATACTGCAAGTATTATAGTGATGTTCTTGTTTATAAGAGGTCTTTTAGAACCTCTTTCAGGGCCAGCTTGGTGATGGTTGCCTCCTTTAACTGTTTATCTAAGAAGGTTTTGATCCCTCCATCTAGTTTGAATGAAAGTCTAGCAGGATATATTATCCTTGGTTGAAACCCTTTTTCATTCAGGGCTCAATAGATATCTTGCCACTCCTGTTGCTGAGGAGTTATTCTGATGTAGTCTCCGCCCCCAGGTTTCACTACTCCGCGCGAAACCCTAGCATTGCCCCCTTCAACCAATCCTAGCCCTACACGTCACCCCTGGTTGTCGCCCAATAAAAAGCCCCCTCACCCCCCCCCTCTCTGGGCTCTCAGCTCTCCCTCTCTGAGGTCTCGCTCCCTGCTCTCCCCCCGTGGTCAGATAGTGGGGACAGCCATTGCCGGCTGGCTCCATGTGGTCTGAACCAAACCCCCCCATCCTATAATAAAGATTTGTGTACCCCTTTGCTCTGGACATCCGCTCTCTTCTCCGTGGTGCAGCCCGACAACAGACCGCCACAACAACACACTCCCTTCTGGCTTTTAGAGTTTGAGTGGAGAAGTCTGCAGATAATCTTATGGGTTTTCCCTTGTATGTGTGTTGTTTTCGACGGGTTATGTTGTTTTCACCGGGCTGGCTTCACGGGCGGGTAACAGATGACCAGGGACTCATGGCTGGGTTGTACGCAGTATCTCTTTATTCATGCAGGACACAGCACAATCTAAGACGAGCTAAGGTGAACTCAAGGTAAAGTACTCTAAAACTCACAATGCTGTCTTTATATATACTTCCCAAGTAGGGTGGAAACAGGATGTGACATAGAGAGGGTGGAGAGAAAAGTGACTGGTGAAAATCAGAGTGTGACAAAGAGGGGGCAGATTAGGTGAGAATCCTATCACTGAACCACAAATGCCCTGGAGGGAGGGTGGAACTTGTTAACAGTGGTTATGTAAATAGAATGAAGTGGTTATATAAATAGAATAGTGTTAAGCAGGGGGGATTTAAACCAAATGAAACAGAAGGGGTCTCATGCATACCAACATATGTGACTTCTTGTTTCTCTCTTGCAGCCTTTAGGATCCTTTCTTTATCCTTACTTCTTCTCATTGTGACTATGATGTGTCTTGGTGTCTTCAGGTCTGGGTTGATTCTGTTTGGTACTCTCTGGGCCTCTTGAATCTTGATATCCTTTCTGTTATTCAGGTCTGGGGAGTTTTCTTCTATTATTTCCTCTAGAATATTTGCTTCCCCTTCCTCTCTTCCTCTGGCAGGCCAATTATACGAATGTTACTTCTTTTGAGATCATCCCATATGTCTCTGTTGTTGTTTTCAGTGTCTCTCAATCTCTTTTTAAGCTCTTTCACCTCTTTCTTCGTTTTCTCTAACTCATCCTCTGTCTGACTAATTCTGTTTTCTGCTTCTGTTAGTCTGCTTTCCCTTGCCTCAGCTTCTTTCTTCATTACAGCTATTTCAGCTTTCAGTTCTCTAATTGCCTCAAGATAATCAGTATTTTCCTTGGGGGTCTCAACTGTTGTTTCCCTAATACTGCCATTCCTTTCCTCCAATGTTGTTTTCATTTCTGTGATTAATAAGTTTATTATTGCTTGCATACTTTTCTTATCTATGGTTACTTCTGGCTGATTTGTAGTTTCTTCTGGGCTCTTCTCTTCATTCACTGGAGTAGCAGTTTTATTTGTTTTTGATCTACCCATTTTTTTTATTTATGTGTTTCTTTTTTTTTATGCTCTGTTGTTCCTCAGTTGTTTTGTCTTGAGTACAAGTAACACTGTACTAAATACCTTTATGACAATTGCACTCACCAACCTCAGGAATTACAGTAGCAACTGAAGTAAGTATTGAAGTAGTTTAATCGTTACCAGTTAGCCAAACAATTTCTCCAGTCAGGAAAAAAATAGTAACCAAATACCAGTGAAGAAAGAGAAAAGAAAGAAGGGATAGCAAGAATGGACAGTTATGCAAATCTACTATCCACTGTATATTCTAGGGGTAACAAGAGGGGAAAGGGAACTAGAGCAGAGATACACACATAGAGAGTCTACTCTGAGTCAGATTTCTTCCCCAAAGTAATTCACAAATTCAGAAGGGCAAAGAAGAAGGAAGAAGTGTATGACAAGATAAAAAAAAAAAAAAAAAGAAAGAGAGAGAGAGAGACAAGAGAGAGAAAAGGGAGAAGATAAGAAAAAGAGCTGTAATTAAAGAGCAGTGAAAGGAAATGCCCAAATGTGTATCAGTGAATTCAAAAAAGCACCCTGTTTGGTGGTGTGGGGGATCCTGCTAGGAGCTGATCCCCAGGGACTGCTTATGGGGGGGGGCTGGGAAGGAGGTATGCTTGAAAATTAAAAGGAAGAAAACAAATTTTTTCCCCTTTTTTCCCTACTCTAATTCTTAACCCAAATTAAGTTATAGTCACCTCCTTGGTGTCACCGCTAGGACCCCTTATTGGCTGGCCTGCTAAAGGCAGAAAATCCTACCATTTCCAGGAGATGTGGTCAGAGCTCAGCCACTAGCAGCTTCTCAGTCCGCCGTCTTCCGGGAAACCCCCCAATTTTTAAGTCTTAATTTTCCCTTTTTTGATAAAGACAGAACTTTTTGAGACAAAATTTCTTTTGAAATTGTTATTAATTTTGGATGGAGACAGAGACAAGTTGAGAGGAGTGGGAGAGCTAGAAAGGAAGAGAGACAGAGAAGACACCTGCAGACCTGCTTCACCACTCAGGAAGCCCATTCCCCCTCACCCCCCAAGGCGGGGGAGCTGAGGTTTGAACTTGGATCCTTGAGCATGGTAATGCTTGCACCCACCCTGGTGTACCACCTCCCAGCCTCCTGACCCATCCTACAGATCTATGGCAAACTCACTCAAGTCTAGACAGCTTCCGGTTGGCTCAGGATTCTGCTCAGAGCCAAAGACTGCCGAGGGGTCTGGAGGTGAGGAAGGCAAGGACCCACAGCTGTGCCTCTGAGTAGAAAGCGCCCCGCCCTTCTCTGGTACTTCTGCTCAGCGCCCCCTGAAGAATGTCCCATTACCCAGCCGCAGCCGCAACCACCATGGTTCTTTGTGCGTTTGCACCGCTTAGCGCACTGGTCTGCTCCATTCTGGGTCCAGACTAGAAAAGCTGCCCCTTCCTCAGCTGTGGCTCTGGCTGCAGCCCCCACCCTGGGGTTCCCCCTGCCCAGAGGAGGCCCGGCAGCTGTCCCACCCAACCCCCCCGGAACTATCAGGCTACTTCACCTTCATTAAAGAAAAACAGGGTTGGTTATTGCACCCAATAAAGCACTCTGTGGGGAGGGAAGGTGAGGGGGGAGGGGGGCTTCCAGGCCCTGGCGCATGATGGTGGAGGAGGGCCTAGGCTGGGGGGGGGGAGTGTTTCACAGAAAACTGGGAAATTTTACATATGTATCAACTACTGTAAACCATTAATTCCTCCCAATAATAATTTAAAAATATGGGATCATCTAATAATCCTGCAACACCATCTCTGGTATATATCAGAGGAGATGAAAACACTAATCAAGCCTATCTGGATCCCTATGTTCCTAGCTGCCTTAGCCCCCATATCTAAAATAGGCAATAAACTTAAGTGCCCATCAAAAAAGAAAATAGAAAGGGAAATGGGTATGGGGACGGGAGGTAGCTCACCAGGTAAAATTTACTTCCCAGCTCAGCAGTGAGAGCAGTGAACGCATGACAGCTTCAAGACAGAAGTCTGCCCTCCTTCTTTGGGGGTCCTCTCAACCAGTGGGAGCACACTCACCTGTCTCCTCTGTTGGCCCCTAAGGTCAGCGGCCTTTGGTTGACTCTGCCGCCCCTGAGAGGGGATTTCTACACCCGGGTGCCAGGTGGCAGTGCCAGGTGGCAGTGCCAGGTGGGCAGCCCCTCCTGACTGATCCTTGTGTCCTTGTCTCCCCAGTGGGTGACCTCCAGCTCTTTCTTCCCCTCACCACTCCCTTCTGGACCCCCTGCCAGGGACGCATTACATTATCTCCCCACATTACAACTTCTGTGTATTCACAAAATGCTTTCTGGGCTCCTCTTCTGCCTCCCCTTCTCCCTCTCCCCCCCACACCTCCCTTCAGGTGCAAACTTGCAGGTATTATTTCTACCCCACCTGTCTCCTGGATCTGACCAAAAGGGAATTGGGAAAGTGCCAGGTTCTTCTCAGTGACGAATAGGAATGTTAGCTTCCCTGTAAAACATCAATGCAATGAAACAAGTGTTACTTTGTAAAAATACAAGCTCCCCAGATAGAGCTAATTCAGGGGGGGAAATGTCCTGGTTTACTGCTGTTAACTGTAGTAGGATGCATCCAGCACAAGGGAAAGCAGCTTGACTGTATTGTATACAACTCAGTCACACAGTTCATAAAACCAAATACCTAAACCAGCTTTGAAATATAAAACAATGACATCGGAATCGAAGTGCCGCTGAGTAATATGGGTTTCAAGCTAGTAGTGAGAAGCACCTGTGAACTGACAAGTGATGCTATTGGTTAGAGGCAGTTTCTTCCAGACAACAGTGGCCCAGAGCACTAGCCCCTGAAAAATCCAAATCTTGGTTTTAAAATACCAGCTTTGGGCCAGGAAGGCAGCTCAATAGGACAGGATTTTCATCACAGAGGTCCAAGAAGTCCCAGGTTCAATCTCCTGCACCACCATCAGCCAGAGCTGAGCAGTGCTCTGATCTTTCTCTTTTTCTTTCTCTCTTACAAAGTAAACAAATCTTAAAATTAAAATAAAATATCAATCTTCTCTTAAAAGGAAGCAAAATGACTGATCTCAGGGCTGGAACAGGGTAAAAGACAAGATGACAACTAGGTATCTCTGGATTGAGAAAGTAAGAAAATGGTCAGAAAAGACACAGGTCAGAAGGACAAAGGAGTCTGACAGAAAGCTAAATATGTGACAATCTGAGCAACAAAAGAATCATGGTGACAGATTACAGTCCTTTGATTAAATTAGGAATCCATGACTCCACACTGATGCATTGGATAAGATATTGATTTCTTACGCTGAGTTTGACCCCTGGAATTGTAGGTGCCAGAGTGATGCTCTGGTTTCCTCTTCTTCTTCCTCCTCCTCCACCTCCTTCTCTTCCTCTTCCTTCTATCTCTCTCTCTCTCATTAATGAATATGTAAGTCTTTAAAAATGAATGGTAAAGAGGGGAAACTCTTCCTTACAACAGCATGCCAACTAATAAATGCAAAATCGAGTAATGGAAATAGATAGTCAACGTTTGGCAACCATCACAGTTGTGATTGAATAAGGCTGAAGTCATCAAAGGATGCTGAGGCTGGTGGGTGGAGATTGGATGAGGAACAGGATACTGGTGTGGTCTCAGAGTATTTCCCTACCACGCACTTAAATAAAGATAAAGAAAGAGATAGGGAGGCTTGGTGGAGAAACACGGCAGGCCCTGGCCTGACCTGTACAGGTGTCCTGAAAAAAGCAGAGCATCGTTCCTGCACTTCCTTTGCCAGGAACCAATGACCTGAGAGAGAGCCCACAGGAAAGACATTCTACAGCATACCCTTTTTAGCCAGGGATGGTCCTGTTTGCAGGAAACAAATGAAGCAAATCAACTCAATCCAACTCAGAAAGCTGCCTTGGATTCCATACCAGGAAGCCAAAGGAGGCCCTTGCTGCGAACAGTGGAGAGCTCTAGAATGGGGTCTGCCCACTGGATAATGGTGGTGTTAGGCCAGTCCTGGTGTCCAGATGAGGAGGACCTTTTGGAAGTCATGGGCAAGGGTGTTGTCTATGGGATTACTTAACTGACTGTTTGGGGGGGGTGGTCACAGGAGATAAGTCTATGGCTTATTCCTGAACAGTTCAGGAAAGAAAAGGTGTATTTTCATATACAGATAGGGAGGAGGAGGGGGAGACGTGAGCTGGCACAAAGATGGCAAAATGTTAACAGGGAGCCTCAGTAAAAGACACACAGAGGTTTCTTTGCACTGTTCTTGAAAAGCTTCAGAAAGTTTGCAGTTATGTCTAAATCAGTGCTCAGTGACATCACCTGACACCCAGTGACCTACAGATGGCTAACACACAGCACTGCCAGCAGATGCCACTACAATGTGTGGGGCATAATACTCACTAGGGAAGTCTACATCATCATCATCATCATCATCATCATCATCATCATCATCATCTCCCAGGGAGTGAACCAGGGTCTTGTGAATGGGTGTTGTCACTGCTGAGTGGCCTCCCTGGTCCACTTCTTTTCATTCTTCTTTAAGAGAGTGAGGGGGGGAAGGAGAGGGAAAAGGGCAGAGAAAAGGTAGAGAAAGAGACACGGGGGGGGGGGGGCAGGGAGTAGTGCGCCCGGTTAGGTGCACACATCACCTAAGGATCCGCTCCCTACCTGCAGGGGGGCAGCTTTATGAATGGTGAAGCAGGCCTGCAGGTATCTCCCTTTCTCTGCAGGTGTCTTTCTCCCCCACTCTCTGTCTCCCCTCCTGTCAATTTATCTCTGTCCTGTCAAATAAAAAAATAGAAAAAAAAAAAAAAAAGAACAAATGGCCACTGGGAACAGTGGATTCATAGTGCCAGCACTGAGCCCCAGCAATGACCCTAGTGTCAAAAAAAAGAAAAACAGAAATAAATAAATAAATACAGAAAGGAAGGCAGGCAGGAGACACTATAGCACCACTCCACCACTCAGATGTCCCTGATGCCAGGGCCCAAAACCTGAGCCTCACACACAGTAAGAAAATCCACTTCTGAAGCTTTCCCCCTGCTGGTGGGAAGCAGGGGCTTGAACCTGAGTCCTTGCACATGGTAATGTGTGCACCCTATGACTTTAAAAACACAGACTTATTGTCTTTACTTACTTACTTATTTGTTTGTTTGTTTTTAACAGAATACTCAGTCTGGCATTGAACCCAGAACCTTGAAACCACAGGCAGTCAAGTCATTTTGTGCTATCTGCTTGGCCATGTTGTTCTTGACATTCCTGTTAGGAAGTCTGATTTCATTGTAACTCTTGATCCTCTGTCTATAGCCTGCTTTCCTATCCTCTCAGGAAGATCTTTTGTTCTCATTATTCCCTCTCTGGAATTCCAGTGAGATGTTCCCTCTTTCTTTTTCCCTGCTGGGCATTTATCCTACTGCTCACACATGCCATTTCAGAGAAGTTCAATATTATATTTAATTGTTTTTCTTTGATTATTCTTTCCAAGTTGACTCCTTCATTGTCTCTTTGTAAAGCTATCTATAGGCAGTGGAACTCTTTGACTCACTCTTTAATTTTCTCTCTCTCTCTCTTTGCCTTTTTTTAAATTAATTTTTCTGGTAGTTTACCCAGTTTATTTTCTTTTGGCACATGGGTGCTTCGTGCCTGCACAATCCCAGTGCTCCCAACACATTGTCCTTCTTAACTGAAGATAGAGATGGAGAGAAGAGATGAAACCTCCGCTCATGAAGCAGATCCCCTGCAGGTGGGGAGCCAGGGGCTTGAACCCTAGTCTTTTTGCACTTGGTAATATGAGTGCTTAACTGGGTACACTACCACCCACCCTACCCCACCCCACTATTTCTCAAAGAAAGAACCCTACAAACACAGTCTTGGGTGCAGACCTCAGCCTCCTTCTCCATCAATGCCAGGGCTTTGATGGAAACAAGGGATTTTATAGGAATGCCTGATGATGAAGAAAGACCAATGAGGAAACTGCTTTGGGCAAGAGACATCTCTTGGCTCCCCTCTGTGGTAGGTAGCACATACTCCTCTCTCTTTAGGTAAATGTGTCTCGAAAGACAGAAATGGGTAAGAAATTAGAGGTTAGAGGGTCAAGAATTGAGAAAACTAGCTGATGTCACATTGGTAGCTTGAAGACAGTATTGGCAAGAGAATTTACACCGTGAAAATAGGTAAATGCTATACATCAGGGGTTTTATTGTTTGTTTGTTTTGTGAAGAGTATGTTACCAAACATTTACCACTGAATATCAGTGTCCCTCTGGGCTCTGGTTCCTCCGGGGTGAAGCTGAGAAGCAAGACAAGGGTCTAGAGTAGTGCAAGATGGCAGCCAGGGTGGAGAGTCGCGTCCAGAGGCTGGTCTGGCTGATCGTCTCTGTGAATGGCTGGAGTCCTGTGTTCATTTCAGTCTTTGTATTTGGAACCTCCGCTCATTATGCCAATGAGCACAGCCTATCTCTCAGTGACTAGCTCTGGCATACTTTTTTTTCCCTAGATGAGCCAGGTCCTCGGGCAGATGTGATTTCTCTGTTTCTGGGCTGCTTTTTGATTTAGACAGAGAGACCACGGCACCAGAATTGCCCCCTGGATGATGTAGCAGATGGAGGGAAGAGATGAAACCTCCACTCATGAAGCTCATCCCCTCCAGGTGGGGGCAGAGGGGACTCGAACCCCAGTCTCTGTGGTTGGTAATGAGTGCTTAGCTGGGTGCACCACCACCTACCCACCTGTGTGGTTCCATGGTTCAAAACTGGACCGCGTTCATGGCAAAGCAAGTGTCCTGCCCAGGGAGCTATTCCTTTGACCCCCACTTTTTTTCTTTTTTCTTTTTTCTTTTTTTTTTTTTAATAATCACCATATCCATATAACAGGGAAGCAGGGAACCAACCACAAGCTTGGGGCTCCTGTTGTCTCCAGCAGGCAAATGGATTCCAGAAAGGGTAGAGAGGGACTCCTGTCTGTGAGCCTTCGGGAGGGCAGGCAACCCAGAGCCTCCTCCCCCTGTAGGATGCTACTGGAGGAACAGCTTGAAGACTGGGCTGGCCTTGGTCACCCTAGTCTCAAGGTGATGGGATCCTGCTTCTCAAGGTGACAGGAACTTGAGGAGCTCTGAGAGCAAGGGGGAGGCCATGTCCAGGTCTGTGGAGCTTCTGTGTTCTGACCCTCCCTCTCCCTTTATGCTCTCTCCCTAGCTGCCCTCTTGCCAGTCCCCTTGATGCCAGCTCCAGCTGCCCAGGGCACACTCCCTGGAGTCAGTACAGCAAGGGAAGAATCAGGAGAATCTGAGCCCCTCACCACCCGCCTCAGAGTCCTCGCTGACTGGACGGAAGGCAGACGCCCAGCACTCCTGGGTGCCGAGGGTGCAAATGTCAGAGCAGCAGCAGGTTCTAGAAATCCTGGGCCAGGGCTCACCTCTTCTGCCTTGTTCTGATTTCACCCCTCTCTGTGCCTTGGTTTTCCCATCTGTGAAATGGGACTAATCACCCTCAAAACACCCCTGCAAGCTACTAATTACTGTCTGTCAGAGACTTTGAGCTCTTTGGATGGAATATAACAGTACTAATAATGGATAATAACACTCTGTCCTGCTCCAGGCCTTTCATCCGTGCCTCTCAAAGTCTTTTACAAACCTTAATTAATTCTCACAACACCCCAATGCAGGAGGCTGATGGTCATTAGCCTGGCTTTACTGGTGGGGAAACCAAGAGAAGCCAGGAGATTGGCTGGAGGCCACACAATGAGCAGGCTGCCCGGGGAGGGCTAGAACTCACAGCCCCTGGGGCCCCAGGGGAGGCCCAGGGGAGGCCCAGGCAGTGTGGTTTTGATCTGGTCGAGGCTGAGGTGCCAAGTGAGCAGAGAACCCCCAGCCCCAGTAGCTACCAAGGGGGCTCTGACCTCCCAGCTCTCTGAGATGAGGAAACAGAAGCAGGAGGAACAAGGGCCTTGGGTCTGCTGGCTTGGCCTAGAGACAGGACAGAAGTCACACTTACAGGGGACCCTGTGTGTGCCAGGCCTAGGTCACAGGGGTGCTCCTGGTCTCCTCCCACCTGTGAGGCCCAGCTTCTTGTTCCCATGTCACAGGGGAGGGGACTGGCTTGTCACTTACCATGGCCCCACAGCACACTTTGGCCTTCCTTGTCATCAGGCCACAACCCAGCCCAACCAGGTGGCACTGGGCATTGCTGTCATGCCAGAGATGGGGGAACTGAGAGACCCACAGGAAAAAGTGACTCACTCCAGGGTGTGAAGGGAGCCCTGCTCTTCCATCTGGGTCCTGACTCCCTTGCCACCAGGAAGTACTTTGAAGTGCCTAGAGGCAGCTGCTGGGGTCCTACCCTGAAGATGAAAGCCTGTGGCCTGAGGTCTGGGAGGGTAGGAGCAGGCAGGCTCATCTGGGCTGATCACTGGCAGTGAGGGGACAGTGACCCTACAGACTTCTGGGCTCCAGGGACTGAGGCCCAGCGGTATCCCACCCCTTGGGACAGGGCAGGAGTGGGGTCAGGTCTGCAGATGGGGGTGTCTACTATCCCTCTCCAGAGTGCAAGGCAGGGAACCCTGAGGTCTGAGGTCTGTGGGGTGTGAAGCAGGGAGAGACCCTGTGAACAATGAGCTCTTTTCCTCCTGGTAGAGCATGCCCTCTCTGCTGAGCCTTCCAGTCACCAAGGAGAGAGGGGTTAGCATTCCCAGCTCACAGATAAGGAAACTGAGGCCCCACAAGATGAAATGATCCGCTCAGGCCCTCCAACCCAGGTCTCACTGGGAGACATAGTTATCTAGAAAGCTCCAAGCCACAGAGTCCCCTCTGGAAGCAGGGATGAGGCAAATCTGTCGTCCTAGGTCTGTGGGCCTGCGTCAAACTCACTGGATCCTTTTTCTCCTCCTGGGACCCCTTGGAGTGGTGGGGGCCTGACTCCACTGGAGAAGTCTGGGAGGGTGAGGCCAGGCTGCAGTGGGTGGAAGGTGCTGGAAACTGCAGCTGGCAGGGTGGGTGGGGCAGGGCGGGCCTGGGAACAGCACGACCTGGACGGACTGACCTGAGATCATTGATCAGGGCACAGAGGCCCTGGTGGCAGGGAGGCTTCTCTGCCTGGGGCAGCCTCACAAAGACCAGGGTCCTCTGCAGCCTCCACCACCTGCCCAGCCCACCCCCCCACACACACACCCGCACCCTAGGGCTACAGCCATGGAGGACAGGCAGGCAGCTTCCACAAGGTGGTTCTCTCCCAAGGCTGCCCCACCGGAGAGCCTGCTCAGACCTGCCCTCCTCACAAAGCACGGTAGCAACTCCCTGGGGCAGAAAATGTCTCTCCTGAGAGCAAGACAAGAGCTTAATTAAGCCCTCAATGCACACAGTTGAGCCTGAAATTAGGGTGGTGGAGGGAGGGGGCAAGGAGGCAGCTGAGTGGGGGGAGTTCAGCCCCACCCCAGCTCCAGCTAGGCAAAAACAAAACCAGCTAGCAAACGCCTAGCATTCCCAGGGCCTGGTTCTAGCACCCTTCTGACCCACAGAGGGAGAAGCCATCCACCTTCCCCCAGTTCATGGGTGCACATTGTGGGGTCTGTGGAAAGAGTGTGAGACTGGGGTTCCCTGCTTTCTGGGGGGCTCACGGGCTCCCTGCTGTGCTTGGCCCAAGCCAAGCAGGTGGGAGACCAGCTGGGATGCGGGTGAGCGTGTCTGACAGCACACACAGGTGTGCCAGGCTGCAGCTCCTGCCTGTGGGGCCAGCCTGGCTTGCCTAGGTGGGCAAAGCTCATTCCATGCCCAGAGGAGGGAGGGAGGCAGCTCCAACGTGCCCGCTGGCCAGGCTCCTGGCTTTACACAGAGCCGCCCAGGCTGGCTTTCTGAAGAGTCACAGGCATGTGTGCAGCGAGTGAGCGGGTAGCTGGGAGGGCGGGGCACCGGCTCTCCTGTCCCCAGGTCTCCCTGCTGAGCCCTTCAAACCGCAGGCACAGCCTCTGCCAAGGGCTTGGCCTGACTGCCAGGAACAGCATTTAGGGGGGCAGGCAGGCAGAGATGGGCAGACAGCGTGTTCTTGCTTGTCAGAGGCAGGGAGGCTCTTGCGACAGAGGTACCCAGTGCGTGTGAAAGAACACGCGTGTGGCAGCCAAGGGACAGCTGCATGCAGGGTGTACCCGGTCCTCAGGCCCCAAGAGTGTCCCACTCAGGCAGGGGATCTGAGAACACATTGCCGACTGTCACAGAAGCCCTCAGCCTGCTCCACAGAGACTGGAAGTTGCTTGTCAATATTCTCTTCTTATATGGCACCTCTGTGGAGCAGCCTCCGTGGGCCAATTTTTGTTGTGTTTTATTTAGACGAAGAGAGTGAAAGAGAGAAGAAAGACATCCCAATACTGCTCCACCATCCATGGTGGCTCCAGGGCTCAAACCCAGAGTCTGGCACATGGCAAGACAGGCACTCTAACTGTGTGAGCTATCTCCCTCCCTCAGAGGGCATGCAGGCCTGGTCAGCCAGGGACCCCTCTGTTTGTCCTCCCTAATCTAGGTCTCGCACCTCAGGGTGGTAGGGAATCCTGGCACTGTTTGCCTAGCACTGATTCACAGGTGTCATCCAGAGGTGATGTCTGGTGGGTGGAGACAGGAGGCCTCAGAGCTGGCTCCTCAGCTTCCCCCCCCCCCCTCCCTGCCTGTCTTCCCTCTGCAGGGGCCCCTCCCCCAGCTTCTGGTGGCTGCTGTCAAGGATCACCCACATGGTGGTCAGGAGTGGGAGAAACCTATTCTCTCATGGGTCTGGAGACCTTTAGCCCAACATCCAGGTGTCAACAGGCCTTGACCTGTGCTGTCCTGTGTCTGCCCCCATCTGCAAGTCCTGTGTGTACGTGTGTGTGTGTGTGTGTGTGTGTGTTTAACACTGCCATTGAGTTGGGTCCACCCAGATCCTCAGCTTTTGTCACGCTTTTGTCATGCTCCATTCACAACCTCCTGGGCTGCTATGTGGAAAGGAGCCCCCTCCCCCCGCCCCACCCCCACTCTACCCATCAGTCTGTGGAGACTCCAGCACCTCCAGTGGTGGGAGCTCACTGCTCACTAGCCTGCTCAGCTCATGTTCAGACAGGTCTAGCTAATCATTTTAAAGTTCTCACTTGGGCGGGGTAGCAGTTTGACACAACAGGAACCTCTACCATGACCCTAGCTCCGGCCTTCAGAGAACAGAAAGGAGACTGGAGAAAACAGGGTCGGGCAGGTGGCACAGCAGTTGAGGATGTGCCCTGCGCGCACGTGTGGGGTCCTGGATTTGTTTCCGGGCACTGCATATGACAGGCAGACAGAAGCAGGCGGGACATTGTGAAGGGCAGAACAGTGTCTCTCAGTAATACACCCCCAACAGTCAGCTCTTCCAAATGGCCCCTCCCGGCTACAGTACAGACAGGAGTAGCTGGCTCCATCCTGGTGTCAAGACAGTTTTGAATGCAAGACACTTTTGACTCACTGGCAGCTTGTCCCCAGGTCCTGGTGCCTCAGTTTCCCTACAGGGCTGGCTGAGCCACTGTTGCCAGGGGACACTTTTGTGAAAGGCATCCTGGATGTTCAGAATTCACATGGGCATATAAGTCTTGAGAGAAATCCGGAGTAGAGAATCCCATTTATGTTAGAATTTTCTAAACTTATTTGATAGTAGGGTCTTTTTAAAAAAATTAAATTATCTTTATTTATTTATTGAATAGAGACAGCCAGAAATCAAGAGGGGAAAGGGTGATAGAGAGGGAGAGAGGCAGAGGGACACCTGCAACACTGCTTCACCACTCATGAAGCTTTCCTCCTGCAGGTGGGGACCAGGGGATCGAACCCAGGTCCTTGCACATTGTAACATGTGTGCTTAACCAGGTGTGCCACCACCCAGCCCCAATAGTAGTCTTTTTTTTTTTGTCCTCTCTCTCTCTCTCTTTACCTTAAATTATTTACTGGGCTTGGGAGATAGCATAATGATTATGCAAAATTACTTTAGTGTCTGAGGTTCTGATGTCACAGGTTCACTCCCCAGCACCACCAGAAGCCAGAGCTGAGCAGTGCTCTGATAAAAACAAACAAAGAAACAAACAAATGAAAAAACTACTTACTTTCTTACTTATGTATTTATTTATATATTGTCATGAGGAAGATGAAGAGACTGGAGATGGAGAGACTGCTCGGTTCTGGCATACTGCTGGTATCAGAGCTTAGGCCTGGCACTTCTACCACTGTGCGAGATCTCCCAGTATGATCAGCTGACCAGTATTTTTTTTTTTAACCACCTTGCAGAACTGACACCTGTGGGCCATTTGCAGATTTCGCCATCTGTGGAGTCAAACCTACCGGTTAAATCCTACTTCATCCTCTTTGGTTCTGACCCTCTCCCCACCCCCACCATTGCTGGGAAGGTGACATAAGGATGAAAGTCAAGAATCTGGAGAATGAGAAGCCCCTCCCTGGAGCAGCAGAAAGCCAGGACCAAGTGGACAGTGGACTCCTCTTTAGGGTCCTAGGCCCCTCTGGGTGTCTACCTGCAGGAGGAAGCTGGGGACATGTCATCATCACCCACTCTGCCCCTCAGACCTACTCCCCCTGGGAGTGAGGGTGGGGTGTAGACCTCACCTTGACTTCAGACTCCACCTGATGTTACCTGGGAACTTGGGGAGCAAGAAGAATGAATGTCTGGGCTTTGGAGGAGAGAGACAGGGCTGGGGTAGGGAGGGAGGGAAGGAGGGTGGGAAGGGTGTGGCCCAAGGGACAAGTGGAGAGAGCCTGAGTGTTAGGGGGGAACTGCTAAATCCAATTGTGAGCTCAGAGAAAGAGGGAGTCTTGAAATAAATAGATTGGAGTGGAGGAGAAGGCCACCCTTTATTCCCCTGCCTGAGGGGGGTGGTGGCTGGGGGGGGGGGGCTGAGATTAGTACCCCAAGCCCTAGGCACAGCTTTTAGCACTTAGCTTAACAGCAGAGCACTGAAGGGGCCTCCCCCCTCCCAGTTCTGGCCCATCTCTCCCATGTCTCCAGACTTGGATCCCCCAGGAGAACCAGGTAGGAGGTTGTCCTGTACAACAGCTCCTAGGGTGGGGAATGTTTGCCATCTGTTAATAAGAAAAAAAAGTGATAATAAATAAATGCCCAGCCCAGCACAGTAATCAGTGCGTGACAATAAGGCTCTGTTTTCTGGGGCCTTGGGTCCCTGCTCATTGGCTGGAGTCCCTGTTTGGAGCCTGGGGCATGGCAGGCTGGGTGGGGCCCCAGGCCTTCCTGACTCCCAGGATTCTCTCTGCAAAGAGAGGGCCCTGCGGGTCTGTTTTAGGGAGTACCAGACTGGAGTAAGGGAGACACGCTGGGGCCCAGAAGCTGGAGTCTGGGTGACTAGTTGCTGCTCTGGGCGACTCCAGGCAAGCCCACATCCCTCTCTGAGCCTCAGTTTCCATTTCTGTATAATCATGGATGTGGCTGTCAGTACTCTGTTCCTTGCAGCCAGTAGCTAGGGCTCTTCCCTCCTCTCTGTGATGAAGCGCAGGCTTCCTTGCTAGAGGGCCAGGGACATAAGATCCCAACATCTTCCTCCATAAGGGGCTGAACTTTCCTCCGTAACCCTAACCTTCCTTTCTTCCCTGCTCTGGCTCTGCTGAGTGTGGAACCTCCCAGGCAGCCTCTCCACAGCCTGAGATACAGGCCCTGAAAGGAATGCAGAGCTGTCAGCATTCACCGGGAGACCAGCCTTTCCTATGTCAGCTCACAGGAATCTTCTCTGGGGAGCAAGGCAGCTGGAGAAAAACTCCATGGCAGGGATGGGGTGGGGTGGGGGTGGCGAACCAGATCGGTTGAGTTGGATGCAGAAGGACCTAGGATCCACCCCCTACTCCTCACATGCAGGAGGGAAGAAGTTCATGAGTAGTGAAACAGGCCTGCAGGTGTCTTTCTCTTTCCCTATCTCCTGGGCCCCTCTCAATTTCTTTTATTCAAGAAAGAAAGAAGGAAAGAAGAAAAAAGAAGAAAGAAAGGAAGAAAGAAAGAGGAAGAAAAGGAAAGAAGGAAGGAAAGAAGGGAGGAAGGAAGGAAAGAAGGGAGGGAGGGAGGGAGGAAGGGAGGGAGGGAGGGAGGGAGGGAGGAAGACAGCTGGGAGTGGTAGATTCATACTGTCCTCCAGTGATAACACTGGTGGAAAACAAAAACAAACAAACAAAAAAGCACCTCATGGCAGGTGGGTTTTTCTGGTTAACAGTTCTGTGCAGGATCCTCGCTGGCCTTGAGGTTTTGGTGTCATTGTTCCTGCCACACCCCAGGGCAGAAGAGTAGTTACAGAGCTGCAGAGCAGGATTTGAACCAGGGCCTTTAGACCTCACCCCTGGCCCTTCCTGCACACTGAGCACAGGGCAGATCCACCTTCTCCAGCCCCCTTGGCACGGGAGTGAAAGTGCAGGCAGAGAGGATGTGACTTTGTCAAGGTTTCACAGCCCTGAGGAGCAGATATGAGGGGCTCAGCCTGCAAAAGCAGGTGGGCTGTTTCTGGAAACACCATAGCTCCCTCCAGAGAGAAACCAGCAGAGTCCCTCCCTTGCTTCCTTCTTTCTAGGAACATCCCCTAGCCAATCCTGGGTGCCTCCCCCACCCCCACCCTGCAGGAAGTCCCATGATGTGCTCACTTGGGGGAGGTGCCAGAACCACCCTCTGCAGCTCCTGTGGCTCCACAGAAGCGTGGGGGAGGGGTGTACATGCCGCGTGGCAGCCCACGTGCCCAGTGACCCACAGGTACCAGATAGGGGGTGGGTGCCGATACCTGGGGGAAGGCCTTCCCCCTTTGTAGGGGTATGGCCAAGCACGTACCTGCAAGCTGGAGGGGAGGAACCTGCCCTGGTGGGAGTCTGTAGCTTGGGCCTCCACACCTCCTGCCTTGACTGTTCCCCATCCTCTGTCCCTCCCTCCTCCTCTTCTCTCTGCCTCCACTCTGTGTTCTCTCTCTCTCTCTCTCTCTCTCTCTCCCTCTCTCCTCCCCCCTCTCCCTCTCTCCCTCCCCTGATTCTATCTATCCAGGGACCAGGAGCTAGTTCAGCAGGTAGAGCACACACTTTGCTTGCAGGAAGATCTGGGTGTGAGCACCAGCACCATGTGAGAGCTTCTTGAATTGCTCGGCACCCAGGGAGCCCCATTGATGGAATCAGTGCTTTGGTGTCTCTGTCTTTTCCCCCCACACCTCTTCTCTTTAAAATAAAGGAGGACAAGGAGTCAGGCTGTAGAGCAGCGGTTAAGCGCAGGTGGTGCAAAGCACAAGGACTGGCACAAGGATCCTGGTTCAAGCCTCTGACTCCCTACCTGCAGGGGAGTCATTTCACAGGCAGTGAAGCAGGTCTGCAGGTGTCTGTCTTTCTCTCCCACTCTCTGTCTTCCCCTCCTCTCTCCATTTCTCTCTGTCCTATCCAACAATGAAGACATCAATAATAAGTACAACAATAAAAAAACAACAACAAGGGCAACAAAAAGGGAAAGAAAAAAATTAAAAATAATAAAGGAGGACAAACTTGAGCTGGGGAGACCCCTTAGTGGTATTGTATATGTGTGGGCACCTAGTTGGTTCCCTTCAGAGTTTCAGATTTAAAAAAATAGATTTTTCAAATTTGCGCTGCAAGGCCTGCGTTCTACCCACCAAGCCACTTCACTGCAAGGGGTTTGGAAAACGGGCTTAGAGCCCAACTCAGCTCATGACCTCTTCATCTCTAGAAAGCCTCCTGGGCGAGTCCTGTTGTCCCTGCCAGGCCTGTCACTGCTCAGAGCTCGTTCCTCGTGATTGTGCATGTCATGTACATACACATGATTGCAGGCTCACATGTACCTATGTGTGTATTAAAATATAATTTGCCCTCCCATTTTTTGCTGAGGTAGCTATAAATCCACACCCAAATATTATACCATTCCTCTCCTAAGTTCTTCAGTACACAATTACAACACATAAATATTATCTTATACACAACAAGTGTAGTAATCCACCTAAGAAAATTAAAAACAAGTCCTGGGCATCATCTGACATTCAGTCCATATTCAAATTCCTTCAACTTTATATTTGCAGAAGAAATTCACAGGTGTGGGGGAGGCTGACTCTCTCCCTGCTCCTGCCTCCTTTCTCTTACTACACGAATCGGTATATGTCAGCATTGTCTTTAAGATGAAATCTACCCCATCCCAAGGTCATCTGCCAAGGTCACAGAACTGCAAGGACCAGCTGATTACAGTGTGGTTTCTGAAGCCCCTTTACAACACCCACCAAGGTCCAGCCTCTTTTTCAACTTCTCCTCCAAGTTTCCTGTGATGATTATTAGGCAACCCTGTCTCTCTTAAACTGATGTCAACACTCTCTTCCTCAAGTCTAACATCCACCCTGAGCCCAAGCCTGGTCCTTTGGAGCCTGAACAGTCTGAGCCCAGCCTTCTCTCCATAGGGAATGCCTGCAGGTATCTGGAGACAGTTTAGGACCTTCCTCTCCTCATTTCCCAGGCTACACCTCTGAGGCCATTTCCCTGGCCTCAGTCAATCTCATTCACTATTCTCACCCAACAAACAATACTGTTCTGACCCAGGTCCTCCCTAATGGAGTCTGTCTGCAGCCTCCTTATTCCTACCTGCTCACATCCCATCAGCCCAGACACTGCCAACACCCTCATGAAGCATTTTCTCTCTCTCTCTCTCTCTTTCTCTCTCTCTTCTTCTTCCTTTTTTAATGTTTATTTATCTTATTTTAATGAGAGATACAGAGAGAAAGAGGGAGAGATCAGAACACTGCTCAGCTCAGAGCCTCAGGTGTGAGAGCCCAGAGTCTTTTTTTTTAAGTATTTTATTTTTTTAATTATTTACTTATTCCATTTTGTTGCCCTAGTTGTTTTATTGTTGTTATTGATGTTGCTTGTTGTTGGATAGAACAGAGAGAAATGGAGAGAGGAGGGGAAGACAGAGAGGGGGAGAGACAGACAGACACCTGCAGACCTGCTTCACCGCCTGTGAAGCGACTCCCCTGCAGGTGGGGAGCCAGGGGCTCGAACTGGGATCCTTACGCCGGTCCTTGTACTTTGCACCACGTGCGCTTAACCCGCTGTGCTACCGCCCAACTCCCAGCCTAGAGTCTTTTTGCATAACTACTATGCTGTCTCTCCAGTCCTCAGGAGGCCTCTTCTGATGTATTTCTTCTGGCATAGTTTTATATTCTGAATTAGCCAGAAAACCCTGGTAGTTTCTACCTGGTCTTTATTGTGCTCAGACTGATTTTTATAGCTAGTGAATGTTCTTCCTCATTTCCTCACCAGACTTCAAATGTTCTGGACAGCTATGCACTTGTCTTTGCTTTTCTCAAAATGTATGGCAAGCAGTAAATGTCTTCACAGGGGCCTTTGTTGGGACTCTGTTAACACAGTTTCAAGTGACAGATCCCCAGCTGAGACTGGCTTTAGCAGAAGAGGCCACAGCCTGCCCTGTGATGCGGAGTCCAGGAGTGCAGCCCCTTCAGACACAGCAGGATCTAGGTGATCACTGTCCTTGGAGACCTGTTGTTTCAACAGTGTGGAGGTCTCTCAGAAAAAGGAACACAGGGCTACCATATAATCCAGCAACTGCTCCTCAGTATCTATCTCAAGACCACAAAGACACTTACTTACCTGAGCAGATGCCTGTAACACCTATGCTCACTGCAGCACAAGTTGCAAAAGACAGAACATGGAAACAACCCAAGCGTTCAACAACAGATGAGTAGGCTCGAAATATATGTGGTCTCTTTACTCCTACTCAACTGCAAGGAAAGATGTGATCTTCTCTCTTGCTCCAACATGGCTGGAACCGGAGGAGGACAAGCTAATGAGACAGGTCAGAAATGCTGAGTGATCTCACTCACATGTGGGATATAAAGAAGCAGAGCAAGGGAATTGGCAAAAAGCAAAGGACAAGCAATCCTTGGACTCTGCAGAATGGAGGTCACGTGGTAGGGGGTAGGGGTGGGGGTTTGCAAGAGTGGAGGGCGCCAGAAGGACTGTGGAGGAGGCTATTGGTGCTTGGTGCTAGGTGTGGTGTGCTAACATGCTTCAGGAAGGGGTATGGAGCTGTACCCCTTAAAAATAGCCTTGTAACAAACAAAGTCACCACAATAATAGTTTAATAAAGAGAGAGGGAGAGAAAGAAATAGAAACCCATTTTTCCCTGTCATGGGTCCTGTTATTGGTTCTCAGCAAGAAAGAGAAAGTTTCAGACCAAACCTCAGGGTTCTCTAAGGCCAGCCTTGGGCCAGTTCTGAACCAATTGCTTAGTACAGCCAGGAAGCGGGGTTCTGTTCAGCCAGGACATTGTCCATCCTTAGAGTTCAAGGTTAGATTTCATCCAAGGTACATGAAATATAGGCATAGAGATTTCCCAAAGAAAAATCAGGAGTCCCTCCCAGAAGAAGGGGTTGAGCGCTAATCAAATGACAGAGCTGAACAGGCTCCTGAAACAAGTTGTCTCCTGCCCAGGCCTCTCTCTGAGCTCCTCCTACAGCTCCTGCAGACCCAGCGTGTGAAGGAAAGAAGCAGAAGGCCTGGCCCCTGGGTATCAGGAGAGCTGGGCACTCCATTTCTACATGGAGGCTGCTGTGGCCTGTGTCACTCACTGCGCCTGGGCCACGGTTTCTTTTTTTCCTAGCCAGATAGGCATGTCAAAGCATTTACTGTGAAGCAGCAGTGTATAGCACCTTGTACCCTCCACCCCCACTGCCACCCCCTAACTGGCCTTCCTGGCCTGCTTTTTTGCAGGACTCAGCTGTAGATGACATGTCCTCCATGCTCCCCTAACTGGCCATGGAGTCAAGTCTCAGGGAGAATATGGGTTTGTTCTGCAGCTGTGGGCAACCATAGAAAGTAGGTCCCCACAATCCTGTGAAATAAGCACACTTACTTTCTTTAAAAAAACGTTTTATTGGTAGTTGGGCAGTAGCACAGCGGGTTAAGTGCAGGTGGCACAAAGCGCAAGGACTGGAGTAAAGATCCTGGTTCAAGCCTCTGGCTCCCCACCTGCAGGGGAGTCGCTTCACAAGTAGTGAAGCAGGTCTGCAGGTGTCTATCTTTCTCTCCTCTTCTCTGTCTTCCCCTCCTCTCTCCATTTCTCTCTGTCCTATCCAGCAACGACGACAACAATAATAACTACGGCAGTAAAACAAGGGCAACAAAACGGAATAAATAAATATTTAAAAATGTTTTATTTAGTTATTGGGTAGAGACAGAGAGAAACTGAGAGGACTGGGAGAGACAGAGACAGAGAGACACCTGCAGCACTGCTTCACCACTTGCAAAGCTTTCCCCCTGCAGGTGGGTGCCAGGAGCTTGAACCTGGGTACTTGGGGGATGGCAACATGTATACTCAACCAGGTGCATCACCACCTGGCCCCATGCAACTTACTTTCCAAAACCAGGTCACTTCTCCAAGGAAACACCCTTTCTAGAGGCACTGCAGCACCAGGTCTCAGGCAAGCTAGCCCCCCCAAAACCACTTCATATGTTGTCTTACAGTAGAGGCCACATCAGATTTAAAACTGCTAACAGGTACTGCAGTTGGCCCTCCCCAAAAGGCTGAGAAGCAATGAAACTTCAGTCTCTTTATCTAGACAACAGAGCTGGGGATGCAGCATTGCATGGGCTGTGGAGAGGACCCCAGGAAACCTTGTTTGTGTGCAGGGCTCCCTATGCACAGGGTTAGTTTACAAGGGCTCAACACCATACCCACCCGGAGAGGCAGCGGCTCCTGTGTCCCACGAGTCTGGCGCCTGGATGCCTGTGTTCCAATCCCAGCTATGCTTCTTTGCCCTGGACCCTGTGGTGAGGTCACCTTTCCCAACATGGGTCATCTCCTATGAGGATACTATTTGCAGCTGTATCCCAGAGTAATTGTGAATATTAACTGAGTTACTACACTTGACTTAATTAAGACACTATCTAGTATGAAGTAAGTCCTGTAAACGGTTTTAAAGGGACCCCCATTCTGATTGCCTCATGCCCCCATTATGGTGTATGTCACCTCATTCTGCCCCGGCAGCCTGAGGGCAGGGACCATCGCAGACTCTAGGATGTTCTCTGCAAATCTGCGGGCAAGCTGGAGAGGTGACTGGTCCCTGGCTCTGTCCAGCCTCTTGGTGGCAGAGGAGGAGGCAGGGGTCTTGGCACAGGGCAGGGCTATTCTCGGACCTGTTTCCCAGCTGGAAGTCCAACCCCAAGTGACTTCTGCTAGCGCAGTTTTTGGCCCCGGAAGAAAAGGCAGAATAGTTGCCCTCGTCTTCCTCCCTAGCCCCAACAGACACTCCTCCCAGGAGTGACTCGTGTTCTGACTCACGAAGATGCTGGAATAATAGTGCTGGCCACTATCTCTGGAATGCATCTGGCTGCAACATGGACAGACACCACGGTTGGGGAAGCACCTTCTTCCTGCCAGGCCTTTCTAGGGGCAACAAGCCTCATTTCCATGCATTTTCTGAGAAGTCTTTCGGGATCTTCAATATTACTTGAACCCTGACCACAAAAGAAATGTGATGTTGTTTGCTCTTTGTTCCCTTCTCCATTTTGATATGGTAACATCCAGAAAAGTGTCCTGATCATTTCAGGATAGAGCTTGATGACTTCTTCACCTGTGACCACCAGCTAGGGAGAGAGATCTGAGCTGTGATATCACTGTTGGATCTACCACTCACCTTTCCAGCCCCCAGAAATTAAAGAGAGGTGGTGTGAGGACCCAGAAGAGAGAGTTGCAGCTGCTGATGTGCTGATACCTTCAGCTCTTTCCACAGATGTATGTAACTGGCTCTTGCTCAGTGATTCCCAATAATTTTTTACTAACCTCCCCACACACAGAAGGGGGGGGGGACCTACAACACAGTCCTTTAGAATGTCAGAGATGTTCCAGGAGGGAAGGTGCAGCTTGCAAAAAGCTGTGTGGGCTCTTCAGAGTCTTCAGATGCCCACCTGTGCTCTGGTTGTGTGAAGGAGGGAACAGAGGCTGTATCTTCCCCAGGACTCCCCCACCCCCTTTCACTATCCTATCTGCATGCAGATTCTCTTGTGGGCTGGGCCTCTTCCGTGGTCTCCACGCATACTTGGCGCTAATAGCACACTGTTAGGATGGTCACAGTTTGCAGCTGCTATTGGCTACTGGGGGCCACAAGGTCCCTGGCTGTCTGTCCCCTTGGCCCTGCCCACCTCTCTGGAAGGAGGAGATTTGCCCTGAAAACTATTCCGCCATGAATGGTGGAGCGGCACTGCGGTTTCTCTGTTCTCTGTCTGCCTTTCTCCATCTTCTCTCCCTTTCTCTAAGTATACAGAATTTAAGAAATGGGCTTGATGCACGTAACACATGCATTGGCTCATGGCCCTGCACCACTTGATAACACAAAGCCACTCCCCTTGCACCATCCGGGTTGATGTTTGTTTCCTGATGGACTCCTGGTTGATCTAGGGAGCTCTGAACCAATGGAAGCACAGCCATATGGAATAATCATTGGTTTAAGGATGCATCCAACTTTCAGAAATGTCAAGGCAGCATCCCAAAGCACGGCTTACACTAGAGAAACAATGGCAGCACCTTCCAGACACCAAGTTGCAGATGCTACCATGATTCCATCCTGACTTCTCTGGGCAGATGACCTCACTAGTGTGTCCTGGAACCTCACCTTTCCAGAGCTCTGGTCCACTGGGGAAGGACAGAAACAGGCTGGGGGTATGGGTTGACCTGTCAACACCCACGTCTAGCAGAGAAGCAATTACAGAAGCCAGAACTCCTACCTTGTGCACCCTAAAAACAACCTTGATCCATACTCCCAGTAAGGGAGAAATGATAGGAGGAAGAAGATAAGAGGGCTCTGAACTCCAGCTCCATCAGCACCCAGAGAGAGAGAGAGAGAGAGAGAGAGAGAGAGAGAGGAGGAGGAGGAGGAGAAGGAGGAGGAGGAGGAGGAGGAGGAAGAAAAGGAGAGGGACATACAGAGGTAGTAGTATTGTCATGAGTGGCTTGGAGTGGAGAAGAGGATTGGATCAGGAAGAAAAATGAGGCAATTATGTATAACTGTAGGCAGATAGGTGTAGAGATGATGGCTGGCCCATGCTTATAACTTTAGGGGAACTTTGGTGAATTGCAGGGGGGGGGGGCAAGTGAAGGAAGATTCAGAACCCTGGTGGTGGGAATGGAGTGGATTTATACCCCTGTTGACATGTAATTTTGCAAATAAATATTAAATCACTAATAAAAATTAAAAAAGAGAAACAACAGCAGCATCCTTGTGGTATGGCAGAAGGGACTCTTGTCCTCAAGTAGGCTGGGGGTTGAGGTCCCAGGCAGAGAAGTGGGTGTTTGCAGGCTGCAGGGACTGGAGTCCAGGCTCTGACACCCTGACGTGGGCTGCTCAGAAGCCTCTTCCTCCACCTCATCCAGAAACACCGAGTGCTATCACCTTCCTGCCAGATGTATGAGGACGGGTGAAGCCTTGGGCTTAAAGGGGTTTTCTGGACTGCCCAGAACTCAGGTGTGTGAACAAGTGCAGCTACTCTGATGTGCAAGTTCAGGATCAAGGACAGGGGTGGAGGGCAGGCAGTCCGCTGCTGTGGGCCAGGGAGGTCCCAGAGGCCCCATTCTCTCCCAGCCCAGCTGCCAACCTCCACACCTTCCTGCTGAGAGATGGCGCCGTGTGTGTGTGTGTGTGTGTGTGTGTGTGTGTGTGTGTGTGTGTGTGTAAGGCACAGTCCAGGCTATCCAAAGGCCAGTGTGACAGTGACAAAGGCATTCCAGCCAGGCACCATGCTGGGTTAGGAGGAGGAGCCTGATGTCACAGGCCCAGCTGGGAATCCCACCAGCTCACTAGGCCACCAGCCCATCCTCCTGGGCACATTTCTTCATCTCACCGTCTTCCTCTGCAACCAGGGCGTCATACCAACCTCCCATGTTTGTTGGGAGCCTTGCAAGGATTTCCAGCCTGCTCCTCCCACACATCGTACCTGACTGACTCTGGGTGAGGCTCCAGGCTCTGGTGAAGGTTGGCCTCTAGTGGCACGGGGAAGTTGGGGTAGTGGACAAAGCCTTGGACACTCAAGCATGAGGCCCTGAGTTCGATCTCTAGCATTGCACATGCTAGAGCGAAGTTCCGGTTCTCCTGCTCGCTCATGAATAAACATACCATTAAAATAGAAAAGGCTGCCCTCCTCTCAACGTTTTTCTAGGGAGCAGGAACCCTCAGTCTCTTGGGACAGAGGTGGTAAGGAATCTCCCCCATGAGTGTGGCCTTGAACCCGGGTTTCAGCTGAGCCTCTCCACTCCCCGTGCAGTAAGTAGGTTACACCTTCTAACTCTAGAATGCTCCCCGCTAAGGGGCAGTGGCGTTGGCAGACTCAGCTGGGCCGGCCACAGCACAGCTTCACCAGCCAGCCGGCCAGTCCCGCCTCTGGCTCTCCCAGGGCTGGGGGGCGAGGGCCAGTAGCGAGCTGGGCTTCCGGGCGGGCGGGCTTGGGAGCCAGCGCAGGCTCCCGAGCAGGGGCCGGCGGGATCAAAGCGCGGCAGGCAAGGCAAGCAGTCAGGCAGGCAGGCCGGCCGGGGCGCACCAAAGCGAGGCCGGCGACTTGCATCAACACAGGTTCCGTGATGCTCTGCAGACGTCTCGGGGCTGCGGGGTTTTACTGGAACCCACAAGAAAGGAAAGGGCCGGGGAGCGGGTCGACGGGGGCGGGGCGGGCCGAGCGCGAGGGTGTGCTGGCCGCCCGCGCTCTCCTACCGGCGCCTGCCCGGCCTGGGCGCGCCCGGGACCGCGGAGGCCCGGGAGGAAGCTGGGCTCCTTTTCCTCTGCCCCCGCCCCGCCCCCCGCATTACTGGAAGGACTGCGTGGGAGAGACCCAGACGCACCCGGATTTTAGAGCGTGGGGTGGGGGGAGGGCCGCTGCTACTTACAATGAAAAAAAAAATCAAACGTGCGTCGGTGCGCACGGAGCCGCGCGGCTGCCTCCAAGGGGTGTGTGTGTGGGGGGGTCGCCCCAGCTGCGAACCCCCCAGCCCTCTCCCAGTTCCCCAGCCCCAGGCTGAGCTAGGGCGGCCGCGTGAGACACCCGAGGGGTCAGAGAATAGCCTGAGAAATGTCACGATTTTTTTGTCTCCAGCGCTTCGCCCTCCGTGTCCTGTCCCACCCCCGGCTGGCTGGGTTAGCAGCCGTCGCTGCTGGAAGGGCTGCTGGGTTTTGCGTCAAAGGGCCGCATTTACTCAGCCCTGCTGGGAGGGAGGGAGCGCGGGGAGGAGGGAGCGCGCTGGGCCGGGAGCGCGGGGTGGGGGGGGGGGGACGCGGGCCGGCGGCGGAGGCGCGGGGCCGGTCAGCCTCGCGCGCCCTTGGGGACCCAGCCCGGGACAGAATGTGTTTTATGTGTGTAAACAATGACCCCGAGTATTGTTTGGGATTACCGTATCTTGGGGCCACTGGGGCAGCCAGATGCCGCCAGCCGTCCCGGAAACGCCAGCGCTTTATATAGAGAGCCCCGGGAAAGCTCCGAGTTCCCGGCTCTATTTTTCTTTCCTAGCAAACACCCCCACTTAACAGAAAAGGAAACTGAGGACCGACCGCAACCATGAGACGGATGCAGGGCCAAGCGCTTCGCAGCCTTCACATATCTATCTGCCCAGTGGGTGCTCCCCAGCACCCAAGGGTGTGGGGTTAAGGGGTATTGAAGGCGCCACCCAGAGCCAGGTCTGGACCGCAAGCCATGTTCTTGGACTCCTAGTCCAGTGCTCCTCCCGATCCACTCTGCATAAGGCTGGACGTCTCAGAGGCTTAGGATGCCTTGCTGCCCTAACCCCTTCATTATCGAGGAAGAAACTGAGGCCCAGAAAGGTGAAGGGACTCGGCCAAAGACTCCCAGGTCTTAAGTGGCACAGCCTGGTGTGCGCACTCCCAGGCCAGACCCCCCCCCCCCCAGCCACCGCGCCCCGCCCCGCCCAGTGCAGGGAGGCGGGAAGTCCTGGCTCCTTGCTCCGTGAACTTCGTTCCAACACACTGCAGGGCTGCCTTGGGGCGCACCCTCTCCCTCCTTTTTCTCTTCATTCTCAAGTCTGGCTTTGTGTATCCCGTAGTGCCCGATAGCTGGTAGATGTATCTTAAACTGCCCGCAACCCCGGCCTCCCTTCTCTTTTTAAAGTTAATTTATTATTATTTTTAAATTCTCAAGTCTGGCTTTGAGTATCCCGTACTGCCCGATCGTTAGTAGATGAGTCCTAATTGCCAGCCGCCCAGAGCGGCCGCGCTGTCTTGACTGGTTCATTTCGTCTTTAAAGCAGCTCCTAACAAATTAATAGTAGGGCCCGGGGGATGAGGGGGGAGGGAAGCAATGGGCAGCCCGCCACCTAGGGAAACGACAGCCGGTCGGCCCCGCCCGCGGCGCCGCGCCCGCCCAGACCCGGCCGCAGGGTCCCCAAGCCCAGTGCGCCCCGAGCGGCCGCGCCCTCCCTGCGCCCGGCTGTGCGCGCCCGGCCCACGGCCTCGCGGTGGCGCCGCCTCGCTCTCGGGACTGTGATTACGCTCCGCTCCCCGGAGCCGAGGCCCGGCGGCCGCTCGGCCCTGTGCCCCTTCCCAGGGCGGGGGCGGGGGCTGGGGCTGGGGCTGGGGCTGGGGCTGGGGCTGGGGGTGGGCGAGGGAATCCCTCTCCCTCACGTCACCCAAATGCAAGGAAACCCGCACTCGCGTCCTGTAACGCAAATGACCATCTTTGGCGACGTGCGCCAGTGGAACAGACCAAGTGCGCCGGGGGCCGGGGGTTGAGGCGGGGAACGGGGGGACGACCGTGGTGGCCCCAGGATCCCCGAAGCGCGCGAGGTGCCCGCTCCCAGCTCCGCCACCGCCTTCCTGCTCCGCGCGGGGTGCGCGGCCGGCGCCAGCCTGGGCTAGAACGGGGCGGGCGGGGAGTTCAGCGCCCGCCTCCTCCTGCGCCTCTGCTTCCTCCCCCTCTGCCCCCCTCCGCCCCGCGCTCCTCCCCGAGGTGGAGCCGGTTGACGTGAGTGTATCCACATGGTGCAGGGGAGAATAAAGAGTGTGGAGTTGAACTCGTGCCATTGTAGTGACTCATCTCGAGCTGAGCGCAGGGGCTCCAAGCGAACCAGCGAGCCAGCGAGTGACGCTCAGCGGGGACCGGGAGGGAGAGAGCGAGCCAGCGAGCGCGGCCGGGCGAAGCGGCCCGCCGGGAAAGGGTGCAGGTCGGGGCGCCGGAGCGGCGTTTCGGGGCGCGGGCTTCAGCTGGACCTTTAGGGGCCGGGTGGCCAGCGCTGCCTACTCTTCTCGGTCACGGGTCCGAGCCGCTCCGAAAGTCGGGTAGCCAGTTGACCACAGGAAGTTTATTCTCAGCTCCTATTCTAAAAGGAGGAAATAGAAGTTTCTTCAAACGGAGCAGCCTTTCTTTTTGTCTTAATTTTTTTTGTGGGGGTTCACTCTGAGATCGGGGGTTACCCAGGCTTGGCAGGCAGGGCTCGCCAGGACTCTCTCTCTCTCTTTTTTTTTTCTTTTTCTTTTATTGCTAATCGTTGGTTGGCGGCTTGGTTGGCGGCCCCCGGCTCTGCTCAGCCCGGCCTGCGCGCGGGGGCGGAGGGCGCGCAGGGGAGGGACCGAGGGACGCGCAGACTTTTAGAGGGAGGGACCGGGACGCCCGGCCCGCGGCGCTCGGGGAGCAGCCGGAGAGCGCAGCGCAGGCGCTCGGGGGCCCAGCTCTCGGGGTGTTGCCGCCTCCGGTCCGCGCCTGCCAGCCGGGCGCCCAGACTCAGCCGGGGGCGCGGCCGGCGGGGAGCGAGCGCGGAGCAAGCGCGCAGCAGCCCGTGCGCGGCGAGGCAGGGGGACAAGAAGCACCCTGTTTCCTCTCGGGCCCCCAGCGCGGATCATGTACCAGGATTATCCCGGGAACTTTGACACCTCGTCCCGGGGCAGCAGTGGCTCTCCAGCGCACGCTGAGTCCTACCCCAGCGGCGGCGGCCAGCAGGTAGGAGCCGGCCCGGTGCACCTGGTGGCGCGGGCCCACCTCTCTCTCTCCTCGGCCTCTCTGCCTCTCATTTCCCTTTCTTGGCGGGGTGAGAAAATGCCTGGGAGCCATTATGGAAAGTTAGGGATTTGCGTCTGCTCACGCCCCCCTCTCGCCCCCGCTGCTCCCCCCCCTCTTGGAGTGGGGAGTGGGGTTTGAAGAGCCAACCAGCACTCTCCTTGGTGCGGCTTCGTATCCAGCTAAGCACCTGGAACCCCATCCCTATCCCAGGAGCCACCCCACTTCCTCTCTATTTCCGAGGTGGTAGCAATAATCTTAGCACCCACCTGTACCCCCTTCCCGAGGAACCCCCCCACACACACACACACAGTGCACTTCTGAAAGAGGCTGGGAGGTGGGAGACTCCGTTGCGCTCCTGCAGGTATGGGGAGAGGAGGGGGTAGGTGGGTGGGTGCTCTACAGTTCAGGAGCGAAGGTCGGGAAGAGGGTTGGCTGCAGTGGCGCCTGGGTGCCCGGCGCCCGGCCCACCCGCTGTTGGGGTCTGCGCAGGAGCCGCGTTGCTGCCTGGAAGGTCTTGGGGGTACCTGGTGGGGGGCAGGGGCAAGGGGTCAGGGAAGGGGGCAAGAGGTCGGGGAGAGGGAGAGAGAAGCCTCACTGGGGCTCCTGGGTGGTTCTGGAAGCAGGAAAACAAGTTGTTTCTAAAGCAGCCGGACTGGTTTGCACTAGAGGGCTTGTGCGTGCGATCTGTGTGTCTGTACATACCAGAAGGCTGCTGGGGAGGGGGTGCAGATGGGGCGCCTGCCCTCAGCAGTCCCGCCCCATCCCTCCTTGTCCCCCAGGCTTGTGGGAGGAACTAACTTAGCACATGGAAAGCTGCAACCACCTCCACCCCCCCCCCCACGCTTTGGGGAGTCTCATCTAGCTGGCTGGAGGGAGAGTTTCTCTGTGAGGGGTGGTGGTCTTGGCTTCTAGAAGTTAGACAAAGGGGGCTGGTGGGGAGATGGGATTCTAGGGGAGGGGTGAATGGAACAAGAGAATAAAATGGAAACTATTTGGGCTCTGAAGAGACCCCTTATTCCAAAATGACTCCCTCATTCCTGATAAGCCCCCCCACTCCCTTTGCGGGGTCTTCCCTTTGCAGCCCCCCCCCCAGGACAGCCATATCAATGGGTTCCATGTGCAGCCAGGGCACCGAGGGTGAGGGGTTCTCTGTCTTATCCCCAAAGTCTGATTGTGCTGTGCGTCCCAGCCCCCTTGGTGTGGTCTGTCTGAGATCCAGATATCACCAGGTAGTGAGTTGGGGTCTCCCAGCCCTGTCCCTCTCCTCTCCTTGTTCTGGCTCAGAAAGGGAGCTTTTGTGTCTTTTGGCTACCCAGTCCTCCCTCACCTCCCCAAAATCCTCCTGTCTCACCGCCTGGCTTGGCACTGAAGTGGGGCCCCCAGCAGGATGGGAAGTCAGACACCAGTGGCCCCGACTGAATAATCTGTGTCACTAGGTCTTGGAGCCCAGGATGTGAGCAGAGGCAATTCCCTGTTTTGGAAGAAAATCAGACAGGAAACCAGGGCTAGGAAGAAGGAAGAGACCTCAGTCCAGCAGGGTGTAATGGGGCCTCATTACTGAAGCAGAAAGCAGCTGTTGGCTAATTCCTAGCATGCTGTAACACATGAGGGTTTTGCAATTAGAATAACTAGCACACAGGGTGCTCGAACACACGCCTGCCCGGTTGGCCCTGTCGCTTGGGGCAAGTGCCTTTGGGAGCAAGGGTCTGACCAGATGGGATGCCACTTTAGACAGCTCTTTCAGCCTGTCCCCTGGGGGATGACTGGGAAAGGGGGGATGGAGGTGCTGAGAGAAATGAGGGGGCTCTCCTGCAGTTCTGGGACTCAGATCCTGTCCTGCTGTGCTGATAGCAGCCTGAGAAGCTGTTATTCCACAAGTTAAGTTTGTGCTGAGACCCCACCCTCTCTCATGGGCTCAAGGTAATTTTATTACAGGCCTGATAAAACACATAATCACTTTATTTCTCTCAGCTTCCTCTAACACTCAGCCCTGGGCCTTCCTCTTTTATGGAATAGTCAGTGTAAAGAGTGGTTTGAGGGGGTCTCTAGTTCCTCTTGCCCCTCCCCCAAGTAAATCCTGTTTTTCTCTTGCTGTCATTGTTTGTGGGGTCTGCTGTTCCTGATAACTTTGTTGCAATTGACTCAACCCAGAACTTTCCTTCCTAGACTCATGAAGCTGAACCATAACACATGGCCATGAGTGCAGTATCTAGGGGGAGGGGGTTGGGGAGGGGGTCAGATAATTCTTTTTTTAAAACCTCTGTTCTTGGTACATTGCAGGAACTTGAGGCATGAAAAATATTTCCTGTTCCAGTTATAGTTTTAATCACAGAGGTTGGCCATTGGGCGAGTCTGTTTTGTCACTAATAGTTGCACATACCCCCCCCACACACACACACTCCAGCTTTTTGTTTCTGTTGTTATTTTTTCTCTGTCTTCTCTCTGTTTCTCTCCCAATTTTTCTAGGCAAACACCTTCCAGATAGATGCCCTGCCTGGCTGCTTGCTTGGCTGTTACGGTCTCAGCCCTGAGCCTTACGCAATCCAGCCAGTTACACAAACATAGGTCATTTCATAACTTGTTTTCATCAGCTGCCCCCACCTCCTTCATGCAAAAACAAAACGAAAACAAGACCCAGGACTTTTCCAAGGTAGTTTGTCTCTTCCTCAGATCACTTGTGCAAATAAGTCAAGGGGCATGGTTCCTTTTTGGAATCAAGGAATACCACATTGGCACAGTCAACCTTTCCCAAGACAGAATCACACACACACACACACACACACACACACACACACACACACACACACACACACACACACAAAATTCCCCAGAGTGAACTTTTGCCAACTGTACCAGGCTGGGACATTCCTCACATCAAAGAACTTTTACCAGAAATGACTGTGATTCCCAAGTTAGCCCCAATCACACCTCTCTAGTGCCCCCTACAGGATATTCATAATAATACAAGCTGGAGAATATATATTTCCAGCCCAAGGAATATTAACTTGGTCAGTTTTCAGAATTCTTCGGATTTTTTCCTATCTCTATAACTGAGGATAAATGAGTGTCATGTATATAGTCATGGTTAATTAGAGAACTTTTTGACTCTGAAACGCATTTTCTTTTTTATTTTTTTGTTAAGTTCCTTTATTGGGGAATTAATGTTTTACACATTTTCTTTTAAAAATAATATTGTTCTAAATAAAATCTGGTTGAAAAATTGAGTACTGTTTTCTTTTCCTGTTTTGATGTCTTTTCATGAGAGAGCACTAATAAAGGGGCCCCCAGTTCCCAAGGCTCGTTTCTGGAAGTGTCCATGTGAAGACACAGAATTATTTGGGGGAAGTGATCTTCAGAGTTGGTGGAAAGATGGGGGTGGGGGATTTAGGATTTGGCATTTTATTGCTTAAGGGGTCGGGCAGTGGTGTACCTGCTTGAGCACATACATTACCATGTACAAGGACCCAGGTTCAAATCCCTGGTCCCCAGCAACTGGCAAAGCTTCACTAGCTATGAAGCAGAAGTATAGGTGTTTCTCTTTTTCTCTCCCTCTTTGCCTTCCCTCCCCTCTCAATTTTTCTCTGCCCTAACAAATAAATAAAAAAATATAAATTTGAAAAGTGCTACTGGGATAATATTTTACAAGACACTTGTTGTCTCAAGGATATAACATCAAATCTTCCCCCAAATATATATACCAGCATACTTCAGCTGGTATATATATTCCCCCACAACAAGGCACCGTGATTCCCACCCCCTCCCCCATTATTGTCTGCAGACCTGCTGATAAATTCTAAGGGTTCAGCAGTGTCTCGCCCTATCTTTTTTCTTGCTTTATTTCTTTTAAAAATTTTGTTACTATATTTTATTTATTGATTGGGTAGAGACATCAGAAATTGAAAGGAAGGGGGAGATAGAGAGGAAGAGAGACAGAGAGACACCTGCAGCCCTGCTTCACCACTTGTGAAGCTTTCCTCCTGCAGGTGGGGACCAGGGGCTTGAACCTGGGTCTTTGCACATTGTAACTTGTGCACTCAGCCAGGTGTACCCCACCAAACCCCACTTTGCTTCTTAAATGCCACATATGTGTGAGATCTTTCAGTATTTGTCTTTTTCTCTCTGGCTAGCTTCAGTTAGTATAATGCCTTGCAATTTCATCCAGGTTGTTGGAGCTTCCCCCGCTCCCCAATTAATTATTTTTATGAGACAGAGGGACCTGAGCACTTCTCAGCAGTGGCATTTGCAGGGGGATTGAACCCCAAGACCTCAGCTGTGCGAGTTCTGTGCTATATTGCTGAGTTGTCGGGCCCCAAGGGTCTGGTGCCTTCTTAAAAAAAGATTGTTTTGATCTTAGAGATGTTGTAGATTAGGATCAAACAAAATGTTATCCCAGGAATTTGTCTGTTCTGCTGATTCTTGGTGGAAATCAGACTCACTCCTTCATCATAAGGAGTGGGCAGGCCATCAGTCAGCCCTGTACTATGGAATCCCCTACCTGAGCTCCAGAGTGTGTTTCTAGGACTTCATTTCTGCCTGCCTTGCTACCCAATGGGAGTGTCGAGTTAGGAGGCTTGCTTTTATTTTCCTTTCCTATCTCAGTGCAAACACATCGCCACTTATCCACCCAGATCTCTGTTGTCCCTTCCTAATCGTTCCTCGAGGAGACTAGCTGCTTATTTGAATACTGCAGCCATTAGTCAGGCTCTCAGGCTGTACAGCACCCCGCCTGTGGAATCAGTCGCCTTCCACAAAGTGTCTCAAGAATCCTTCCTGCTAACACAGCTTTTTGGATTTCTTCAAGAGTGGATTAGGTGTGTGGAAATGGCCGGGAGATATGCGGGAAAGGGACCGGGCCTGGACTAGCAGGCGTGGGGAGCAGCAGGCTGGCTGAAGCTGAGACTCATGGGCCTTCTAGGGGGAGCAGTGGCCAGGACAGGGTGCCGCGAGGCTGGTGCTGGTTTAAAAAAATAATATTCTGACCCTTTAAAAAAATGAAAATTAGTTACCTATTTAGAGAGGGAGAATGAACTAGAGCATAACTCAGGCATGTATGGTGCCAGGGTTGGAACTCATGCCTACAAGTCTTGAGTTCTACCCAATGTACCATCTCCCTAAGCATGAAAGTGGACGCCTTTGCTGTCAAGATACCTGAAATATCTTATCCTGTTAAACAGGAAGATAGACACCAGTTTTGAAAATTCGGGAAACTCTCTTTCTGACCTGTCTGTTGAAAGAGAGAAAATGTAGTGTTGTGGTTATGTCTTCTCTCTGTTGCGTGTGGCCTTGCTGCCCTGAGTGTGGCAGAGATCTCTGTCCCAAAGCCCATTGGGCAACTTGATCCCTCTGGGACTCCCTGGGCTGGAGGAATGGGAAATTGCCAGAATTCCTTATCCCAGTGCTGTCCCTCTGCTGTGTCAGGGGCTGTGACCTGGCCCTGCTGTGATTGGAGGGACTGTGAGATGACATGCCTGCCCCATCGAGAGCAGAGCTGTCTGAGTACTGGTAGGGCTGCAAAGGGGTCCACTAAGTAGTAGAGTGACATCCCCCTTCCCAGTGCTTTGGAACATGAATTTCTGAGCAAAAGGGCCTGGGAGGCCAGAAGCTGAACAGTGTGGGACAGAGCTCCTTACCTGCCACTTCGACTAGTGTGGTGTTCCTCCCCCAACGCTGAGGTGGCAGGGGCAGAGTAGGGTTATTTCAGGGAACCTGGGAGAGAGAGAGTCTTGTCTGCTATAAAATGGGGGGGGGGGCACGCACTGAGAGGGATGGTTCTGAGTTCTTTTTTTAAAAAGTTTTTTTTTTAATTTCTTTATTGGGAGATGAATGTTTTACATTTGGCTTTTTTTGAAAAAATATATATTTTTAAATTTATTTATTTATTCTATTTTTTTGCCCTTGTTTGATTGTTGTTGTTGTTACTGATGTCATTGTTGTTGGATAGGACAGAGAGAAATGGAGAGAGGAGGGGAAGACAGAGAGGGGGAGAGAAAGACAGACACTTGCAGACCTGCTTTACCGCCTGTGAAGCGACTCCCCTGCAGGTGGGGAGCTGGGAGCTCAAATGGGGATCCTTATGCCGGTCCTTGCGCTTTGCGCCACCTGCACTTAACCCGCTGCACTATAGCCTGACTCCCGGTTCTGAGTTCTTAGCAGCTCTTTCCAGTGTGGTGGTAAGAATGAGAAGCCACAGGTCCAGATGATGTGCAGTGCAGCATCTGGGAAGTCTGCCTGCCTGCCGAGGCATTGGGGGAGCAGATTCAGGAAAACGTTAGAGCTTTAGTGTCTAATGGGTGTGCTGGAAGGCACTAGGCAGTATTTACCTTTACCTCTCCTACTTCCCCTGAGGATGGTGGGATTCCCTTTCGCCCTGGTGGAACTTCCTTCCCAGATAGTCACACCTGCCTGTCTGTCTGCTAAGGCAGATCACAGGTGTCTGTGGGGGTTCCTGGCGCAGGTGCTTGGTGGCACAGCCAAGAATCAGTGTGATGGAGAAATGACTGGCTGGGGGCCTGGAGTCAGGACAGTAACCCTGACTCTCTCTAAAACCCCTTCTGCCCAGCTCAGCAACTGGGAGAGCCCTGCCCAGGGATGTCTACATGGACATAGGGACCCAAACCCTACTTCCAGAACCCTTTTGCTAAAGGTCAAGATTACGGGGGCCGGGTAGTGGCACACCTGGTTGAGCACAGATGTTGTAGTGTGCGCAAGGACCGAGGTTTGAGCCCCTGTTCCCCACCTGCAGGGGAAAAGCTTTGCGAGTGGTGAAGCAGGGTTACAGGTATCTATCTGTCTCTTTCCCTCACTGTCTCCCTCTTCCTCTCAATTTCTGTCTCTATCCAGTAAATAAATAAAGATAAAAAAATTTTAAAAAAAGATCAAGGTTACAATGCTGTTTTTTGTAGTCCCAGTTTTTTTGCTGTCAAGCTCAGAAAAGTCATCTCCAGTTGCTGGGCTACAGGGACCTCTCTGACCTGGTGTAATTGGTTCTAGAAGTCCTGGGGTTCAGAGCTCCCATCCCCCCACCTTTCCCTCTTCTTAATTCATTAATTTCTTTATTCTGGGAGAGGGCCAGAGCACCACTCAGCTCTGGCATAGGTGGTGGAGGGGGTTGAACTTGCGACCTCTAGGCCCTCAGGCATGCAAGCTGGTGGTGCCCTAACAAGCTGAGCTAGCTCCCCGGCTCTCCCAGAGGCCTTCTCACAGGCAGCAGGAGGAGATCTCTCTCTCTCTCTCTCTCTCTCTCTCTCTGTCACACACACACACACACACACACACACACACACACACACACACACACACACACACACCACACAGCCCCCTATGGACTATGAACACAAATGCACAATGTTGTGTGCTGCTGGTCATGGGATGGGGAAGGGGGTGCCTGAAGATCTCAGGCCATTGGCTCTCTCCTGGCTTTTGCTTTCTGTGTGGTGTCATCATCTACCTCACACACACACACACACACACACACACACACACACACACACACACCCCGCCTTCTACCCCAGCCTCAGCTGAGGAGACAGGTCACCAGGCTCTGACCCAAGTGCTTTTGTAAATAAGATCTAATGGGACTCGGCACGCCTGTCTGTTGACATTCTGTCTGTGTCACTTTCATGCCACAGTGACTGCACCAGAGACTGGAGGGTCCACCGAGCCTGAAATATTCATTCCCAGGCTGTTTGCAGCACAGATTCGCCTAGTTCTGCCCCAGGAGGGCCAGTTTGCCCATTTATAGACATTCTCGCCCACCCAGTGGCGACCAGCGTCTGGTGGCTTTGCCATCTGGAAGCTCCCATCCTATCCCAGGGCGTGGGAGGAGAGTTCCTAAAGGGACTCCCATGGGTGCAAGTGCAGGCCTAGGTTACCTCCTCTGTCTCTCCTTCCTAGCAAACACCTGGTGCTCCAGGGACTAGCCTCCTTCCGTCAGTGCCCACCCATGTGGGGACGCCTCTCCTGGTCTCTGATCTGGGTTTGTTAAGAATCACGACTGATCCGTCCACTTGGTGCCTGACCAGTACTGGGGGCTGCTGGGAGAGAAGAATGCCAGCTGACTTCTGGGGTCATAGGCTCCCCACCTGACTTGCTCGCTCCGTGATCCCTGCCAGGTTGAGACAAGACACACCTGCCAGGTCTTCCTCTCTGGCTGCCTGTGTGTGTTCCCAGGAGACAAAAGCCTCCTTTATCAGCTCAGCCCCTTTGGGGCTGGGACATTGTTTTCCTTGCAGTTTAGGGCCCAGTGTGCTATCCCCAGAAGGCTTTACCTCGCTCTGAAACAAGTTGTGTCTGCATTTAGAGGCGGTCATTACCTGCTGCCTTGTTTTTACTGCCGTCTTGTTTTGTCTAGACCAGGCTATTGCTGCGAGGAGTCTGGCTGCGGGATGGCTGGGTGGCTGGGAGCTCAGTCTGGGGACCTGCTTTCACAGCCAGGGCATTGACACTGGGGGCAGGGAGTCTGCCACTGGGGAGACAGGTGTTAAGTCTTCAAGCCAGGCTTCTCAACCTAAAACTAAACTAGAAGCGAACGTCCCAGGTATCCTCCTGAGAGGGAAGCTGACAGTCCCCAACAGAGAAGCTGGGTCAAGGTAGGACATCACACTGGAGACCCAGAACTAACCTGTGGGCAGAGAAATGGGATAAAATGATGGGTCCTTCCCAGGCATGGGGAACTGGCAGTCTCCCTGGAACACCCCTGGCAGAGAACACAGACATGGCAGGGGGAACTGTGGTGACAATGCCGTTCTCTGTATGTTGGAAGCAGTGTGTATCTCAGCACATTAGAATCACCTCAGTTTTTATTGACTGGGTTTATGCCTTATCAGAATTCTACTCGAAGCTGGTTGTTTTAGAGCTCTTAATAGTGAGGCCTGGCATTTTGTTTTTACAAAGCTCTTCTGAATATCATAATAGGTGGCTGGGATTGAGAACCACATAGCAACTCATTGAGTCCTCAGGATGGTGCTGTGAGTTCAGTGTCAGTGTCAGTGTCCCCAGGGATGTCCCAAGGGTGAAGAGGTTTGTTCTTCAACCTGGGCCTCCTAGCACCTCCACCCTGAAAGCGACAGCTGTCTCACTGTAGGAGTTTCTGCACACCATCAGTGGGCCCACCGCTCCTCTGTACTTTGTCCCTCACAGCCCAGCACCCTTGTCTGCTTCTTCTCCTGGAAGGCCATTTCCCACTTGGCTCCTTGGTGCTTCCTACACACACGCACACACACACGCACACACACACACACACACACGCACACACGCACACACACACACACACACGCACACACGCACACACGCACACACGCACACACGCACACGCACACGCACACACACACGCACACGCACGCATGCACGCACACAGACGCACACACACACCTACCTCTGCTTCTTTTCAGTGAGTCCTGGTGAAACCCAGCTTATCTTTGCCTCCAGGGAAGTAACTAAGAATCAGATTGGGCAGCTCTCCTTGAGAGATCTGAGTCTGCTGATGTGGGCTGTGTTTCTTCTAGAATCCCAGGATCCTTTGTACTAGGCAGTGTTCTTTGTGGAGCCCAGTGCATGAGGCAGGGTTTATTTTTATTTTATTTTGTTATTTTTATGAGAGAGACCCAGACCCAGAGATTAGAGTACTGCTCAGCTGTGGCTTATGGTGGGGTATGGATTGAACCTGGGAAATTTGAGCGCTTCTTAAGAGCTGCCAGAATCTGCCGCACTGGGTGTTATTCTTTCTGAAACCCCAGAATGGACTGCATGGGGCAGTGTTTTTCATGGAACCCCAGATTCTGTTGGACTTGGCTGCTCTTTTCCCTGAATGCCTATGGCTTGGGGTTCCCAGCCAAATCTGTGAGGTGAAGCAGCCACTGGCAGGATGAACAAGGAAGGGTCCCCAGCTCCCTGGGCTACAGGATCACTTGCCTTGCACTGCAGGAATCCACATGCCAGCAGGGACAAAGGCAGCAGTGGTGGCAGCTGCTATTGCTGCTGCTACTTCTGACCCTGGTTGACTTGATGGGACCAGAGTTGGGGGGGGTGTTGCTGTGGCAACCTTGCTAAAGGTAGTGGGATGTAATTAGGGGCCAAACATGGCCTCTCCTTGGTGAAAAGAGGGGTCTGTGGGACCCCTTGGCAGAGTGGGCAGAGTGGGTGAAGTGGGCGGGTCCCAGCACATGGGGCTGGATTTCACGGAGGAAAGAAGCATCAAAGGAAGCCAGTGTGAAGCCAGTGTGGTGCCATGTTTGGGAACCTCAGCCTCTGTCAGGCCCAACGGGTGTGAGTCCTGACCTCACTGCTCATTAACAAGGATGCCCGGGAGAAGTTACCTAATCTGAGTCTAAGCCTCTGTCTCTGGATGGGGATAATGGTAGTTCTTACCTCGGAGGGCAAGTTAATGAGATAATCCAGGTAAAATACCACCATGGGACCTGTCATTTAGCGAGTGTCACTGAGTGCTGGCTATTCCTGTCATCATTCCTGCCATCCCTGGGCAGAAAGGGCTACCAGAACTATTTTTTTGTGGAAACAAAAATCGTCTGAGGGTGAGGCCTCCCCTGGGTCGATTTGGTAGGGGAGCTTCCCCTGAAGCCTTGGAAGCCAGGGGCCTCCCTTCTCCCTCCTTGTCTCACTTTCTAGTAGCTGCCCTGAAAACAGGTCAAGCCCAAGTGCTGAGGAGCATGGCTCATTTTAGCTTGTGTGCTCTGTCATCATTGTCTATCTGAAATAGAATGCTCTCCGCAGTGTGTTCCAGAGATTTCTGCAACGTGGTTTGGGCATAAATTAAGAGGTGGGAGGATCCCTGAGGGCTCCGGGGGAGGCATCTGTGAGCACAGACAGTTCCGTGTGGAGACAGGTGGGGAGGGACAGGGTGAGACACTTGCCCCAAATCAGGTGTGGGAGTCCAGGGACAGGGCAACCAGGGGAAGTTCAGCTGAGATGCCACCACTTCTTAGTCTCTTGGGCTGGGTGATAGCTTTGCAGGGACCTGGTTTTACCCTGTTGCACCATCTAGCCCCATCTGGAGTCTACTTTGAAAGTCAAGCAAACAGGCAAGATAGAATCTGTGGTGATTGCTCCAAAGCTTTTTTTAAAATTTTTTTTAATATTTATTTATTTTCCCTTTTGTTGCCCTTGTTTTTTTATTGATGTTATTATTATTGTTGTTATTGATGTCATTGTTGGATAGGACAGAGAGAAATGGAGAGAGGAGGGGAAGACGGGGGGGGGGGGGAGAGAAAGACACCTGCAGACCTGCTTCACCACCTGTGAAGCGACACCCCTGTAGGTGGGGAGCCAGGGGCTCAAACCAGGATCCTTATGCCAGTCCTTGCGCTTCACGCCACATGCGCTTAACCCGCTGCGCTACCACCCAACTTCCTGCTCCAAACCGTTTAGTGTGCAAATCTGTTAGTGTGCACCTTGGGGAATGACAGGCAGGAGACCCGTCCCCTGAAGGTGTGGGCAGAGCTCACCTTGTGGGGGCTGGTCACCATCATCTGTCCCAGGAGTCATCTGAGCGGTGAACCGAGCTTCCCTGGCCACCCAGACCCCCACTGGGACCCAGATCTAAAGTGAGACCCCTGGAGTTCTTGAATGTGCAGGCCTGGCCACACCTTAATACAGGGAAGCCTTTCTATGATTTCTCTCTTTCTTTCTCTCTTTCTTTCTTTCTTTTTTTCTTTCTTTCTTTCTCTCTTTCTTTTTTTGTCTTGTTCCACTCAATGTTTATCAACTGTATCTTTTTCTGCTCATTTCAGAAATTCCGGGTAGATATGCCTGGCTCGGGCAGCGCCTTCATCCCCACCATCAACGCCATCACCACCAGCCAGGACCTGCAGTGGATGGTGCAGCCCACAGTCATCACCTCCATGTCCAACCCGTACCCCCGCTCGCATCCCTACAGCCCCCTACCGGGTCTGGCCTCGGTCCCTGGGCACATGGCCCTCCCCAGACCCGGTGTGATCAAGACTATCGGCACCACCGTGGGCCGCAGGAGGCGAGATGAGCAGGTGGGTGCAGCTCAGGCCTCTGTGTGTGGGGGGTGGTGGGAGGGGGGCTGGTGTCCTGTGGCACAGAGCGGCTTTCTGCAGCCTGGGGGTGGTGGGCAGGCTCAGTGTCCTGAGGGTGCAGGGGAGAAGAGAGTCGAGGGGCCTGGGAGCACGAGCCTCCTTGGACGACAGAGCTGGGAGCTGAGGACCTGTGTCATCTTGTGTGACTCCCAAAGGGGCACGGCGGCACCTAGCAGGCAGGACACCTGCCCACGAAGAGTCTGTGTGGAGAAGGCGTGCCGTCTGCCCTTTGTTCGCTCCTTCCTCCTTCCTTCCTCCTTCCTTTTTCCTTCCTTCCTTCCTTCCTTCCTTCCTTCCTTCCTTCCTTCCTTCCTTCTTTCTTCCCTCTTTCCTTCCTTTCCTTCCTCCTTCCTTCTTCCTTCTGTTTTTTCCGTCCTTCATTCCTTCCTCCTTTCCTTCCTCCTTCTTTCCTTTCCTTCTGTTTTTCCTTCCTTCCTTCCCTTCCTTCCTTCCCTTCCCTTCCTTTCCTTCCTTCCTTCCTCTCCTTCCTCCCTCCCTCCCTCCCTCCCTTCCTCCCTCCCTCCCTCCCTCCCTGCCTCCTTCCCTTCCTTCTTGCAGAGCCTAGACCTTGCACGTATGCAGTTGGCTCCCTGGCTGGCTTTTTCATTCAGAGAAACACAAGATGAGAGAGAGGGCTCCCCACAGCGTCCTGCTTCTCCCATGTGATGCTAGAGCTAGATCCTGGGCCACACACATGACAGGACACCCTCCCCACCCAGTGAGCTATGTCTTTGATCCCAAGAAAACAGCTTCTAAGAAATAAGGTATCAGCAAAAGGGAAGGACCTGCCCACAGTGGGGTCCCTCAGCACAGGGGCCCTTCTGGGTGCAGCATAGCTGTCTCCCTGACTGAAGCAGAAGAGATGTCCCATCCTAGGCCTCCAGCTTGAAGCAGAAGCCCATACCAAGAGCCTGAAATATGCCTTCCAGAAGCCTGGGGTCTTGGGCATCCGTCAGCTGCATTTGCTGTCCTGGGAGCCAGGGTGGGGAGATCCCCCATCAGCCTGATTTCTTCAAGGGACTCAGCCTTGAGAAGGAGTCAGTCTGGTTTAGCAGGGACTCTGCTCACTGGGCAGTATCTACCCCATGTTCTGAGAAGCCCTGTCAGTGGGCAGGTCTGTTCACTGAGGAGCAGTGATCCTCAAGTCCTGGAATCATAATTGAGCAAATCCCCAGAAAGGAGAGAGCGAGCCTATGCAGAGATCCTTTAAATCTCTTGTCTACAGCCAAGGCCCAGACACACCTGCCTGGGGCCCCTTGGTCAGTGAGCAGAGGCTTGGGCTGGAACCCAGTTCCCTGTCCCCCCTGCGAAGTGCTCTCTCCACGCTGTCCCCAAGAGCTCAAGGAAGGGGAGATACTTCAGCCCCAAAGTCCCCTTTTTCTAGTGAAATGTGAACCTGGAGACCTTTCTGGTTGCTAGCAGTAGAAACCCTCTCTGCCCAGCCATTGCCCCTTTAGTCTGGAACCCCAGGTTCACTGCATCCCAATGCAAGGACCTTTCAAACACACACCCCTGTGAGTAGCCCTGGACCTAGAGCATGCGGTCCCCAGGGTGCTCAGAATGCCAAGCCACCAGCTCCTAGGAATGGTGTCCTTTTGAAGGAGTGTGTTTCTGTGGAGACCAGGCCAGCCTTGTGTCCCCCACGTACTTGATCGTTCTGTTTATGGCAGGATAGTGCAGGGCAGCCTGGGGAGGTGTGTGTAGTGGGCAGGACAAGAGAGGCCACTCTCTATGGCTCTTAGTCTCCTGCTGACCAGCTCTTACTTGCACACGTGCAGTTGTCAGCATGGCGGTGGAGTGATCACAGAGTATTCTTTGTGAATATGCTTCCTTCAGGGACCGCAGGAGACCAAGCTTTAGAATGCCAGTTGTGCCCAGTCCTTCCTGGTGAAAGTGACCCCCATGTCCCAGGAGGGGTCTGGAGGGACAATTCCTACCTAGCAGAGTGAAGCCGGCACATCTTTCAGTCTTCTCTGGTTCCCACTCTCCCCAGACTGAGGAGCTGGTGTCAGGATGGGGGTTTGGAGATCATTTTACAGATGAGCAAATCGAGACCTAGAAAGACGGGGGCCTGGGTCCCACAGTGAGAGTTGGGAGCAGAGTCGGGACTGGACCCCACCTCCTGTGACCTTCAGCCTGTGGTTTTTCCACTGCATGCACCATCTAGGTGTGGCCCAATCGTGTTTGAAGAGCTTCCTTCCTTTTAGAGAGAGAGGGAGAGGGGGAGGTGGAGAGGGAGAGAGGAAAGGGAGAGAGAAGAGAGAGAGAGAGAGAGAGAGAGAGAGAGCACCAGGAACATTCTAAAGCAGTTAGGCATTGGGACCATGGGGCCATCCTGGGCTCTGCATCCTAGAGCCTGATCCTCTGGGTTTCTAAGACTAAGGCTTTTTCTGTGTACTTCGGGCCTTACTGCCTCTCCAGAGTCTGCCAAGGTGGGGTAGGAGTGGCTCCCTCAGAGGGCAGGGCTGTGACCAAGGAGGTGGGGAAGGTTCATGGCTTGTGGGTGGTGATGCTGACACACTCAAGCAGTGATCATGTTGACTATGCCAATGACTTCCACAAGTTGCCTCACACCTCGCCACATGGGCCCAGACTGCTGGGCTCACCTGGAGACTGGCCAGGCATTGTCCAAAGCAACCAGGGTGCCCAGGGTGGTGGTGTGGGGGGGAAGACTAAGCTAGACCAGTTTTATGGCTCTTCTGCTCCTCCTCAGTGAAGGATGGGGTCAGTGGGGCTCCAGGGAAGTCCTGGGAGCCCAGTGAGTGGCAGGTGCTGTTATCCTGGGAGACAGCAGTGCCCTCAGGCCCCAGTGAGTTCTTGGGTCCTGGCTAAGTGGCCTCTAGCCCTAAAGGGGCAGCCACTCCCACAGGAAGTGGGTCACCTGCAGATGGCGGGACTTCAGGTGGTTGGCTCTTCAAAAAAAAATCAGAGGAAAGAGACCAACCAGACTGTGACACAGCTGGTTGAGCACACATTACAGTGTCTCAGGAACTGGGTCGAAGCCCCTGGTTCTCACTTGCAGGGGCAGAAAGTTTCATAAGCAGTGAAGCAGTGCTGCAGGTATCTCTCTCCTTCTCTGTCACTCCCTCCCCTCTCAATTTCTGTCTCTATCCAAACTGAAGAAAAAAATTATATTTATTTATTTATTCCCTTTTGTTGCCCTTGTTTTATTGTTATAGTTATCAATGTCATGGTTGTTGGATAGGACAAAGAGAAATGGAGAGAGGAGGGGAAGACAGAGAGGGGGAGAGAAAGACACCTACAGACCAGCTCACCACTTGTGAAGCGACTCCCCTGCAGGTGGGGAGCCAGGGGGCTTGAAACGGGATCCTTACACTGGTCCTTGTGCTTTGTACCATGTGCACTTAACCTGCTATGCTGCCGCCTGACTCCCCCAGTTCTTCCTTTTTTTAAGCATGACACCCTTGCCGTGCGTCTGCTTCTTCCTGGCATTCTGTTGGAGAGAGGAAGGGAGGGCTCTCACACTGTGTCTTATTAGATTCTCACAGGAACTTGGTAGAAGGTGGAGAAGGTCCTATGAACCTCATTTTGCACATGGGAAGCCTGGGGTTCAGATATGCAATGTGTGCGTGTGTGTATGTATGTGATGTGGAGCTGGGCCTGGTTCTGCATGGGGTGGGCCAGGGTGCTGCAGAGGTGGTGAGGGAGCATGGCATGGGTGACCTTGGAGTGAAGGGGTCCCACTTCCAAGTCAGATACATGAGCACCCTAGATGCCTATCCAGCCTTCCAGGCTCCCCCCTCTCCCTAGCTGCCCCCCCAGACTGACAGAGGAGAATTGGAGAATCCAGAAGGTGTGAGGAGCCCACTGGGCTCTGGTGACCTGCTGCCTCAGAGACTATAAGTCTGAGGGGCACCTTTTCACACAGTGCTGGGAGGATTCAGCACAGAACTCTGGCGTCTTGGGGCTCCAGGGTCTCCTTGGGGTAGATGGGCTGGGGGTTGTCCTCTCTGATGTTGTGCTGCTTTAGAGCAGACCTGCAGAGCTGTAGGGAGTCTCCCGGGTTCCTGCCAGGACTCTGCCAGGGGGTCACTCTCCCCTACCCTCCCTGCCTGGGGCAGCCTCCTTCGCCACCTCCAAAAAGCATCTTCCTCTTCCGCTTTTCCCCAGGCGTTCCTTGAGGACAGGACCCAGGTCCTCTTCCCCTAGGAATCTTCTGGGCCCCCAGCAGGGTCTCCCCCAGTGCATAGTGAGTGTCCGCTCACCAAGAGGGATGGATGGCCTTTCTTTGTGAATTGCTTCACGCCTGGACCTGGGCAGTCAGGGCCCTGGAAGGGTTCTGTGCAGATGGGGTGTCAGCCCTGGACCCCGAGTCACAGCCCTACCATCCTTGGGATCAGGACCTGAGGGTGGGCTCTGCAGGGCCACTTTGTTCCCTAGCTGATCAAACTTATGACCCCCTCAGAGGCCTGTGGTTCCTGAATAGAAGGTGCTAGAATGTTGAATGAGTAGTTGTGGTAGGGACAGAACCCAGGTGTGTGCACTACACTATTGAATGGTCTCTGTGCCCCAATTTCTGCCCCTTAGTTCTGCCAGGAAAGCTATCATCTGCCTCTCATCCGGCCCCCTTTGCCCAGCATGTCCAGCCCGGCATAGTATCAGGCACCCTGATGAGTCCCAGGCTTGAACAGGCATCAGCAGGCTTGGCAGCCTGGGCCCTCCCTCTAGCCACAGCCTCTCCTAGCAGGTTCATACTCTGGACTCTAGCCAGATGAGGCTTGCAGAGCCTGGGGAGGAGCTGGGTGAGTGGGTGGGGCCAGGCTGGCAGGAAGAGACCCCTTGGGGGAAGACTCCTAGATCCTCCTCCCTGGCCCTGGGACTGAGTCAGGGCTGAGGATGACAGGTGGCCATCATGTCTGGGCCAGTGAGTCCCTAGCTGGTGGCTACCTGGCTCTCTCTTCTAACTTGGGACACCCTCTCCCTCAGTGCGCTGGGCTCAGAATGCCCTTCCTGACCCCTGCCTGCCTCGTCTCAAGCCTTCCTGCCAGTTGACTCCAGTCCCAGCAGGGCTACTTGCCCTGCTTCATATGCAATTGAGAGAGAGAGAGAGAGAGAGAGAGAGAGAGAGCATGTGCTGGGCAGTGGCTCAGTTGCCTTGTGATTGTGAGACCCCAGGTTTCAGCTCAGCATCCCCTGAGGGCAGCAAGACTAAGGAACAGAACTCTGTGGCTAGTGGGTGGGGCTTTGCTTGCTCTCAGATAAAATATAGGGTCAAGAGATAGCTCACCTGCTGGAGCACACACCTATGTATGTGTGAGGTCCTGGGTTTGAGCCCCAGCACCACATGGAAGTACCATGGACACACCAGGGGAGCTCCATGGATGGTGCAGAGGTACTGTGGTATCTCTCCTCTCTCCCTGTCTACCTCTCTCCTCTCTCTCCCCTCTCTCCTCTCTCCCCTTCAAAGAAATAAGGAATAATGAGAAGAAAAAAAAAAGGTCCTGGGAGACTGCTCAGGCCCTGGTTTCATTCACAGTGTAACTGTAAAAAGAAAAACCCGGTGAACCATTTCTCCTGAATAACCTGGATGTTCACCCTTGGCCTCTAGCTGTCTCCGGAAGAGGAGGAGAAGCGCCGGATCCGGAGGGAGAGGAACAAGCTAGCTGCAGCCAAGTGCCGGAACCGTCGCCGGGAGCTGACAGAGAAGCTGCAGGCGGTGAGCACTCTGCAGAGGGCAGGAGCCAGAGCCCCAGGGCCTCCAGCAGGCCCCCCATCCTCTGCCAGCACATAAATGGCCTACAGACAAGTCAGTGGAGAGACATCCTGCCTCTGAGCGTGCGGATTGTCCTGCTTCAATCATAGCAAAGAGGCTGGAAGGAGGCAGGTGTTAGGCCCTGGGTTTGAATCTCAGCTCCACTTGGGAGCATCATGGGCATCACCAAGGGAGCTTCAGAGATGGTGGAGCCATGCTGAGAGGTCGCTCCTCTCTAAAAGGAATAAAGACATTGGGCTCAGGAGGCTGCTTGGCAGTATCGCATATGCAGGCAGCCTGCAGCTCACCCCTCAGTGCTGCATGAAGGTGATGAGTGATAGTAGGCAGCTCACCAGGGAGGTGGCTGGGCTCCTCCACTTGTGCCTGCATCCTGGCTGGCAGGCCATGCCTGGGCCAGCTGATTGGACTGCCTCGGGGTTTCCTCACAGCCCTGATGGGCTGGAGAGTCTCCCCGCCTCGGAACCCACAGCCCCTCCTTTTGTCTTTGTGAGTCACTCCCCCGTGCTGCCTGCTTGCCCACACCTGGGCCGTGTGGCCCTGCCCTCCCCTGGTGAAATCCCTGTGATGTGACTGATGGCACATCACCCCCTGCAGAGCCTGGCCCTTGGGGGAGGGCTGAGTTCCAAGTGGTCCACAGCCAAGACGGACAGTCTGGAGTGGAATGTTTACAAAGTGAGGGAATGCTGAGGGAGTCTGTCTTGGTCCCGCCCTTGACCACCCGTCCCTGTCACAGGACACCACACACACACACACACACACACACACACACACACACACACACACACACTAATCATTGGCGGAATCTTCCCAGGCTCCAGCCTGCTACTTCAGTGCTCAGCTCACTCTGGAGCCATGGCTCTTGGGGCTGGCAGGTGACTGCATGGATTCCTCCATGCCTGTGGTCATGAACTGAGCAGGTGTTATTCTGGGGGGCATGTGGGAGCACTTTAGGGATCTGGAGATTCCAAGAATGAACCCTCTCTACTATTAACCTTTCCTTTAAGATTTAATAATAACTTTATTTTTTAACCAGACCATTGCTCAGCTCTAGCTTATGGTGGTACTGGGGAATGAACTTGGGACCTCTGGTGCCTCAGGCATGAAGGGCTTTTTGTATAACCGTTACGCTATCTCTCCAAGCCCCTTTAAGGTATGAGAGATAGAGAATGGGGGGCTAGAGCACTGTTCAGCTCCACTATATGGTAGTGCTGGGGCTTGAACCTGGGGCTCTGGGATTCCGTCTTGCACCCTAGCTTGTCTCCCCCAGTTAACCTTTCAAGGTACCAGTCTCCTTATCAGTCCCAGAAGGGCCCCGCCCTCTGAGGCCACGTCCCTTCTGCCCACTCCCTCCCCCACCCTTATACCCCACTCCCCTGCCTGCCCACCTGCCACCCAGGCCCTGAGCCACATCCTCCACAGGAAACCTCTGTAAGCTCATGACGTTCATCAGACCCTTGAGACTGATGGAAACTTTTTCACTCTGAATATTCTGTCCTCTGCTTAGTGAGGCTGTAAGCCCAGCGCCCTTGGCTCAGGAACAGGTGTCTTGAGTTAGGGAATAGTGGGGAGGAAGCTGGTGACCCACACTGTTCCAACCATTTCTGCTCCTCTGGCTTGGTGGGACAAGCAGCAGCAGTCCCTTTGCCGTCTCCACACGAGAGAGTCTGAGAGATAGCTCACCAGGCAGAGCACTCGCCATATTATGTGCCAGGTCCTAGGCTGTAGCCTAAGGGAAGCTCCGTCAGTGAAGCAGTGTGGCAGTGTTTCTTTAGTCTCTCCTCTCTATGGAAAAAAATTATCACGAATGAGAAGTTGGGCCAGGAGGAAATAGGTTCACTCCTCGCTGTCACGTAAAAGTTAAATAAGAGGGCCAGGTGGTAGCTCACCCAGTGTACGTGTTACGATGTGTGAGGATCCAGGCTCAAGTTTGCGGGTCCTCACCTGCAGGGAGCAATCTTTATGAGTGGTAGAGCAGTGCTGCAGGCGTTTCTCCTCTCTTATTCTCCCTCTCTATTTTTGTCTCTTCCCCTCTGTCAAAAAAAAAAAGTGTCAAAAATGGTGAAGCTGCAGGCAGAAAAAAAATAAGAAGTGAAATTGGGGCAGCAAGGGGGGAGGGGACTGAGATGATGTTGCAGGGGTTGGGCGAGCCTTCAGGAGGACCCAGACTCTGTCCCAGAGTGCTCATGGTCCCCGGGCAGGCTGGGTGGGGCTAAGGAAACAGGAGAAGGTTGGAGCTGTGTGCTATGCCTCCTCCCTCTCCTAGTCTCACCGCTACTCCCCCCCCACCCCTCCCCCCCCAGCTCCAGGGGCGGTCCTGGCCTCCAAGTGTTGAGTGTTGGGTCTCTGAAGAAGAGGCTGTGGGTTCAGACCTGGGCTGCTCTCCATGCTCACTCTATGATCTGCAAAATGGGTTTCAGAAGCGCATTGACCACGTGCCTCACAGAACAAGCAGTTAGGGCTGTCATTTCACCTTTCTCTGTGGGCTCTGTGGCCAGGTGTGCAAGCCAGCTGGTTTCACTGTTGCTCATCTGGGGACGCAGCTGCGTGTCCCTGTATTGCCTGGAGTTGAACCTCCCCTGGGTCCCTAGCCTGCAGAGGGTGGCCCCTGACACACCTCTCTCCATCCCCACAGGAGACTGAAGAGCTGGAGGAGGAGAAATCAGGGCTGCAGAAGGAGATTGCTGAGCTGCAGAAGGAGAAGGAGAAGCTGGAGTTCATGCTGGTGGCCCATGGGCCGGTGTGCAAGATCAGCCCTGAGGAGCACCGGTCGCCCCCGGGCCCGGGGCTGCAGCCCCTGCGAGGTGGCGGTGGCGGCGGTGGCATGGGCTCTGTGGTGGTGAAACAGGAGCCCCTGGAAGAGGACAGCCCCTCGTCCTCCTCAGCGGGGCTGGACAAGGCCCAGCGCTCTGTCATCAAGCCCATCAGCATCGCCGGCGGCTTCTACGGGGAGGAGCCCCTGCACACCCCCATTGTGGTCACTTCCACGCCTGCCATCACCCCAGGCACCTCCAGCCTCGTCTTCACCTACCCCAACGTCCTGGAGCAGGAGTCCCCCGCGTCACCTTCCGAGTCCTGCTCCAAGGCTCACCGCAGAAGCAGTAGCAGTGGGGACCAATCCTCAGACTCCTTGAACTCCCCGACTCTGCTGGCTCTGTAACCCAGCTCCCCAGGGGCCTCCTCACTGCCTCCCTCCAGGGACCAGCACCTTCAAGCACTTCCAGGCCCTGAGTGAAAACAGGGGGACCCTACCCTGGCTCTGGGGTGACCTGGAGGTTGGTGGTGGGTTGGGGGTTGATTGTGAGGACTTGGAAATCCTAGGAACTCCGCCCTCATTCATCTTGCAAAGCAAATCCTGTTTCTTGAAAAGCCTTTGGACAACTGGGTTTGGCAGACTGGGGCATCTTGCTGGCTTCCAAAGAGCCTGAAGCCAGTGTGGACCATTCAGTCCCTCTGTTACCAACCACCACATGTCTCTGGAGCGATAGTCTCCTTTCCTGCCCCACCACGCATGCTCAGTGCCTTTTGGGTTCTCCTACTTTGCCCCTTTCTTTCCCCCACCACCTCCACTCCTAAGTGTCAATTTCACTTCCTCTTGGTTTTTATGGAGTTTGCCATGACATTTCATCTGGGTGGTCTTAATAGTAAAGGCGCTTCGTTTCTGGAGCTGGGGCTGCAGAGGACTTTTCTGCTGGGACTGATTGTCCAGAAGGGGACAATCTATGTGCAATATAGAACCTCCCCTCCCCGATACCCCTGACCCATCACCATCTGCAGAGCACCACGGGGCTCCCGAGCTCTGGAGGGAGAGGGCACTGTCACCCGAGGAGTCTCAGACGACCAGTCCTCTCCATCCTTGGAGGAGCAGCTCAAACAGAAGACAGGGTGCAAGTGAGACAGCCAGGACCCAGCTTTGGGTTTGCCAAACGCCTAGTTACCAGGCCAGAAAGAGTGCCAGCAAAGCCACACGGTGTCCCAGCCAGCTTCCCTGGTGTCTGCAGCAGGACATGTCTGTAATTACTGGCCCTGGACTCTTCTCTCCGACCAGAGAGGCGTGCTCCACCCTCTCCTCTCCTGGCTCCTCCAGTGACGCCACCCATGGAGATTAACAAGCGTGGTCTGGACCCTTCCCATGTGGCCCCTCCCCAGGCCTCAGAGGAACCTTTGCAGTGAGTGGAAGGTGGCAGGTGAGGGAGGAACGGCTCTGCTTGACAGCTGTCAGGTCTCCTGTGGTCACCTGTTTGCTACCTGTGGATCCAGTGCTTTCTCCTTTACACTCCCATCCCGCCCCCACCTACTTCTACCCAGTGTGCTCAGGACCACCCAGCTGTGAACAGCTGGCCCAGAGCTGTGGCTGTGGCTTATGTACCATTCCTGGGAAATGAAGCTGGGATGTGTTGATTGCCACGGCGGGGGGGGGGGGGGGGGCAGGGGGGGGTCAGTCCTCCCAGGAGCATGGCTTAGCATGTTCCCTGCCTCCCTTCCTCAGGAGCAGGGCCTTTTTTCTCCCCCCTGCTTTTTCTGAGTTGACCTCTGCAAAGAGTGAGCCACTGTCAGGACCCACTGTTGCAGGATGACTTAAGACCATAGCGATGTTATTTAAATCTAACTGAATGGGAACCTAAATTTCAGCTTTAGACACGGTTGCTCTCCTGGGCAGTCAGTCGTTCATGTCCACCCAGCGCTGGACACACAGCCTGAGATTCCTGTGAGCCACCCGAGGGAGGATGCAGAGATAGAGGGTCTTGCCCCCAGGATGCTTTAAACGATGTTCTTTTCCACCCCTCCTCAGCCGGGATGCTGTCCTCTTGGTTTCCCAGGGCGTCTGGGGGCAAGAGTGCCCCCGAGCGGGTTGGGCAGCTGGGTCTCTGGCTTCTGCTAAATCCAAGAAACAGAAATCAGTCCAGAGCATCAGGGAAGAGGTGGGGAGCTTACAGCTCTGAAAGGGTCACTCATCTCAAGCGTCTGTGGCAACTGGGGGCCCTGTGCTTCTTTGTGCATATATACATATCTAGAGATTTCTTAAATGAAGCTGCTTTCTGGTGTTTTATTTCTACAAATCCCTTGGTGCCCCACTTTGAACAGCATGAATCCCAAAGCAGGTGGCAGTTTGTGACTTGGAGCCCATTCCTGAGACAGTTTGGCTTGGGGACCAGCAGACAAAGCTTAACCTCCTGACTGGACTTCAGAATCCCCCTCTGACTATGTTCTGGGAGCTGCTTTGGTTACTGGGGGGAAGGCTGAGTAACATCCCCAAATAGGAGCTGGTGCTCAGTAACTTTTTTCTGGCTTTTACTCGCAGCTTTTTCTCTTTCTGTCTCTGCCTCCCTCTCGCTTGCTCTTTGCCCCCCCCCAGACCTACTCTTGAATCGCTGGCCCCCAGCCTGCTTCTTTCTGTCTCTGCCTCTCTCTCTCTCTCTCTCACTCGCTCGCTCTTCCCCCCCCCACACACACACACAGAGACCTACTCTAGAATCGCTGGCCCCCAGCCTGCTTCTTTCTCTTGCTTGGCTCCAACCCAGGGGTAGCTGCCCATGGAGCTGCCTTTATGTCCCCATGTCCTCAGCCCTCAGGCAGCTGGTATGGATTCCAGTTGGGCTGTGGGCAGCCTGGGGCAGGGGTGCCCATGGACTGGCTAGTGTGAACACAGGGTCCTGCTGGCCACCTGGCCAGCCTCTCTGGGATCAGCCCTCTTCCTGGCCTGGCACATGGGGACAGCTGCTGGCACAGGAAAGGGGAGATCCCAGGTGGAGCTTAGGAAGTGAGTGTGGGAGCCCAGTCCCAACAGAGAATTCACCCTGGAGGCTGAGCAATCCCAAAGCCAGGAGCTACCACAGGCTGCTACTTTCCTTCCTTGGGCTTTGGGGAAAGGTATCCCCCTTTTGCAGTGGAAATAGTGAGCTTCAGTCTAGAGTCAGTAAGACTTTTCTCCCTATTCCTGATGGGCCAAAAAAAAAAAAATTTCTTAGTCTCACTGTTTCACTGTTTAACTGGCAAGTTGATTCCCTACCTGAATAAAGTAAGCACCTACTTTGTGCCAGACACTGCAACACTGCTAGGCACATTTATACATACTCTAAGACTAGGAGGTGAGACTATCCCTTATGTAAGCCCCCCTCTAGTAGAAAAAGCAAAGCTGCTCGGCGTGAGGTAAGAAGGTCTTTTCTTCAAAGATCTCAGGCAAGATTGCCTTCAGTCTGTCCTCCAAGACTCACCCTGACACTCTCCTCCCATCCCAGACATCTTCCCCTTTCACCCCTTTACACTCTGTTGGTGGTCCCAGGATAACGTGAGTCCCTCTAGATTTTGTGGACCAATAGAAATAATGTGGCGTGTGTAAGTTCCTTTAAAAACAGAACAAAACAAACAAAAAAACCTTAAGTAAAGGGTGGTCTTGCTACTTCCTGCCTGTGGAGTCTTCTTGGTGTTCATCTTAAAAGCCAGCATCTCACTATTTATTGACTGTGTGTTGTGTGTACATTTCCAAGTGTGTCCGTGCCCTCCTGCAATGTAAAAAAAAAAAAAAAAAAAAAGGAAACCCAGCTTGTGATACCTAATCTGATATCGCCACCTGCTTCTAGTACTTGGGCCCTGCTTCCACAGTGAGTTTTAAATCTTCGATGGGCAATGCTAACTTGTTCAGGAGGAGACGGGCAGATTGAAGGGGGAGTGTGGGGGAATGAAGGGGAAAAGAAGGGGGGATGGGGATGAGAAATTGACCTTTTATTTTATTATTTATTTTAAATGTTTACATCTGTATCCTACCAAGCCTGGTTAGAAACGGAGAGCATTAAAATACTTTTCCTCTTTTCCTCCTTTTCTGCTTCATTATTATTTTTTTAAATTTAGGCCAATCGTGCTTTCTCATCTATTTCTTTCTAAAAATGACGTGTGCTGTATAAACTGTATAAAGAGGTAAAGTGGTTCTGTTTTTAGAGATGGGTAGTCATTCCTTTGGGGACAGTGGTCTCCTCCATTGCAGGAGAGCTCCAGGAATGATATTGCCCTGTTCCTCAAAAACAAACAGACAAACAAGACTTTTCTCTGTATGATGAAAATTTTATTCCATTTATTTTAGTTCTGTGGTCACGTGACGTCAAGGGAAGAAAATACTCACCTTTGTATAAAGAATAGGTATCCGGGTGTCAGCTGTGCATTGGGAGATGTATATATCGTATTTTTGGCATCTAGTGGACAGTTCCTAAGTTCTGTGCATCTGTATTTGAGGTCTGTTAACGGTATGGGGTAAAGTCTGCTGCAAGATCTGGGAGGCAAGTTGTCCAGATCCCCAGATCTCTATGGGGAGTTAGATTACATTTCTGAGCACCTTTTTTTTTTTAAAGTATTGGTGAACTGAACTGAACCTCCTGGAGAGGTCCCCAAACAGCCTCTCCAGGCAGGACCATGAGTGCAAAAAAAGAAAAAGAAAACAAAAGAAAAAAAGAAAAATCTTTGTATAGGTTTGAAAATTGAGGAGTAGCTCTGCTCTGAAGCATCTCTGGTGGTGTGTGATGTTTTGTTGTTTTACTGTAATACAATCCTACAGTATTTGCACTAAAGAAAGCTTGTTAGAAAAAAAAAAGCTTGCTGCTACGGGAGAATGAACATTATTATTAAAACTTTTTTTTTCCTTTGCGGTTTTTATTACTTTTTATTGTTGTTGTTAGTTTTTCCACTTTCAATTGAGTAGCATTTTGTAGAATAAAAATGAATTAAGATCTAAGAGCCTCTGACGGTTTATTCCATCTTTGCTATCTCCCTCTCTCTCTCTCTCTCTCTCTCCTATTTCCCCTTTTCTTCTGTTTCTGTTTCTCCTTTTGTCTAGTCTTTTCTCCCTGTGGGTCCAGTTGGCCTCCCAGGTCAGGGTGGAGGATGGACAGTGGAGTGGGGACACAGTGGATGGTTGGCTTGGAAGTTCTTTCTGTAAAACCATGGGAAGGGCTGAGGGCTCCCCATCTCCTGCTTGGGCATGTTTGCCCCCTTTGGACCCTCTCCCAGCCCCTCCCAATCTTGTTTTCCACCTCCCAGGGGCTGAATCTCAGGCAGCTGTCAAAGTGGGATCCCGTAAAAGAGGAGCTTCCATTTGCATGTCTGTTTCCCTGCTTGAATGAGTTGATTCTGGAGGCCAAGAATCTTCAAAAGTCTGTCTGGGTGTCCAGGCGGTCAAGTGGGAAGGGCTGGGAACACAGTGGCACCCTGTGAACAAACATAGGCCTTCAGGTGTGGAGCACACAGCCATGCAACCCAGTCCTCCACGTCCTGGAGACCTGGAAGCAGGGGGGTACATGGGGAACATCTGTTCTGGGGCACTCTGTCTCCTTGCCGTGGAAATGGCAGATAGGCAAACCTGTCATTAGTGAGTGCTCAGAGCAGTTGACAGCTGGTTGAGAATTAGCCCCTGAAATTACAGCCCTCACTCCAAATCTGCTTCCAACAAGCACCAAGCTTGGCTGGGTGCGGGTCTGCTTCTCTGGGGGATCTGAGGGCACTGGATCATGAGTCAGAAGAACCTGGAATCCTGGGCCTCCCCCTCCCTCCCATTAGTTGCTGAAATTATGAGAAAGTCATCAGGCCTCTGAGCCTCTCTGTGTTTGTGTGTGGGGGGGAGAGGGGGGCGTGAGAGGCAAGGAAGACACACGTCTCCTTCCCCTGCGGCTTTTGCTGCTACTGATTTGTTTTTTTACTGATTTGGGCCTTGCACATGTGTTTTTTCTCCCACTTCAGGCCTTTTTCCCTCTTATTATTATCTTTATTTATTGGATATAGATAGGCAGAAATCGAGAAGGGAAATAGGAGATAGAGAGACAGAGCGACACCTGCAGCTCTGTTTCACCTCTCGCAAAGCTTTCCCCCTGCAGGTGGGAACTGGGGGACTGAACCCAGGTCCATGTGCATTGTAAAGTGCACTCAACCACATGTGTCACCACCCGGCCCCAGGTCTGTTTCTTTTCTAGAAAGCTAGAGAGACCCAGAGAAGGGGAGACATCAAAGCACTGGAGCTTCCTCCACTCCCAGAGCATCTCCCAGCTAGTGCTGGGTATGAAGCTGGGCCATGGGCATGAGCAAGCAGGCACTCACGCAGTGAGATCTCTCAGTCCTATTTTCACTCCTGAGAGGACCCAGAGTGTTAGGAGATGGGGCACTCAGAAACTCAGCCCCTGGCTTCCTGGTGTCCCCTTGTGCCCACGCAGACAGCCCAGCCCAGACCAGCCCAGCCGACGTGTCTCAGGGCACCTGGCGTGCCTCGTGTGCTGCTAAGGTCCAGGCAGCAGGCTGGGGACCATGCTGCCCAGAGAACATGTGTGTGTGTACATCTGTCCACCTCTCCGTCCTGCAGCACATCTGTCATCTTCGGTCACCCTGCAAAATGTGCTAGGCTTGTTTATATGCCCACGCACCCCATGCCCACCCACAGGGCGATCACTGCCATGTGCAGCCTGCTTCCAGCTCTAACTGGAAATGTCCTGAAAGCATCCAGAGGCAGCTTTTCAGCCTGCCCTTGAGAAAAGCAGTGCATGGGCCACCACCACTGGGGCCCCCAACCTGATGGGGCCTACAACAGGACTTGGCAGTCACCGCAAGTCCAGGCCAGCTTGACAGGAACCCATCCAGTGATCAGGGCTGAGAACAAACTCTCGAGTCCATTTCCAACAAGGCTGGACTTGACAGGATTCTCCAGAAGGGAACCATGTCTCAGTGAGTAACTTCTGGAATTCCCCTCCCCCCTTCTGGACCTAGAGTTACCCAAATGGATGCACGTGTGTCACCAGTTTTTCTTTGTTCAGAAGCCACCCGCCCCTCTACTACCCCCCCAAGTGTCTCTGCGCAGTTAGGGCAAAGGCATTTCTCCAGAAGCTAAGACTTTTCAGAGCATCCAGTGGTATTGGTGTCTTGAGCTGTCAGGCAAGGCCATGTGTGTGAAGGCCTATGAAAAGGGAGGAAGTGCAGAATCAGGAGGAAACTGAAGTGGTTCAAACCCTGGACCTTGGTTATCAAGGTGACTGATGCAACTTGGTTATAGTACAGCTGATAGGCTTTGGGCTCCAGTGTCATGTTTGAAATGAAAGGGTATGATTTCCCTCTGTGGCCTGTGTGCTTAAAGGCGGGATGGGATACTTGCAAGAGGACAACCTGTTCCCCACTGGCCCAGGATCTGCCAGGGGCCGGGAAAGGGGGGGAAGGGAAGGAGGGAAGGGGAGTGGAGGAAGGGAGAGAGAAAGGAGGGGGGCTGGGGGAGGGTTTTTTTTTTCTCTCACTGGATCAGTTGAAGCTTGTCCAAACTCTGCTGGGTGGTGGTCATGATAGTGGTGGTAAGGGTTGGGCATCTAAAGCAAGTCTTAGGTGTTTCTCATTAAAAAAAATTTTTTTTAGATTTTATTTATTTATTAATGAGAAACATAGGAGGAGAGAGAAAGAGCCAGGCATCACCCTGGTACATGTGCTGCCAGGATTGAACTAAGGACCTCATGCTTGAGAGTCCAATGCTTTATCCGCTGCACCACCTCCCGGACCACTTTTTTTTTTTTTTAATTTAACTAGAGCACTGATCAACTCTGGCTTATGGTGGGCCGGGGATTGAACCTGGGACTTTGGAGTCTCAGGCATGAGACTCTCTTTGTATAACCATTATGCTATATATTATGATGAGTACCCCTCCCTGCCAGACATGCACCTGACCTAGGATTCTGCTCTTAACACCAGCCCTCTGCACTTTTGTCATCTTGTTTGGGAGGAACTGTTTCCTGAGAAGCAGTGAGCTGTTAGGACAAATGCCAGCCCGTCTCTAGAGTCCCCTGCAGTGGGGAGAAGTCACCCTTTGAGCAGGCTCCTCTCCCCTGGGCTTAGTGAAGAAGGAAACCACCCCCCTAGCAAAGCCTGTGGGACTTTGTCCACAGGTGGTAATTATTATCTCTGGAAAAATTTTCACTCGTATTAAAGGAAAATAAAAATAAGACAGGCTGTAGGTCACACCTCTGAACTGGAAATCCCTCAGACACGTTCACCAGACTTAGTGACAGCGCCTGGAGAAACACAGGGTGCTGACTCAGCACTGCCCTGCTGTGCTGCCTAAGGGGGCAGGTGTGTCTCAGAGGACAGGGCCCATCAGAGGCCAACCTCAGACTGGGGCTATTCTGGAATGTAGCATTGCCTTGTCCTGCAGGACGCCTCATTTATGTAGGGGTGTGAAATTTCTGATTTAACTGAAAGTCACACAGCATAATTTAACCATTTCAGAGCGAGCAAGTCCAGGGGTTCTTGATCCCTTCACAATACTGGGCCAGTGCTTCTTCCTTCCACTTCTTGGACATTTCCATCTCCCACCCCCAAAAGGAACCCTGGTCCATGAAGGACACCCCCACCCTTACTGCAGACCTTGCCCCAGTCCCTGGCACCCACCCATCCTTTTTCTGCCACCAGGGGTTCATATTTAGGGAGCACTTTGGAGAATTCTTGTGGCACTGTTTTCAGAGCTGAAAAGTGCCTTTGTGAAGTATTAGCATGGAAGTAGATTGATGGGTTGTGTTTCTCCTAAGCTCCACACTTTAGAGTTCCATATGCCTTCACCTCTGTGCTTTTGTCTGTCCACTCGATAGATAGATGTAGCCTCACATATTGGAAATTCCTTTTCCCTCACGCATTGGCGAGTCTGCTCATCTGACTCACACAGTCATACCTTGACCCACTGCCTGGAGCAGTATGCATTCATTCCTCAGGGACAAGCCCCACAACTCAGGTGTGCAGTCGTGATGCAAATGGACACCTTCCCATGTTGTGCACATAAGAGAACATCATTCACATTAATTTACAAAGGAACTATGTGGACGAAGACTGTCCCCATGCTATTCTCTTGGGTCCAAAGGAGAAAGGACCTCATTCATGCAATATATTTTTGTTGGGCCTGGGAGATGCCTCAGCAGGGAGTGAGCCTTGAGTCCATCTCTGGTACCACATGAGAGTACCATGGATGTTTGTGTGTGTGTCCCCACTGAGTACATGGCATCCATGACAAGAGGCACTATTAAGGACGGACTCCTGTCTTTACACAAAGGTTATACAAGATGTCTCTGCTCCACAGTTGAATGTTTTCATTGGAAATATTAATTATTCCCTCAAAGAGGTTACACTCTAGGCAGTCTTGGGTCAGGGGAGGTAAATGATGTGGCCAAAGCTACAGAGGCGAGACTGTGATAGGAGGGACTTAGAGAAGTGTCCATGGCAGTGTGGCCTGGCCAGAAGGAGGGATGGGCATCGGCACCAGAATGAGGGGCAGCCTACCCAGAGAAGGTGACAGTCTGAGCAGATCCCCAGAGTGCGGGGAAGCTTTGGGGGACTGAAAAGGAATCCTCCGGTAACTGTAGCATAGGCTTTTTAAATTGTATTTTAAAATTTATTTTTACTGGGGGATTAGTGATTTACAGTAAGTAATTATTGATACATGTGTAAAATCTCTCAGTTTTCTGCAAAACACTCTACCCCTAGTCTAGGTCCTCCTCTGACATCAGGCACTAGGACTTAGTCGCCCCCACTCCCACTCCCCAAAGGCTTTTTTAAAGGAATGATGGAGATTTAGTCTAAGGTCTTGAGGGCCTGAGAGCATGCTTGAATCTTTGTCAGTCATGCAGTGTGTAGTGGCTCTTAGTACTAGGCACCACCTTCCACGCTGGGGAGATAGAAGTGACAGGAAGCGTGTACACACACTCACAGATGGACACATTCATACACATATTCTCTCTCTCTCTCTCTCTCTCTCTCTCTCTTTCTCTCTCTCTCTCTCACACACACACACACATACACACAACCATTGTCCCAATAGGGATTGGGCAGATCAAGTCATTATAGCTCATGAGTGACTGAAAAAAGAGATACAAGGTGCCATGGATTCTGGTACCACTGAGACTTTCCCTCATGGCGGGGGGGGGCTTCCCAGAATGAGTAGCATTTAACTTGAGTGCCCCCCGACACACACACACACACACACATTAGTGGAAACAAGAGCTTTGTTTTGAGCTCTTGGGAGCAGCAGAGGGGTTTTAATAGGAGGTCACTACACTGGATGAATGTGTAGTGCCTAGAGGGAGGGAGAGATGGTGCAGGGAGAGGATGGATGAAACCGGGGCCATAAGCCAGGAGACTCCATGTTTCCCAGGGAGAGCCAGGGTCGGCGGTGGAGCTAGAAGGGCAGGAAGGTGCTACTGGTGTTCACCATGTCTGGTTGTAGGAATAGAAGGGGGAGGGTGCAAAGAGCAGCTGGGTGGGGTGGAGGGGCTGGTCCTGAGTTCAGTCCTAGTGGAGCTGGTCCATGTGAAGAGCTGGACTCATCCCTCTGCTGTGCCAAGGCTGGTTGGCATGTAGCTTGTAACCAGAGCGTGGCGGGGGACCCCATCAGGAGCGTACCCCGAGAACAAAGGGCCTACGGAATCGTACCTCTTGTCTTCACACCTCCCTCCTGACCTGGCCTCTTCTTTGTGTTTTCCTGGCTTGCCCTCTCCCCTGTTCCTCAGAAGCCTTGTCCAGACAGCTTCCCCTCTCTGAGGCCTCCCCCGGCCTCCTTGCTTTCCACAAATGATGTCACCGGCCCTTCACAGGAAGCGTGGGCCACCAGCAGGGTTCTCTTCACCTGCTGTGACCAAACCTGCAAACCCTCCTTCCCTCCTGAGTGGCCCCTGCTCCTTGAATCCAGTCCTACCAGTCAGCCAGGCCACCTTGTCCCCCTCCTCTCAAAGAGCCCCCTCACTCCTTTCTTCCTCTTGTTCCGTTTGAGATGGACTGCTTTAAAGCAAGAGAGGCAGAACATCAAGCTGGCTGATGTTTGTTCTGATCTCCTCTTATCATCCCCAAAATGTGTACTGGGGAGCTGATCCCCCCCAGCTTTGTTCTCATCTCTGCCTACTTCCTCCATCTAGTTCTGGCTGCTTCAGGTTCTGGGACTCAGGGGTCATTTTAGGAACAGTCAAGACTATGTGAGGCTGGAGCAAATGCTTTCTGCTGCTATCCTGTGCACACTTCTGGAAATAAAGCTTAGCAGGCTTTCTGTCTGACTGCTCCTGGCTCACTTCCTATTTATTTTTTAAGTTTTTTTTTAAAAATCTTTTTATTTATTTATTATTGAATAGAGACAGAGAGAAATTGAGAGGGGAGGGGGAAATAGAGAGGGAAAGAGACAGAGAGACACCTGCAGCCCTGCTTCATCACTCATGAAGCTTTCCCCCTGCAGGTGGGCACCAGGGACTTGAACCCGGGTCCTTGAGTGGTGTAATGTGTGCGCTTAACCAGGTGAGCCACCTCCTGGCCCCTCATTTCCTACTTATTTATTTAGGGACAGAGAGAAATCAGGAGGGAAAGGAAAAAGAGAGAGAGGAAGATACCTGCTAGCAAAGCCCCCCCCCACACAGGTGGGCTTAGGAAAGCCCCCAAAGCAGCAGCTTCTGAGCAGCCAGGTGACCCCCAGACAGCTGGAGAAGGTAAACTGTGAGGATTCCCATCTTCCCTGCACCTGGTCAGCTAGTCCATGGAAGCCCTCCAGGCAGAAGTGTGAGAACCCCTCCCAGAGCCCCTGAGGGCTGCCCCATCCTCCCTGCCTTCCTCCCTCCTTAACACCTTAATAGCTTTCTGGGAAGCTGGAGGGTGGGTGCACTCCTGCATCCCTTCTGCGCTCCATCCTCTCTCACCCTACCCCACCCCAACACCTCCAGACCAGAGCAGCGCTTCCTTCTGTCTGTTCTTTAGGGGGAGAAAATCTGTGTTAGTTCTTGCTTTTGGGGAATGGAAAATGGAGGTGACATTGGCATATACATTTTAGGGGTATAACTCTTGGCTTTCTCTTCCAGAGCATCCCTTTAAAAACTTCAGCACTGGGAGTTTGGCAGTAGTGCAGCAGGTTAAGCACAGGTGGCACAAAGTGCAAGGACCAGCGTAAGGATCCCAGGAAACAATGGAGAGAGGGATTTATGTGAGGTCAGGCCCATCAAGTCTGTTTGGGAGTCTCAGGACTCCCCGACTAGGGCCCCAGCTGGTGGAATGACCTGATAGTGACTAAAGAGTCATCGTTAAAGTATGCCAGTCTCTTGCCCTTATTCAGCTTTTGCAGTCCTTGCTTTGATAAGCTTAGCTTTGGAGTGAGTGAGAGAACTGTAATAGGAAGTAGGTGAGGAGGGTATCTAAGTCTAAGTAGACACTATTTCATTATGAATATGATACTGACTCACTAAAGACTATTGTGTATTTTTGCTTTCAGGTATATATTTTGCCCTAATTTATGGATACATGTGAACATATGCTCTATCTCATGGGACCTGGCCTGTATCTAGGTTTTGTGACTTTGTCAGAAAGTGAACCTCCTGGAATGGAATTAGAGACTACCATGAAAGAAAAGGTCTCACCCGAGTGATGAGGGTGAAAGGTTGGCATTCCATGCCTGATGTCTCTGTACACAGTCTGAGGTGAAGCCTGCTGAGATGGTTCTCGTTGCATTGATTAGGTTGGAGTGGGCGGATGCAATATCATTTGGCCTGACTTGAGAGAAGCATGCAGGGAAGCGAGCCCCATCCCAGAGGTTCCAGGATTGGGAGAAACATAGGCTCTATAGAGGAAGCCGGAGATTCATGTTGTCTTAGGGTTTAAGAAGAAAATAGATAGTTATTGAAATAATCACATTGTTTGGCAATTGGGTTAACTTTGAAAAGTCCCTTTCTTAGGATTTACTGTATCATACACACCCCTCACCATATTTTATGTCCTTTGACATTATTGGCATATAGCTATGCCACCGGTTGCTTTTGTTCTCCTTGGACTAAGCTTTTAAGAGAGTCAACATATCAAAGACTCAGCCTTTGTATTAAAAGACTCAGTCTGTGCTTTAAAAATTTTGAGACATATTCAATCAATTTTTCCCCTCTCATAGTAAATAGTGATTTATAAACTATAAATTGATAGGAGGGTACATAAACACCATTCCCACCACCAAAAGACTGTGTCCCATCTCCCCCCACCCCCACCCCATGAAGCTGAACATCCACCCTCACCCTCCACCCAGGGTTTTTACTTTGGTGCCCTACTCCAAATTCAATCAACTCCTGCTTTGAGTTTCCCTTTCTGTTCTTCTTTCTCAACTTCTGTTTATGAGTGGGATCATCCCATGCTCATCTTTATCTTTCTGAGTTAGCTCACTTAACATAATTTCTTCTAGCTCCATCCAAGATGGGTTGGAGAAGGTGGGTTCATTGTTCTTAATAGCTGTGTCACTCTCTGTTTTATTATTTATCTTGGGATTTATTTTTTGCTCTTTTTAAAAAATATTTATTTATTTATTATTGATTCCCTTTTGTTGCCCTTATTTTATTGTTGTAGTTTTTATTGTTGTGGTTACTGATGTCACTGTTGTTGTTGTTGGATAGGACAGAGAGAAATGGGGAGAGGAGGGGAAGACAGAGAGGGGGAGAGAAAGATAGACACCTGCAGACCTGCTTCACTGCCTGTGAAGCGACTCCCCTCCAGGTGGGGAGCCAGGGGCTTGAACCAGGATCCTTAGCCGGTCCTTGTGCCACCTGCACTTAACCTACTGCTCTACCACCCGACTCCTGGGATTTATTTAGTTCATAGGAGATAGAGTTTCACCATGATAGAAAGAGAAGTCAGAGCACCACTCCTTTAGACAAGTAAGACCTGTGCTCTACCAGCTGAGGTCCCCCCCTCCAGCCCAGCCCAGCTCTCTGCTAATGACTGCTGACTTGTCTGTCTGTTTCCCCTGCTAGCCCATGGGCTTTTGTTGAATGCGGCTCTGCAGCTCCCAGCTCTCTGCTAGGGGAAGTAGAAAGAAGGAAGTGGCACAGAATGGATGTGCTGCAGAGGCTGTGGGAGGGGGCACCATCCAGTGTGTGTGTGTGTGTGTGTGTGTGTGTGTGTCAGGAGGGTAGTGAGAGCAGAGGCAAAGGCCTGCTAACCCCTGTCGTATGTGTTACATTGGTTTGTTCTAGCCCTCCCCAAACCAAGAGAATTGGATCAGTCCAATTAATTTCGCGGGCCTGCTTGGCCCCGCCCCAAGGAACCCTGAGGGAGGGTTCCTGAGTTCATGAGTTGGAGAGTGTCTGAGTTCGAGAGTAAGAGAGAGGGTTCCTGAGTTCGAGAGTGCCAGAGTTCCTGAGTTCCTGAGTTCGAGAGTTTCAGGGTTACAGAGTAAGAGAGAGTGCCAGAGAGACAGAGTTCCTGAGTTCCTGAGTTCGAGAGAAAAGAGAGAGGGTTCCTGAGTTCGAGAGTGCCAGAGTTCCTGAGTTCCTGAGTTCGAGAGAAAAGAGAGTTCCTGAGTTCGAGAGTTTCAGGGTTACAGAGTAAGAGAGAGTGCCAGAGAGACAGAGTTCCTGAGTTCCTGAGTTCGAGAGAAAAGAGAGTTACGTGAGCTGCCTGACAAGTCCTCTGCCCAGTCCCACCAAGGACAAAAAGCCAAAGAAGTCTGTGCATCACATCTCCCTGGCTCCCCCTGCTCTGCAGACCACCCCTCTGGGAGACTCACTTGATGAGGCAGGTGTCATGGTAGAAGATGCTGGTTGTGTCACCTGCATGTCTGACAACCGCCAAGGAGCCCCTTCAGTGGCCTCCTCTGGGCAGTGCTCAGATTCTGTCAGCACTTCTGGGCTTGAAGACTCTTGTGCAGAGACCAACTCAACCCCCAGCAACAAGGCCAACACCCTACCACTGCCAGAAAGTACTATACCCTTCAGCAATGGAGTGCTGAAGGAGGAGTTGTCAGACTTAGGGACTGAGGATGGATGGACCATGGATGCTGAAGCAGATCATTCGGGAGGTTCAGACGGGAACAGCATGGATTCAGTGGATGGCTGCTGTGGCCTCAGGAAGACTGACAGCTTCCAGAATGCCCAGGCAGACTCCAACCCTAAGAAAGTTGACCTCATCATCTGGGAGATTGAGGTGCCAAAGCACCTGGTTGGTCGACTAATTGGCAAGCAGGGACGGTATGTGAGTTTTCTGAAGCAAACATCTGGTGCCAAGATCTACATCTCAACCCTGCCTTACACCCAGAACATCCAGATCTGCCACATAGAAGGCTCTCAGCATCATGTAGACAAAGCACTGAACTTGATTGGGAAGAAGTTTAAGGAACTGAATCTCACCAATATTTATGCTCCCCCACTACCTTCACTACCACTGCCTTCTCTTCCAATGACTTCCTGGCTCATGCTCCCCGATGGCATCACTGTGGAGGTGATTGTGGTCAACCAGGTCAACGCTGGACACCTGTTTGTGCAGCAGCACACACACCCTACCTTCCATGCACTACGCAGCCTGGACCAGCAGATGTATCTCTGTTACTCTCAGCCAGGAACTCAGGAACTCTGGCACTCTCGAACTCAGGAACCCTCTCTCTTTTCTCTCGAACTCAGGAACTCAGGAACTCTGTCTCTCTGGCACTCTCTCTTACTCTGTAACCCTGAAACTCTCGAACTCAGGAACTCAGGAACTCTGGCACTCTCGAACTCAGGAACCCTCTCTCTTACTCTCGAACTCAGACACTCTCCAACTCATGAACTCAGGAACCCTCCCTCAGGGTTCCTTGGGGCGGGGCCAAGCAGGCCCGCGAAATTAATTGGACTGATCCAATTCTCTTGGTTTGGGGAGGGCTAGAACAAACCAATGTAACACATACGACAAACCCCCCCCCCCAGCAGTCAAATATTGCAGGTGGTGGGGATGCTTGTGGCTGCCCAGGAATTTCATATGGTCCGGTGATCCAACTTTGGGGCCTTTTCACCCCCAAATACCAAAGCATTGCTTCAAGTACTTTCACACCACATTGATTCCAGCATCATTTACAATTGTCAAGAACTGAAAAGAACCTAAGTGCCCACCAATGGGTAAAAGGATGGAGAAGATGGTCTATATACAAATGGAATACTATTCAGCTATAAAGAAGATGAACACTTGCCACTAGTAACAATATGGGTGGACCTAGAGGATATCATGCCTAGTGAAATAAGCCAGAGAAAGACAAATCCTCTTCTGTGGTAGTTAGGCAAAGCGAATAGATGAACTAAATAACACAGTAATAAACTTTTGCACTATAAGTCCAATTAGTGGTTACCAGAAGGGAAGGGGGAGGGCCAGGGAGCTAGATGGGGTTTGTGCATATGAATCAGGCTGAAGGGGACACATGCTGATTCGCAACTGTGCACACCTGAAGCCCATATGCCATAATTGTGTGATACTGCGGTAAACATTTATATAAAGATTTGTTTACTTATTAATGAGAGAAGGAGGTGGAGCAGGGGGAAGAGGAAGAGAGAATCAGAGAACCAAGGCATCACTCTGGTACATTTGCTGGGGGTCAAACGCCAGGCCTCATGCTTGAGAGTGTAGTGGGTTGCCTGCTGAGGCACCTCCCAGGCTGTACAGTCAACATTTTTCTTAAAAAGTGAAAACAAGGGGCCAGGTGGTGGCACACCTGGTTGAGTGCACATGTTACAATGCACAATGACAGGGGTTCGAATCCCTGGCCCCCACCTGCAGGGCGAAAGCTTTGTGAGTGGCCACGCAGTGCTGCAGATGTCTCTTTTGCTCTCTCCCTATCACTCTCTCCCCTCTTGATTTCTGGCTATCTCTATCTAATAAATAAAGATAGTAACAAAAAAGTGAAAACAAAAACAAACAAATAAGAAAACCCACAAAGACATATGATTGGAGTTGACACTTGAGGTCGCACATTACATGATCCACACTCAGTTTATTCTGCTCCAGAATAGGTGAGCCCTAAAAGACAGAAAGCAGGCTGGGGGTTGCTAGGGGCTAGGGAGAGGGAGAAAAGGGACAGAAAGTTAACAGGTTTGGGCTTCTCTTTTGGGGGTGACAAAACCGCCAAGAGTGAGGTGGCGGTGGCACAATATTGTGGATAAACAAATTCCCACTGAATGGTACAATTTAACATAGGTTAACTGTGTTAGGTGAGTTCCAGCTGGGAGATAGAGGGAGGGAGAGAGGGAGGGAAGGAGAGAGAGAGAGAGGGAGAGAGAAAGAGAGAGAGAGAGAGAGAGAGAGAGGCTGCCTGTGTCCCTCTGCCCATTCCTGGTGAAGTCACAGCAACTCCTGGACCTTAGGGCTGGGCCTGCTCTCCTGCTCTGATGGGGGAAAGGTGCCCCAGGGCCACCTGATTCTTCTCCAGCTGCAATTTAGCTTGGAAGACCTGGATTTCAGCCCTGCAGTGTGGGAGGGTCTGGGCAAGAGGAGCACATACTTCTCAGATGCAGAGACTAGACTGGGACTTTCCTGGGGGAAGGAAGGTGACAAGAAATGTCTCAGGACACCTCTGCACCTAGAACTAGTCTCAGAACTGAGGACATGAGACTGGCTTGCCCAGCTGATGGACAGTGTAGCCAAGGGCAAGCACCGAAAGTATGTAAGCAGGAGGACCTGTCCAGGTCTCTGCTCTGTCTTGTCATCTTAAGCAAACCATTTGTCATCTCTGATGAAAAATCAAAGTCTCAGTCATTGTTACTGGGAATTCCAAATGGCGCAGCTAATTTGGAAGATGTCTGAGCAGTTCCTTACAGAACCAAAGCTACTTTCACCACACAACTCTGCAGTCAGGCAGTAAATGCAGCCATTTCCCCACAGGAGCTGAGAACTTATATCTGCACCCAAACCACACGAGGATGTTTGCAGCTGCTTTGCTCATACTTTTCCAGACTTGGAAGCAACCAAGCTGCCCTTAGTTGGTGAATGGATAAATCTGATCTGGTAAGTGAGCAAACCTTGAAAAGATAGGAAAGAAGCTTCTATGCAGATTACTAAGTGAAAGAAACCCATTTGAAAAGGGCTGTGAGATTCCAACTCCTTGACATTCTGGAAAAAACAAAACTATGGTGACAGTTCTAAAAAGGAGTAGGGGCTTGAACCCAGTGGATTTTCAGGGCAGTGAAATTCCTCTGCATGAAACCTGAATGGTAGATACAAGCCATTGCAGATTTGCCCAAACTCAGAATGCACGACAGCAGGAATAGAACTGATTTGAACTCTGGACTTTGTGTGACAATGAGGTGTTAGTATAGATTCACAAATTATAACTGACAGATGTGTGTGTGGAGGGGTAGGGGGCTCAATGGTAAGGGAGGCTGTACATAGGTGGGGCAGGGAGTCTAGGGCAAATCCCTATACTTTCCAGTCAATGTTGCTGTGAACCTTAAACTACTCTATGAAATAAAGTCCATTAAAAAATGGGAGGCATGGGTGGGGATAGATAGCATAATGGTTATGCAAAATGATTCTCATGCCTGGGGCTCCCAAGTCCCAGGTTCAAGCCCCAGCCCCACCATAAATCCAGCTGAGCAGTGCTCTGGAAACACATACACATACACACACACACACACACACACACACACACACACACACCAAGTCATTATTGCACCACAACTGCCTCCAGACCACAGGGGAGGAAGTGCAGGCTTCTGTTGGATGGGGCAATTGTCCAAGGCCACCTGGCGGGTTACTGGAGAGTCACAAGTAGCCCTGCAGCTCCTATACGTTGATACCTATTGACCATCGACTGTTGATGGTGCATCCCCTGCCTGGGAGGACCTGAACAGAAAATGAACTTCGAGTGAAATTTCTCTTAGGGACTGGGGAAAGGGATGCTCAGTGCATCAGAATGCAGAGTTTGTCAGAATACAGAGTTTGTGTGCTGAGTCCCCAGCACCCCCAAAGCATAGAAGCAAGAAAAACAAACAGAAATCCATGGAGAGTGGAGCCACCTTGCTCCTTCTCATGAAATATGATAATAAGGCCAGCAGGGAGCTTAGCATATAGCATGTGTATGGGACACTGTGTTGTTTTCTCCTCTTCCTCTTTCAGGAAGACAGTGGGAAATTGAGAAGGGAGAAGGGGAGATAGAGAGGAAGAGACATAAGACTCTGGCAGCACTACTTCACCTCTCAGGAAGCTTCCCCCCTGCAGGTGGGAGCGGGGACTTGAACCTGGGTCCTTGCTCATGGTAACATGTGATCTCAGCAAGGCACACCACCACCCAGCCTCTGAGTTGTCTTGGTTTTCATCGTTGCCACCTCCTCTTCTTTTTCCTCTTTCTGTGTGTGTCTGGGGAATGGGGGGGGGGGGGCTGCAGGGGGAATCCCTTGTAGAGATTTTCATCAAAGCTTCAGATTTTATGAAGTGAAAGATTAGGCAAATGCTGTGAGGATGGTTTGTGAGAGCAGGAGACAGATGAGGCCTTGTGTGGAATATGAAGGAGCCAGGTCTTGCACCCCTTCTCTGTCTGCTTCAGGTTGGGTTAGGGTTAGGGTCCTGGTGGAGACGGGCAGCCCCCACCCCACTTCCTGAACAGAGGCAGAGTGCACCCTCCCAGCTGTGAAGCGCAGCACAAAGGGATCCCAGCAGAGGGATCCTGCCTGAGGTCAGCAGCCCAGCCACTTTGAAGCTGGCCATCCAAGGGTTTAAACCGAGGTCATTAATTGGGTGACCTTGGACAACTGACGAAACCTCTCTGAACTCCCAATTTCTCCTCTGCAAATGAGGATTCAAATAGCGACTTCAAAGGGCTATTACATGCGATAATGTGCTTTGAGTGACTCACACATGTAAGCCCTGCATAATAGACCTCCCCAGCCTGCCTTCTCAGACCGTGAGGGGGGGGGAGGGCGAGTCAGGGCAGCTGAGTCAAGGCCAGGCCTCTTCTGGAGTCATTGTTCATCCCTGTCAGGGCCAGGCCTTTGCTGAGCATGTCCAGCAAGTCAAATGACTGGCTAGAGCCTTTCACACCTCACCCTGCCCCCACTCCCCACTGGACAATGGAATTAGAAGTCACCCACAGGATATCACTGTTTGCCAGCTCCTGGGCCATTCATTTGCAAACTAGGCTGATTCTGCTGAGTCCTCTGGCACTGGCTCTTCTGGGGGAGATGGGTCTTCCTGTGGGAGTGACTGTGGGCTCAGCTTAACTCCAAAGGGGCCACACACCTTTCCCTCTCCAAGGGTGATTTTTAGCATCTCAAAGGCCCTGGCTGGCAAATCCAGAATCCAGATGCTTTTCCCTACCCCAGCTCTCAGGCACTGACCACCAGTGTTTCTCTGACTTTCCTCCCCTTCTCTCTCCTTCTCTCCTCGCCTCAAAAGTGTGGCTGGCTTGCAGATCTTTCCTACAATTAAATTGAATTGAAAGTCATTCTTTCTGGAACATGTCACAAGGGCTCTGCGCACAAGGGCAGGCACCCCAGCACTGTGACACAGGGCGGAGGAGTCCTGGCCCTGACAATAACTATCCATTGTCATAGCCCTGGCTCTGTAACCCCCTAACCAGGCACTCTAGGTGATCCCAGCAGGTGGCCCCAGCTCTCTTCACTGGTGCCCCTGCTCCTCAGGGGTCCCAGAGTCCTCCTGTCCCCTCCTCCAGCCCCAGGGCCCATCACAGGTCTCTCTGGGACCCAGCTCCCCAAACTCTGGACACATGTTGACCAATGGGGTAGAGCCTGGCACCAAGAAGGAAACAAACAAAAACAAAGTCAGCAGTCTGTAACCCTGCCAGGTACTGGGGGTACCCTCAGCTGGGACTTCCAGCCTCCAGAAATGTGAGGAGCACATTCTGTTGTTCATCAGCCAGCCTGTCTGTGCTGTTTTATTACAGCAGCCTCAACAAACATGGCTTAGTGCCTTCACCTTCCTTGGTATGTGGCATTGGGTCCCATAGAGACCTGACAGGCGTGTGACCCATCAGTGAGGTCAGCCTACCTGGTCCTGCCCTCAGTGCCAGTGGAGATGGCCACTTGGGACTTGTCTTAGGGTTGAACTAACCCAGAAGAGGTGGCGGCGGGGGTGCGGGAAGGCACTGCCTCCAGCTTGGGCCTTCCCAGCGCTCCTCAGCTGCCTCAGAGCTGTCCCTACCAGCTCCTCTGCCCCCCCCCCCCCCACTGGACTTCAAGATCACCGTGCTCAAGGGCTCAGTTTCACCCAATGCCTCTCTCCCTGGTTAGTAGCCAGCCACCTTTCCTGTTGCCTCTTAATTTGGTCTTTTCTGTGTGCCCCTCTCATATAAGGACACAATCAGGTTGGCTAGGACCAGTATATTTTCAACATTTAAAGGGCAACAAAGTAAAAACTCTGTGGTGAGGGGAGGGTGGACATTCAGCTTCCTGGGCGGTGGGGGTGGGTAGGGGTGGGTGGGTGGGTGGGATGGGACACAGTCTTTTAGTGGTGGGAATGGTGTCTATGTACACTCCTATTAAAGTGTAGTCATATAAACCACTATTCAATTAATATGAGAGGGGAAAATTAATCATATGTCTAGAACTTTTTAAAACATAGACTGAGTCTTTTTAATACATAGGCTGAGTCTTTGATATGTTGACTCTCTCAAAAGCCTAGACCAGGAACAACAGAAGCAACCGGTGGCACCGCTATATACAAGATGCTGGGTATTATACAGCAAACCCTAACAAAGGGACTTTTCAAAGTTAACCCAATTACCAAATAATGTGATGATAACAATAACTATCCATTGTCTTCTTGAACCCTAAGACAACAGGAACCTCACATTTCCACTATAGAGCCTATATTTCCCCCAGTCCTGGAACCTTAGGGTGGGGCCCACTTTCCTGTATGTTTCTCTCAATTCATATCAAATAATATTGCATTGGCGGATTGCAACCTAATCAACGCAACAAGTGCCACCCCAGTATGCTTCATTTCAGACTGTGTCCAGAGACTTCAGGTGTGGAATGACAACCCTTCAGCTTCATCACTCGGTGAGACCTTTCCTTTCATAGGATTCTCTAATTCCATTCCAGGTGTTCCACTCCCCAATAAAGTCCCCAAACCTAGATATAGACCAGGTCCCCTGAGATAGAGCATATGTTCACACGTGCCCATAAACCAGGGGAAAATATACACCTGAAAGCTGAAGTACACAGAGTCTGCAGAGAGTACCCCCCCAACACTTCATCTGCACTATTCCAGCCTTTAGGTCCATGATTGTTGAACAATTTGTTTGGCTTTGTATGTTAACTCTCTTTTCAGCCACTAGGTTCCGGATGTCAGCATAATGCTGACCAGACTTCCCTGGACTGACTACCCCACCAATGTGTCCTGGAGTCCCGCTTCCCCAGAGGCCCACCCTACTAGGGAAAGAGAGAGGCAGACTGGGAGTATGGATAGACCAGTCAACGCCCATGTTCAGTGGGGAAGCAATTACAGAAGCCAGACCTTCCATCTTCTGCAACTCACAAGGACCCTGGGTCCATACTCCCAGAAGGATAGAGAATGGGAAAGCTATCAGGGGAGCGGATGGGATACAGAGACTGGGTGGGTGGTGGGAATTGTGTTGAGTTGTACCCCTCCTATCCTATGGTTTTGTTAGTGTCTCCTTTCTTAAATAAATAAATAAGTAAAAAGTTCTTTTTTAAATTTTTAAAATATTTATTCCCTTTTGCTGCCCTTGTTTTATTGTTGTACTTATTATTGTTGTAGTTATTATTGTTGTTGTCGTTATTGGATAGGACAGAGGGAAATGGAGAGAGGAGGGGGAGACCGAGAAGGAGAGAAAGATAGACACCTGCAGACCTGCTTCACCACCTGTAAAGCGACTCCCCTGCAGGTGGGGAGCCAGGGGCTCGAACCAGGATCCTGACACCAATCCTTGCGCTTTGTGCCACCTGAGCTTAACCCGCTATGCTACCACCCAACTCCCTTAAAGGATATTTTTAAATTATGAGGCAAGGGGGAGAGAAAGAGAGGAGGCCAGAGCACTGCTCCCTTCTGACATATGACAATTCTGGGGGTTGAACCTGCGATCTTTGGGTATCCCCTGCAGTTATCTCCCCAGGGTCTGGCCTCATTTCAATTTAGTCACCACTTCCAAGGCCCTGCCTCCACATTCAGTCACATTCTGAGGCATGCAGGGTGAGGGCATCATCATTTGGATTGGGGGGAGGGGAACTGGAATAGATGACATGGATACAATTCAGCCTAAAACAGGTAGAGGACCCCATTCAGTCTCCACTCTAACCCAGTGAACTAAAACCATACCGACCCTCACTTCACAGGTCAGGAAACAGACACAGGGGCTGGAGAGACAGCATTATGTTTATGCCAAAAGACTTCCATGCCTGAGTCTCCAAGATCTCAGGTTCAATCCCTAGCACCACCATAAGCCCGAGCTGAGCAGTGTTCTGGTCTTGTTCTTTACCTATATCTTTGTATACCTCTCTTATTAAAACAAACAAACAAACAAACAAACAAACGGAAGTGGGCACAGAGTGGTTGAGTTTTCTGCCCAAAGTCACACAGCAAGTAGGTAGCCAGGCTTGGTCAGGGGGATTTGTTGCCTTTTGCAATGCTCTGCTCATTTCCCCCTGGGGTCTGTCTGTTCTTTCTGGTTCGCAGGGGTGCTGAATAGTGAGCAGCGGGAGTGGGAGTGGGGGTGAAAGAGCCGTCCCCTGGTTGTGGGTGACCAGCTCCAAGGGAAAACCAAAAGCCAGGCAGAGGAGCGTTATTAGGAGGAAAAGCTGGGAGAGGGAGGGAGTCACCCTCTAATCACCCACCTAGCAGAGCCCTGGAGAATTCCTGGAGGACAATGGCAGACAATTCTGTGATGGGGAGGTGTCTGTGTGTGGGGAGGGGTGGTCCTGTGGTCAACGCTGGAATGATTGGGTTATGTCCCCCCACCTGTTGATCTGGATTCCACCTTCCAAGTATTCAGGGATCCCAAGACAGGTGCCTCCTCCAGAGAAAGATCCAGGTCAGTTGGGGGGAGTGACAGGCCACTACACAGCCAGCTGTCTCTGCACACAGGTGGCTGGCCAACACTCATCCCAAGCCTGGACCTGGCACAGCAAGTCATTTGGTCACTGTGGCAAAGGGGACAGCTGACCTGTCCTCTGGCTAGCTTCCAGAATCTATGGTTCTGCCCCAACTCCCTCCCAGGTGACCTCAGAGCACACAGGGCGCTCCAGAGGACACTTTTCAGGTTAGACTCTCTGCTTACTGTGGTCTGGGAGCTACCCTGCCCCCTCCCTGCATTTCCACATCCTAATCTTTAACAGCCAGAGCTAGAGACTCTCAGCAATAAAGCCATCCTGGTCCAAAAGGGGTCAGTCACCCAAGGGAATCTGGGGTCTCTGTAGAAACTGAAATGTATGGCCTAGGAGGTGGCACAGTGGCTAGAGTGCTGGACTTAAATGCACGAGGTCCTGAGTTTGATTCGCGGTGTCACATGTGCTGGAGTACTGGAGTGAAGCTCTGATTCTCTCTCTCTCATGTTAATAAATCTATCTGTCTGCCTGTCTGTCTGTCTATCTATTTGTTACTGCTGCCAGGGTTATTGCTGGGGCTCAGTGCCTACATGACAAATCCACCACTCCTGGTGGCCTTTTTGTCTTTCTTTCTATCTTTATTAGGTAGGACAGAGAGAAATTGAGAGGCGAGGGGGAAAAAAAGAGGGAAAGGGAAGGAGAGTCACCTGCAGATGTGTTTTCCTGCTCATGAAGAGCCCCCGCTGCAGGTGGACAGTGGAGTCTGGAACCCGGGTCCTTGCTCATGGTGATGTGTGTGCTCAACTGGGTGTGCCACTGCCCAGCAACCAGTAGGTGTGTTTTTTTTTTTTTCTTTTTGGCTGCAGTTCTCTCCATGTCAAACCACAGACCCCTGGCAAGAACCAGTGTGACATGTAGCCCCTTCCCACTCAGCAGTCCAGGGCTTGTGTTTCTCCTGTCCCTCCCCTAGCAGAGTGACTGCTCTGTCTTTGCTTGAGTGCTTCCAGGTATGGCTCATTCACCTGGCAGCAGCTGGGGACATCCTTTCCCCACCCTCCCACTGGAAAATTATCCTATGCTGTGACCCTCTGCTCTCTAGTCCCTTCACCCCTGGTCCCCCCAGGTCATGACCATCCCCCATCCTTGTGAATTTTCAGAGATTTCAAGGCAGCAGGTGGGTCTCTGCCTTGAAGAGACAAGGTGCTGGGAGTGAGCAGGAGTCACAGTGGCCTAGCCCATTCCTACCTCAGGCAAGGTTTGTTCCCAGTGCCAGGCGTGTCACAGAGGCTTGGCTCCTGCCCACCTACACATGGGCCCACGTCTGCAGATGCAGCGCCTCTGGGACCAGGAAGCCTTAACCCACTGCCTGTGTCTAGCAGAGCCCTTCTGGGCCCCTCAGCCTGGGGGCAGGAGCATGGGATCCTGGAGCAGGCACTGTCCTTTGAATGCCACCATCAGGCTCCCTCCTGGGCCCTGGCTGACCACTTTTTGCGTGGGAGCCTTTAAGCTAATGACTTAGATTCCAAGACTTATTTTTCAGTCTATGAACCAGGGAGCTACTTTATTGAATTGTTAGGAGGGTCCTATGACATCACAGGCAGGGAGGAATGTGCTCTGTAAGCCAAAACCTTCTGTCCCCTGTGATAGGCCAGTGCAAGCAGGGAGGAGCTTGCTGAGCTGGGCCCTGCTTCTGCCAGGGTCTTCCTAGTGGGTGACTGGGGATTCCTTCCCAAGGCCCATGCAGACCCCCATCTGCATTCTACCCCACAGTGGCTCTGTGCCCACCTCTGCAGGACAGGACCTTAGCATGGAAGACAGTAGGCCAGGGTCAGGACTGGAAGGGCTGGGCAAGGCCTCCTGCTTTCTAGCTGGTTCTCCTCTCTTCTCAGGAGGCCCTGAGGTGCATGGCCTCTGCCATCACAGCTGGCCATCATGTCCTGCCCGGCCTGTAATTTAGACCAAGGGTAATTTTAGTCCCCCCAATTAGGATGGGTTTTATTGAAAGATGGAATGGAGGGGTTGGGAGTTGGAGAACCTGGCCTAATGACAGAGAAGGAATTAGGAATGAGAGCAGCCATCTAACCCTGCCCCTCTCTGAGTAGGTGAGGCCCTGGTGGGGGAGACTAGCTGGCTGTGTGCTGCCTTGGGGGTCTCCCCTGTCCCAGACAGCCTAGGGACACTCCTGCACTCTCTGTAGACTATGCCTGGGGCCTGCAGCCCACTGCGCCATCTTGGCAGTGCCCTGTGACTAGGCAGAGGTGGCTGGTGCCCTCATCCTCCTAGTGTCATGGGAGCCAAAAGGCTAGGAACTTCTGCAAATAGCAACGTGCTGCTACCACCTAACCCCAATCCGGTTTGTCCTGAGTTAGCAAAGGCACCGGCGATGTTCTTCCCAAGCAAGCGGGGCTGGGCAGCAATGCCCTTCCACATGCTGCTGGGTTCCTGAGGGGGCAGTACCACAGGTGGGAGGAAGGAGAGCAAACCCTAGACTGGTTTTCTCTTTTCCTTCCTTCCTTCCTTCCTTCCTTCCTTCCTTCCTTCCTTCCTTCCTTCCTTCCTACCTACCTTTCTTTCTTCCTTCATTCTTCCTCCCCCTCCTCTGCCTCCTCCTTCTTCTTTTTAAATACTTTGTTTTATTTTAACAAGAGACAGAGATACAGAAAGAATGACACAGATAGAAGGTCCAGAGCACTGCTTAGCTCTGGCTTATGGTGGTGCTGGGGACTGAACCTGAGACCTTGTAGCTTCAGGTATGAGGGTCTTTTGCAGAACTATTATACTGTCTTCCCAGTCCTAAAATTTAGAATTTCTTAGGGAGCAAGGTGTGTTTATATGTGTGTAGGGTCACCTGTCTGCTTCAGGGGCCAGCCCTGCCCAAGGGGGCAGCCCTGGCTCCAGGGGTCAGCAGAAAGGCCATTTATCCAGCTGTGATCAGCTGACAGGCAGGTGCTAGGCTAAGCAGGGGTCCCTTCTCTCAGCCACCCCATTCTTTCCCCAAGGGCTCCCCAGCTGGCAAACAGGAACAAGTCCCATCTTTGCTCTGCCTGGAGGAACATTGAGCTGGAGTGAGGTCATGTCTGCACAGCTCTCCACAGGGGAGACAGCCTTTAAACACACATCTCATTCACCCAGAGCTTAGCTGGCTCCCTTTGTGGGGAGCCCTGCACCCCCCAGTCCCCATGGAGTCTCAGGAGCCCAGCCAGCTTGCAGGTCCCACAGGCCTATCCTGGGTACGACTGAGTCCAACACACTCTGGGGTCTGAGTCCAACATACTCTGGGGCCTAAGGCCTGGAGCCTGGATTAACTCCGCAGCCCATTGTTCAGGGTTCAAGGAGCTGCCTGTGCCTGGCATTCTGGTTCAACCAGGAGTCTGGGCTGCTGCAGGGTGTGGCCCAGGCCTAATGAGCAGGGTGTGCCCCCAGGAGTTGTTAGGAGCTGGGTGACAGCTTCGGGCAGGTCCCCACCCACGGTTGTGGGTGGGTGGCTTGCACAATAGTCACCTGTGCTGGGGGGGGTGTTGAGCTGGCCAAGTGTTTACTTGTGAAAGAAGCAAATGTTCAACTTGAAGGTGGGGTGGAGTGGACGGCTTCTAAAGATTTAAAACACATCGTGTCAACAACTTCCTAGTCCCCAAAGTGGTTCTGTTAGGCAAGCTTGTGTCAGTTTATGGGATGGACACTAATTATAAAGGGGGGAGAAGGCCCCATTTTCCACAATTTTCAGAGGAAGAGACTTCTGCCTTTGTGGGTAGAATTGTGGGCACAGGAGGTTCCCCAATTTGTCCATGCCCGCCCCCCCCCCTTCTAAGCCACCAGAACTTCACCCTGAGGGCTGGGTGGTGGTGCAACAGGTTGAGTGCAGATGTTGCAGTGTGCAAGGCCCCAGGTTCGAGCCCCTAGTCTCCACCTGCAGGGGAAAGCTTTGTGAGTCGTGAAGCAGTGCTGCCAGTTCCCTCTCTCCCTCTCTCTCTCTCTCTCTCTCTCCCTTACCTCTAGATTTCTAGCTTTGTTTATCCAATATATAAACAAAGATAATAAAAAGAATTTGAAAAATTAGGGGCTAGGTGTTAGCACAGCTGGTTGAGCGTACACGTTATAGAACTGCAGCCCGGCTACCCCCTGGTCCTTCCTGGGGACGAACGTTGGCTGAGCTTGCTGCCTCGAGGGGGACGTGTGTCCCTGGGTCTCCATGCATTTCTGGTGGATAGATTGTCACCCCAGCTCTAAGGCAGCTCAAGAGCTTGGGCCCAAATCAGCCCTCCAGCTAAACACCAGGTGGACTCAAGGCTCCACACACAGAGCACTGTACCCTTCCAGCAGTGTGGTGTGTCCAGTATGTCATCAGGGCATGGATCAGTGGAGACCACCTGTGGAGGCTCCTGGAGCTATCTGTCCCCCATTTTACTGTTAGCTGGCAGGGTCCAGTTTAAAAACTGGACTGTGGGGATGAAAGGCCTCCTGGAAGCAGAGAGGACAAGGACAGGTGAGCCCGAGAAGCAAAGTGAGATGGTCCAAGTGTGTTCCTGTGCCTGGGATAAAGAGGCAACTCAAGGTGAGAATCTGGAAACACCACATTCTTCGCTGGTGCTCGGGATAGAGGATGTTCCTCAAGAATCTCTAGCATCAAAAGTATCCGGGCCATGTCAAGAGCTCCTGGTGTAATGCAGCCAGTCAGCCTTATCCTCCATGGAGGGTTTTTGCAGTCAGCTCCCTGTGGCAGGGCCTCTACCCCTAAGAGATCAGGGAACTTTGGGAAAGCTCTGTGTCCAAATCCCGCCCCCCCCCATTTTTAAAGATAGACAGCCAGACAGCCAGGCTACAACATCAAAGCTTCCTTCAATGAGGTGGGGGCCAGGCTCAAACCTGGGTCTTGCACATGGCAAAGCAGCGCACTATCCAAGTGAGCTATTCCACCAGCCCCTGTGCAACTTCTCATGTAGCCCCAGCCCAGCTCTCCCTCTGAGCCCCAGGACCTGAGCATCACTTGTCAGTCTTGGAAGAGCAGTAGGGGACATACAGACAGTTGTCTCAGCTGGAGACACTCAGGGAGTCAAATACAACCTCTTTCCTGTCTCTTTTTTCAGTCATTGCTGGAGTTTTACTGCTCTGGGTTGACTTTTTAAAAAAAGATTTAAAAAATATTTATTTATTCCCTTTTGCTGCTCTTGTTTTATTGTCGTAGTTATTATTGTTGTTGTTATTGATGTTGTCCTTGTTGGATAGAACAGAGAGAAATGGAGAAGAGGGGGAGAGAAAGACAGACACCTGCAGACCTGCTTCACCACTTGTGAAACGACTCCCCCCAGGTGGGAAGCCGGGGGCTCAAACCGGGATCCTTATGCCGGTCCTTGTGCTTTGCACCACCTGTGCTTAACCCGCTGCGCTACCACCCGACTACCTTTTTTTTTTTTTTTTTAATCAGATAGAAAGAGACAGAGACAAAGAGGGAGAAAGACATTACAACATTGAAGATTCCTCCTAGGTCGCAGGGAACAGGCTTGACTCAGGGTCACACGCATGACATAGCAGGCACACTATCCAGGTGAACTGTTTTGTCAGCTCTTCCTTGCGTTCTAAATCCTCCCATCCCCACCCCATGCTCCAGACACTGCCCCTTTCCACACTGGGACATGCCACACTTTTTCTTCCATCTTCAACTGTGCTCTAAATGCCATTTCCCCCCACACACATATACACCCTAATTTGTCTCAGAGAAGTTAAATAAAAATATTCTCTTAGCAATTACAGAAGCCAGACCTTCCCACCTTCTGCACCCCACAATGATCCTGGCTCCATATTCCCAGAGGGATAAAGAACAGGGAAGAAGATATCAAGGGAGGGGATTGGATATGGAGCTCTAGGGGTAGACATTGTATGGAAATGTACCCCTCTTATCCTATAGTCTTGTCAATATTTCCATTTTATAAGTAAAAATTAAAAATCTTCTCTTGCCTGGAGAGCAATCCCCAGTCCTTAAGTTCTGTCTTGGTGCAGGAAGTTTCCATGTCCAGCCAGGAAAGAGGACAGTTGGGATGCCCACAGCCACAAGTGATGGAGTCGAAGCAGATAACCTGAATGTACATTCAGTTCTCAAGTCAGTTACAGACTGTGATGGAGGCAACAGGAGAGGAGAGCAGAGGTGACACCAAGGCTATAGGAAGATTGCACATGCTCACTCCCTATCCCCAGCCTCAGTTTCCCCCTGGGAAAAAAAAAACTACAAATCATTAATTATGGACATGTTGATGGACACTCAGTTATTTTAAGTTTTTGTTATTATATGTAAAACAGTTGTGAAATTTTTGAATAGTTTTTTTTTTTATGTGAATGCTTTTATTTCTCTTGGGTAAATATGTGGGGGATGGAACTGGTGAATCATAGGGGAAATACATTTTTAACTTTACCAGAAACTGCCAAATGGTTTTCCAAAATGATCTGAACGCTTCACTCCCCCACCAGCAATGCCTGTGTTTGAATTGTTCCAGCATTTCGTATTGTCTTTTCAAGCTGTTCCTGTGGGTGTGAAGTGTCATGGCACTGTGCTTTTAACTAGCACCATGATGTTGAGTAATTTCCATTTGTATATTGACCACTTGTAATTGCATGACATGCCCGGTCAAGTCTTTTTCTAGCCTTTACTTATTGGTTTTTTGTGTGTATGTGTGTGTCTTTTTATTGATTTATTAGTGTTCTTTATGTATTATGGATACCGGAACACTGTCAAGTATATACTTTGTGAACTTTTTTTTTGTAGGCTGGTTTACAGTCTTAGCTTGTGTTGAAAATATCTTTTGATTTGAAAAATATTTTTGATGGAATTCAGTTTATGACTTTCTTTTTTAAAAATTTGTTTATATTTATTTATTTATTTTCCCTTTTGTTGCCCTTGTTGTTTTTTATTGTTGTAGTTATTATTGCTGTTGTTGTTGCCATCATTGTTAGATAGGACAGAGAGAAATGGAGAGAGAAAGGGAAGACAGAGAGGGGGAAAGAAAGATAAACACCTGCAGACCTGATTCACAGCTTGTGAAGCGACACCCCTGAATGTGGGGAGCTGGGGACTTGAACTGGGATCCTTACGCTGGTCCTTGCGCTTCACACCATGTGCGCTTAACCCACTGTGCTGCCGCCCGACTCCTGCTGGGAAATTGTGCCAATGCAGTCACATCTGCCATGTTGTCCCCTCAGGCTACTGCTAGTTCCTGAGAGAGTTGGGACATTCTCGGAGTGCCTGTTCAGCCATGTTGTGCCCTCAGGGCATTGTCTATATCCCCCACGATATTTGGAGTGCTCTGGTTACTCCTCCCCCCTCCCATTCTCACGAGAGTTATTATCCTATCCTGGAGTGCTATGGTTACTCCTCCCCTTTCCCATTCTCGCGAAAGCTACTTCTATAAAAGCCCTTCTTCTTCCACACCTCGCTCTCTTGCCAGCGCTTCACTCTGGTGTTCAGACGCAGGAAAGGTTACTGCGTGAGGCGGCCATTTTCGCTACCTGCACGTGGCCCAACCTGCCTCTCTAGCACCCAACTCTGAGGTGCCAGTGCAAATAAAGATTTGTGTTTCCTCTTCGCTCCGGACCCCCTCTCTCTCTTCTCCGCGGCCCGCGCACAACAACAGATTCCCAGTTTATAACTTTCTTAAAATATGGTTTGTTGTTGGTTACCATATGTATCATTATTTAGTGAACTGTTGAGGGGAACATTGCCTGCTAGAAGGCCCTCTTTTCTTTTGTAGAAGTTTTACAATGTGAGTTTTTTTATGTTTAGGTCTATCATCCATCTCAAAACCATGTTTGAGTGAAGTGTAAGGTAACGTAATGTCCACTGTTCATCTCATTTTTACATAAATACCTGGTTTTAGCACCATGTATAACTGTAAAAAAAAAAGTTCTTTCCTCTCCACTGAACCACCTTGGTGCCTTTGTTGATGGCCAGTTGGCCCTATGAGTGCAGGTAGACTTCTGGCCTCTGCTCTGCTCCTTTGATCCTATTGCCCATTTTCATGCAATGCTACACAGTCTTGATATACAGCTTTATAGCAAGTCCTAAATCAGGGAGGGAAACTCCTCTCTGGGGCCCGAATTTCAATATGCCAACCCATTTCTCCCAGTATGTATCCTTTGCCCATTTCACCTACTGGATGATTTGACACTGACTGCCAAGGGAGGTGAGCATGACAGAGTCCTCTCCATTGAGCCCACGGCACTGTCCTCTAGTCCTGGAAAGATTATTGTCAAGATACAGAGGGTACAAGCTGTTTCACTATAGCTGGAGTCAGGACCTCTGGGGCCATCTGGGCCTCACAGGTTGGGGGCAGACTTGCAGAACCTCCCCTGTCTTTGCTGGTCTGGAGTCACCTGGGACCCTCACCATGCTTAGGTCTATAATCCGTCTCAGAGTCAGGTTTGAGGGGCCAGGTGGTGGTGCAGCTGGTTTAGTGTACACATCATAGGGTGCAAGGACCTGGGTTCAAGCCCCTCACTTCCCACCTTCAGGGAGAAAGCTTCACAAGCAGTGAAGCAGTGCTGAAGGTATATCTCTCTCTCTTCCTCTCTCTCTCCCCCTTCCCTCTCAATTTCTCTCTATCGGAAAACACAAGTTAAAAAAAAATCAGATTTGAGTGTGACATAAGGCAAGGGCCATTGTTTGTTTTGTTTTAATGACTATCTAGTTCTAGCATCATGTACAGTTACAAAAGACCTTTCTTTTCCCTACTGAATTACCTTGGTGCTTTGGTTGATAATCAGTTGACTGCATAAGTGTGGGTGTCTTTCTGGATGTATTTTGAGAGCTGCTGTCTGAAGGGGCCTTGGGGGCAGGACTGTGGGCATCCCAGCAGAGACTTGGACAGGTGGCCCTGAGGAACTGCCACCCCCTCCACCCCCAGTGTGCCCTGACTCTCTGTTAACCTCCCAGAAAATCACTCCTGATGCTAAGGAGTAGAAGGGCGACCTTGAATTATCTGTGTTCCATGTTCTGCCACTCAGTTGAGCTCTGGAAAAGGAAAGAGAGCTTTCCTGAACCTGTCCCTTCCTACACCTGGATTTGTGGCTTCAGGTTTATTTCAACTCTGTATGACACATCTAACAAACTCCTTTACCTGACTAAGTAGAATCTTAATAAGGAGGGATGATGGTGCTTCGGAGGCCTGTCTTTCATAGGAAAGAGGAGCTGGGGGAGGAACCTGGGGTGCCCTGACCAGTGTGTTGCCTTGTTTCTGTTCTGTGTTCAGACCTCCAAGTGTCACCTGATGAGTCATCTCCTTAATGTGTTCTTTCAAGATTCTTTTCCTTCCTGCAAGAATGCCTCAGTGAATGCCTCAGTGAAGTCCTTCCATTGAGCAAGTAGACGACGTCACAGTGGAGTGAGCAGAGTTTGGGAGTCATCTCTTATTTCCCACCTGGAGTGAGTGACTTGCCTACGGAATAGAGACTCTGAGCTAGGACACTGTCTTGTCCTGGTTGCAGAGACCATGGGTGGGGCTGCCTCGTGCTTTGATCCCAGCATTATATTTCAGGTCATTCGTGTCCTGACGACGCCCATTCTAGGTATGGGGAAACCGATGCTTCCGCCCTATTTGCTAAGTGCCAGGATGATCTCGTTTGCATGTTGCTTTGCTTAGATGAGCGTGTTTGGCTTGTCTCTCAGCTCCAAGAATGTCAAGTAGACCTTTGAAAACACATTGCTGCATCCCAGCTCCACTGAGAGTTCAGCTCTGAGACCCATGGAAAATGGAACACAGACTGAAGCTATTTGCTTGACTGGCATGGTGGATTAGGGTGTACTGGAGAATGTAAACACACACCCACTGCACACACGCACCATCGGGTGGGGCCCTGGATTAGGGCTCTTTCAAAACAGTCAAGGCAGGGCTGCCAAGTTGAGGGCAGCCCGGGGCCTGGCTGTGTTGGGGGTGAGGCCAGGGCTGCCTGGGTCGGAGAAGTGTGGTATCTCAAGCAGAGTAATATCCCTTGCACCCACTGCCTAGGTAGAACGTTTGGGGGCTTCCACACCATGCAGAGAAGGTCAATTTTACTCAGAATTGGAGGAAGGTACAAGGGTCAGAGGACTTTTGGCTGACTGCTAAATAAATCCTTGTTCCTCCAGGGCCCCCAGGATCCCTCCCCAGGCATGGGCTCTTGGCACATGCCTCGGTGGTGGCCTTACTCAGGGGAGCACTGAACTCTCTCACCCTCCCGGCAGCTGGCATGACACGCAGGCCTCTTACTCATCCTGAGGTCACCAGTCATACTGCCAGGCATGTGAGTAATTTGGGCATGGTGGGGGGAGGGGATAGCACTGGCTGGTATGTGTGGGGTGAGGGGGGGGCTGACGCTGAAGAGGTGCTGTGGCCCAGACTGAGCCTCCTTTTCCAAAGCTGGGAGCTCTGCTCTATGGGAAGGGCACATGATGCATGCATGTGTAACTGTGTGTGTGCTCACATGTCACAATCCAGTACACACCACACATACATATGTGTGTGCACACATGCATGTGCACCATGTGTGTCTATGTGTATACTTGTGTGAGTCTGCATGTGTCCCCAGCTGTACGTCAGGCTATGAGTGCATGTGGTGGGGTGGCGTGTGCATATCTGCGGACGGGCCTGTGTACATGAGAATATGAGAGTGCATGTGTGTGGGGAATGCTGGCAGCCTGAGGACACTGGGAACCAAAGCTACCAGGCCTCCACCTTCATTCCCAGGAGTTGGGAAGGCATGATAGTTCTGAGGAAGGCCTGCAGTAGTACTCCTCCTGTCCTTTTAATAAAATACAAACTGGGGGCCGGGCAGTAGCACAGCAGGTTAAGCTCACATGGTGCAAAGCTCAAGGACCAGCATAAGGATCCCGGTTCGAGCCCCCGGCTCTCCACCTGCAGGGAGGTCGCCTCACATGCTGTGAAGGAAGTCTGCAGGTGTCTTCCTCTCCTCCTCTTTGTCTTCCCCTTCTCTCTATTTCTCTCTCCTGTCCAACAACAATGACAGCAGTAATAACAACAATAATAACAATAACAACAATGATGGGTAACAAAAGGAAAAAACGGCCTCCAGGAGCAGTGGATTTGTAGTGCAGGCGTCGAGCCCCCCAAAATAAAATAAAACACAAACTCTCATTGTCATCTAGCATGCTATCTCATTTGACCCTGGGGAATGGGGGTGGTGAGCAAGCTTAGAGAGGTCACCTGAGCATGTGATGTTCCACCCTTGGAAAACCAGAGTGGAGATCAGGACCCAAGGCCCTTGTAAAAAAGTCAGGTCTCTGACTGCAGGGCCTCCTCTGAGCAGAGGGACTCAGACTTGATTTTTCTCCCCGTTGTGCTGTGCTCAACTGGATGCTCTAGCCTGATGGTTAGTCCTTGCCCTTTCTACACCCACCGTCACACAGGTCCTGGCAGTGGGCACCCAGGTAAGGCTCAGTCCCAGATCCATATTCCTTCTCCTGCTCTGAGGCCATGACAATGGAAGAGACAGGAGGACACACACAGGATGGCAAGAGGGTGAGCTTGTCAGGAAGACTCAGAGGTGACCAAAGACACTTCTGGTCTGGGCCTGAGGAGTTAAGTGCCATGGCCAGGGACTTCCACTCTGGGTGGTCCCAGGGACCCGGTGCTCTTTATTTTGTTTTATGTATTATATTATTATTTTTAAATTGTCACTAGGGAGGGTTATTTCTGGGGCCCAGTTCCTGCATGACAAATCCACTGCTCCCAGTGGCCTTTCTTCCTTCCTTCCTTCCTTCCTTCCTTCCTTCCTTTCTTTTTTCTTTCTCTCCTTTCTTTTCTTTTTTTTTTTTTACAGTGAAAAGTTATATTTAGAATTAGGCAGCTGGACTCAGTTTAGATGATCCCAATTTTGTTGGCAACATCCAAGGCATCGTAGTCAGGAGCCAATCGAACATATGCCTTCTTCTCTCCATCAGGTCTGATCAGGGTGTTGACCTTGGCCACATCAATGTCATAGAGTTTCTTTTCAGCCTGTTTTATCTGGTGCTTATTGGCCTTGACATCCACAATGAAAACAAGTGTGTTATTGTCTTCTGTCTTCTTCATGGCCGACTCCGTGGTCAGGGGGAACTTGATGATGGCATAGTGGTCAAGCTTGTTTCTCCTGGGGGCGCTCTTCCGAGGATACTTGGGCTGTCTTAGGAGCCGCAGTGTCTTGGGCCGACGGAAGGTAGGGGACTTGTGGATCTTCTTTTTCTTATGACTGTGGACGCCTTTCAGCACTGCTTTCTTGGCCTTCAAAGCTTTGGCTTTAGCTTCAGCTTTGGGAGGGGCAGGGGCTTCCTTCTTTGCTTTTGGCGCCATCTTCGTAGAAAGGGTTTCTGTCTCCTTTATTTCTTCCTCTTCTTTTCTTTCTATTTAATAGGATAGAGAGAAACCGAGATGGGAGGGAAAGGTAGAGAGGGAGAAAGGAGAGATACCTACAGCACTGCTTCACTGCTTCTGATGCTTCCCCCCTACAGATGGGGACCAGGGGCTCAAACCCAGGTCCGTGTGCACCACTGCTCAGCCCCTGAAACCTGATGTTTTAACCCTGGCACTCTTTCCCCAAGAATGGGTGGAATGTATCTATTCTCTGGAGGAGAAAATCAGACAGGAGACCCAGCTGGAAATGCACTCGTCTTGTGAGCGCTCTCTGTTCCCAAACTGTGGGCAGGTTTACAGAGAACATCTTTTCAGATTTTCACAATCCCAGGTGAGGCAGCTCATATTTCCCTCATTGCACTGATGAGGAAACTGAGGCAAGTGGGCAGGGGCAACACATTACCCAGGAAGTGAAGGAGGCAAAGTCTGACCACTCAGAGCCAGCCCCATCAAAGCACCTTATCTCAGGAAGTTTCCAACAGCCTTGGAAATTCCCATCCCCCCAAAAAACAAAAACAAAAACAAAAAATTTACCTCACCTCACCTCACCTCACCTCACCTCAGGCACTAACCTCTGCTGGAGATCAAAGGGAAGAAAGACATTGTCTGTGAGAGGGATTTCTTGAGATTGGAGCCTCTTATCACGGGAACCAAGGCCCCAGGTTCCCATGCTCAAGTTCTCCTGTGATTGACTGTGGAGATATGGTTTTCAAGAGTTAATTAAGTGCAAAGGAAGTGATTAGGGCCCTCCGCCAGAGCACTAGTGTCCCTATAATAAGAGCAGGCCAGGACATAACACACAGACAAGGCAGCCTATGAAGCTTTATTTTTCTCTTTCAATATTTTATTTTAATATTTTATTTTAATATTTTAATGAGTGAGAAAGATACAGAGAGAAAGACCAGAGCACTGCTCAGCTTTGGCTTATGGTGATGCTGGGGATTGAACCTAGAACCTCAGAGCTTCAGGCATGAAAATCTTTTGTATAACCACTGTTCTGTCTTCCCAGCCCAGAGAGAGGCTTGAAAAGAAACTAATACTAGGCCAAGAAATCATCACTCATCCAGTAGAATGCATTCTCACAGACCTGGGTTCCAAGCCCATGTCCCATGTGGAAATACTTACTATAGGAACACTGAGGGAATCCCTGTAGGTGGTGGGACAGTGCTGTGGTGACTCCTTTCTCTGTCTGAGATTGAAAGGAAAAGAAAAGAAGTTCTCTGGTAGAAGTGTGATCACAGTCCCAACAAGCCAAAAAAACGGAATCAATCCTGCAGACACATTGATGTTAAAGTTCTCACCTCCAGACTCTAGTAAACAGTCTGGATTTAAGCCTGTGATATACTGTGAAGGGAGCCCTAGCAAGTTAATTCAAATCACTTTCAAAGATCATTTGGCTGGGAAGACAGCATAATTATACAAAAAGACTTTCAGACTTTCATGTCTGAGGCTCTGTGGTCCTAGGTTCAATCCCCAGCACCACCATAGACCAGAGCTGAGCAGTGTTCTTGTCTTCCCCACCCCTTATTAAAACCAATCAATTGACGAAATAAGCCATTTGTGTAGGGGTCAGGAGATAGCTCACCTGGTAGAGTTTGCTTGCAGCTTACTGTGCAGGAGGTCCTGGGTTTGAGCCCTGGAATCACATGGGAGCACCATGGATAGCACTGGAGGTGAGGAGGGAGGGATATCAGGGGTGGTGGAGCAGTGTTTCTCCTATTTGTCTCTCTCTCTTTCTTCTCTATGTCCATTTCCCAGCACTACATAAAATATAAGATGAAAACAAAAGCAAAGAGATGTCACCTGCATCCCTAACTGTGCCTCCCTCCAACAGGCACTAAATCCACTGAAGAAAGAAAGAGCAGGGACCACTAGGCCCCTCTCACATGCAGAGGGAATTTTGAATTTTGCAACCAGACTCTGCCGTCCTGTTGAAACTTCCTATTTCTGCAGAACAGAGATTTTACAGATCCCAGAGGGCATCCAGTAAACCCAGCAGCTATTACCAAATCATCTGGTTTGGATGAGCTCAGTGGTTATGAATCAGAAGTGGACAGAATGGCATTTCCCTTGAAATATACCCAAGGTTAAAAGTTGGAGGGAGAAGTAAAAAAATCTGCTTGGGACTAATTGCCAGTAAGGAAATGTGGCAAGGCCAGCACCCAAGGCCAGGTGGAAATGGCTTTTCCTTGCAAGAGAAACACGAGTCCAGCAGGCCTGAGCAAACCTGGTACTGGTATAACATGTCCTGCCTGGGGTGATAACTCACTACTGAGCACCCCATGCCACCCCACCCATCAGCCTACACCATCTGGGTGGGCTGTGGCCTAGAAGATAGCCTGCCCCTGCTGCCCCTAAGAGAGCCCTGGTGGCTTCCCTGGCAATGTGGAGAGAATATGGACATCAGCACTGCTAGGAGCCTCCCACCTCCCAGTCCCTGACTTAGGGATCCGGGTTCCTCATCCTGTGATGACATCAGATGGTAGGGGGAGACTGAGGCTGGTCATGTGCCCGTGAAGCCTGATTTGAAGAGCACTTCCTGATATAGGCCCCGGGTGGGAAGGAGCTGGCAGCAGTGCGTTCATGCTGGAGGTTCTCAGAAGGCCTGTGGCAGCCAGATTTGAAGGGGGCTAAAAGGGCCCTGGCTGCAGATTCTGACTCTGGTTGCTCCCTGGCTGAAGGAGCTGGGTGAACTCAGTCACCTACTGCCCCCACTGCCTTCTCATCAGTTTGCAGGGAGGACTAAGTCCACCTTCCAGCTCTCTGGGGGCATAGCATGGGGGAGAGGTATGACAGGACCTCCAACTCAGGTGGGTGCTGTCACAGCTGTAAGAACGCCAGCCCAGGGAACCAGGTGGTGGAACACCAGTTGAACACACATGTTATGGTGTACAAGGGCCTGAACCTCTAGTTCCCCAGTGCCCACTTGCAGGGGGGAAAGAAACGTCACAAGCAGTGAGGCAGTTCTGCAGAACTATCTATCTGTCTGCCTATCTGTCTATCTATCTGTCTGTCTGTCTGTCTATCAATCTATCATCTATCTATCTATCTATCTATCTATCTATCTATCTATCTATCTATCTATCATCTTCCCCTCCCTCTCAGTTTCTCTCTGGCCAATAAATAATCATATGAAAAAGGAGCGGGGGAGGAGGCTGCTGGGAGCAGTAGATATATTGTGCAGGAACCTAGACCCAGTGATAACCTTGGTGGCAATAAAAAGATACATTAAAGAAAAGAAGAGATGAGGAGAGAAGAAAAGGAAAGAAGAAGAGAAAGGAAGAAAAGAGAGAAAAGAAGAGTAGAGCAGCAGTCCTGTCTTCCGAGCCCACCAGTGTGGGCAAGGGGTCTCTTTCTCCAGGGCAGTGTCTGATCAGCCTGCCTTCAGGGATCTCACTGCCTGGAGAACAAATGTCAGCGTCTAAACTCCTTTTCAGGTCTGGCTTTCCCTCTTCTGTTTTGATGTCCCTTTCCACACCACAGCCTCCCCACTTTCAGCAACCACTTCCAGTTCCCCAGCGCTCCTCCCCACACTCCTTCCTCTGCCCAAAACTCCCTTCCCTCTGTCTGACTCTTGCCTCTACCTCCCACAGGGCTGATCTCAGACACCCCCTCCTGGGAGGCAGTCCTTCCAGGGAACCAGGCTCTCTGCACTGAAACTTCCTTTTGCTTCTGGGCCCATGAGTTCTCTCTCCCTCCTTCCTTTCCTCTCTTACTTCCTCCCTCCCTTCCCAGAGCCTAGTCCAGGGTCTGAAATACACACCAAGAAGGCTCAAGGAGCTTGTGTTGAAAGAAATAATGGCTTACTCTGTGAATGACTTCTGGATACGGAGGCCGGCCTCTCTTGTAAATGAGTCACAGGGCCCGAGTCACCCAGCCTTCCCCACACCCACTGACCCGGTGACACGTTCCCTGATGACGTTACTCTTTGCCTGAATTCCCAGAATCACCCAGGCCTTGGGCTTTCTTCTCCTTTTGCTCCTATCTGCCTTTCATCCCCCTCCTCTTCCTTCCTTTTTGGGCCTCCGCTGGGGGCGGCACAGCTAAATAAGGCAATGCCTCTCTGCCTGCCTGCAAGTGCTTTTCACCTCGTGAGGACTCCTAGGTCAGGCTGAATTGGTCCCCAGAAGAGAGGTGGGACAGATGAGATGCCTGAGATTCCTGTGGGATGCCCAGGAGGGCTGGGTAGACACTCAGATTCCTCCCCTGCACTTGGAGGTCCACTGAGGAAGAACAGTGAGAGGGTGAGAGGACTTGGGTGGGGACAGGAGAAGGGGATCCACTGAGAAGTTGGAGTGAAGAGACAGAGCGAGGGGTGTGTGGACCTAGTTAAAAGGTTTGGGCCTCTTGAAGCTACCACATTCCCAGGAAACACTGGTTCTGACCCAGCTAGGGAAGGGGCACTGCCCTCAACATCCACCCAAACCTGGCTGCCTTGTGGGAGGGGCTGGGTGGGAAGCTGACCCACTCCTAACCCCCCTCATATGAGTCCAGCGGTGACTGCTCTAACCATGACTCCTGGCCTCCTCAGGGGACATCACAGCATCTTTCTTCTCATTCTTTCTTCTTTGTCTTTCTTTTCTTTTCCTTTGCTTTCTTCTCCTTTCCTGTCCTCTAAGATTCTCCCCTTCCCCAGCCCCCTGATCAGATGCATCAGATGCCAAGTGGCAAGTGGCAAGTGCCCAGCAGAAGTTACCAGGGAGTCCTTTGGGCATTGCCCTCTTCCTGAGCTTTCCTGTGTAGACAAAAACATAAAATAGGCCATTGTATTTTGGAAAATTTGTGCTTATAGGATCAGGAAGAGAACAGATGGGATATAGGTGACAGAAAAAAAAAGCCACAGTTATCTTTTGACTTTTTTTTTTTTTTTTTTTTGCATAGAGCAGATAGGAAGCAACACAGAAGCAGTCTCAAGTTTTGTGGTTCCCCCCATTTTATGGACAGGGCAGGGAGAAATTGAGAGAGGAAGGGAGGATGGGGCAAGGGGAAGAAAGTGATATCTGCAGACCTGCTTCACCACTTATGAAGCGGCTCCCTGCAGGTGGGGAGCCAGGGGGCTCAAACCCAGATCCTTGTGTTGGTCCTTGCACTTCACGCCATGTGCACTTAACCTGCTGTGCTACCACCCGGCCTCCAAAGCCGCAATTATCTGAGGATGGAGAAATATATGTGATACTACAAGAGATAAGCACACAGCTACTGCATGTATCTAGTGGGAAATAAGTGGCATGAAGTGACTCCAAAAGTTGTCTAGTAAATAAATGTGAATAATACTAAACAGAACGAGGAAGAAAGGAGCCACTGAAAGATGCTTCTTGGGAGGTTTCTGGGGGCAGGGGGCTTGTGGGCAATGGGACAGAAACTCAGTTCCACCTCCCACTGCAGTTCTATCACCTTTTCTGAGTCCTCACATTACAGGAGTCCCTGAGGGCAGGACTATGGATGTCACCTCTCTCAATCCCATGTCTGACCTGGGGCCTAACAGAGTAGGTGCTCAAAGGTGGGGTCACCACAGAGCTTACCACCCATATTGGGATACTTCAAGAGTGAAAGGAGTGTGTATGACCCAGGTTCGAGCCCAGCTCCCACCACACTGAAGGAAGCTTTGGTGCTGTGGTTTCTCTCTCTCTCTGTCTCTCTCTCTCTCTGTCTCCCTAAAAATAAAGGGCACACAGGGTAGAGCATACACGTTAGCATGTTCAAGGATCAGGTTCAAGTCCTTGGTCCCCACCTGCAGGGGAAGTTTCACAAATGGTGAAGCAGTGTTGTAGCTCTCTCTCTCTCTCTCTTTCTCTCTCTTTCTCTCCTCCCTCTCTATTTTGCTGTCTCTGTCAACAAAAGAAAGAAAAACCAGAGTAAAATAAATCAACACATTTTTAAAAAGTGAAAGGGAAAATTCATTGTCATGTTCAGATAACAGCTGGAAGCTGAGATAAATAAGTAAACAAAGGGATGAGTAAGTGAGTCTTCGCAAGGTTGAGGGTGCTGACCCCAGAGCACTTACAACTTCAGACATCTGTTGTTGTCCTCATGATTACATAGAAACACTTGCTTCACACTTCATTTGAAAGTGGGTTTTAGGCCCTGGGTTCAATCCTGGAACTGTACAAAACGATGGAGTAATACTCTGATGTCTCTCTCTCTCTCTCTCTCTCTCTCTCTCTCTCAATAAAAACATAATAAAGCCCACCTTTCTTCCAAGGCAGACAAGGATTCTACCACTGAGAGAAGGCTGGGCTGGGATTCAAGGCAATGTGGGCTTCACTCTCTGGGGAATCTGGATCCAGATTTGCTATTTATATTTTTGGTCAAATTGAATCCACACACCAACCTGGTCAGTGGAGGTTCAGAGAAGTTACTGTTGTGCCCAGCCTCACAGATTTAGTGACTCCAGAGCTGAAATCCATGCCCAAATCTGCTTTGAATAGTCCCCAACACTGGCTTTGGTGTGCTCTTCTTTCTTGGTGTCCTCCTCAAGTGAGAGCCCCCCCCCCAGCAGTGAAGACCCTCCATGAGTGAGGATCCACCACAAGTGGGTACCCTTCACAGGAGAAGCCCCCTCAGAGATGAAGAAGGCCCTCCACAGGTGAGGGGAGGCTGAGACCTGAGTGTCCTGGGAGCCCCCCCAGCAGTGAAAACAGTGGGGGAAAGAGAGAAAGCAGACCCCACTCCTAACCAAGTGCTTCGTAGCCGCCAACACCCACCTCAGGCAGCGGGGTTTCCCTAGGACCTGCTTTTTTCTTGTTCTTTTTTTCCTTTTTCTTTTTTCCTACAGCCCAGTCCCATAAGGAGAGCAGGCTCAGAAGGTCTGAGATTGCAGGCTTAGGGTGGACCACACCACACCTGAGGGCCCCAGGAAGAGGCAGGCAGGGGCCAGACAGATTGAAATGGAGGAAAGGGGAGGCATGGTCAGAACCCTTCTTCCCTACAGGGATCCAGGTACCTGGGGAAGAAGAGTCACTCTGAGGGCAAATGGGGAAGGAGGGGGCAGGCTGGGCCTGGGCCAGAGCTCTGCCCTCATCCTCCACCCACCCACCTTTCCAGACCCTCCTTGACCCTGGAGCCAGTCAGTTAGCCAAGCACAGCTAAGCAGCGCCCTCTAGTGTCTGCCTGTCAGAGCCCTGCTCCTCCAGGAAATGGGGTTGTTGCACAACTCCCCAGAGCCAGAATCTGGACAGTCCTCAAACCTATGGAACCAGGACACTCCTGAGAGTGATAGGGGCTGTGCTGACAATGGTTCAGGGACAGTGGATCTAACACAGGACTACCCCGGACCACCAGAAGCAACTAGTCAGAAGCATCCCCTCTCCGGGTGCCACTGACTCCCCACCATCCCCGAGCAGCTTTAAGGAGGCCCTGAGCTCTGCTGGCTGTCCTGCGGGATCAGCAGGTGAGTGTGTGGGCACCACCTATCCTGTGACCCCTCCCCCTCCACTCCTTCATCACTGGCTCATGGCTTCTGGGGGCCAGGGAGTCTGGGCTACTGCTGACTCCAGGGGCTTCTAGCCAGAGCTGACAGGGGGTTTGACACCTCCTACCACCACCACCAAGCCAGGGGGGGTCCCAGCATGGTGACTCGAGTATTACAAATCTCTGGGAGCCATTAAACACCCTAACAAAGCTGTTGGACAGCCCCAAAAGTCAGACAGGACAGAGGAAGCAAAGGGGCTGGGCAGGGCAGATAGTGCCCGAGAACGAGAAAGCACAGAGATGGGGCAGGGTGCAGCAAAAGAATTTCCACAGCTGGGGTGGGGTGAGTGCATAGCAGCGAGAGCTGGGGTGGACCCTGTGTGTGCATGCGCGTGCGTGATTTGGGGAGACATCTGGCAGAGTTGGGCATGCAGAGCTGAACAAAGGTCGTTTTGAAGAGTTCTCCTGAGCTGGACCTGGAGGTGACAGGTAAGGCCTGGCACCTTGTCTGAGAAAGAGAAGACATCTCAGAGTTGGGCTTTGTGTTCCTCAAACCAGGTGGCCCACTTCCTCGGCCTCTGTGCCTCTATGAAGGGCCTGTTTGAAGTTGAGTGTCTGGACCTGAGGGGCGGTCCTGCCAGCATGAGAACAGAGGTGCTCCTGCCCTGGGGTCACTGGCCACCAGGGGACGGTAGAGAGGCCAGCTACATTCCCCTGTTCCTCCTCATCCCCCAGATGCCAGGTCCCTCACAAGTGCAAGCAGCTTCTCCATCTCACATAAACTCAGTCAGAGAGGGGTGTGGCCAGCCACATCAGAACCAGAGGGGGCAAGCTGGGTTTGGGGCCAGGAGCTAGTGCAAGCTAGAGTATCAGCTTGGCTGTGCACAAGGCCCTGGGTTTGAGTGCTGGCACCACAGATAGCACCAAAGGGAGCTACAAGCATAGTGGTGCCTGCTATGGTGTCTCTCATCTCTGTATCTCCACCTCTCCCTTCTGCCTCTAAATAAGCGATGAGGTTAGGGCAGGGTGGAGGAGATATATGGTTAGGCAAAAGGCTAGGATGCTGGAGACTCTGAAGTCACAAGTTCAATCTCCTATACCACCATAAGCCAGAGATGTGCAATACTCTGGTAAGGAAAAAAGAAAATAGAAAATAAAGAAAGAAAAGTTGGGACAGGAATGCCAGTCAGCACTGGTATTGCTCATGTGTGAGTTCTCCATCCGTTTACTAGAATGGCATTAAGATAGGTTTGAGATCAGACAGCCATTTCCCAGCTCTATGGCCTTGGGCAGGTCACACTGTCTGAGCCTCAGTCATCCCATCTGTAAATTGGGGCTAATGACCTTTAATGGTGTTTATCTCATGGGGTGTCATAAGGCCCCAATAGCATGAGGTGTCTGCACACACTTTGCAAAGGGCTCTGCCAAAGGGAGGCTCAGGCTTGCTGTCTTCACACTACTCAGCCCCTCAGAAAACTTCCCCATCGTGGAGAGAGCTGGGCTGGGTGCCCCTCACGTGTTGGCCTAACTCCTGCTCTCTGCAAGCAGCTCTCTGTCCAGCCTACAGAGTGCCAGACACTGTCCCAGGCATGTGGGCTATTCCAAAATATAATGCCAGGTCTCAGCATTATAGGAGATTATAAGTCTTGCATTATATAGGGCATTATAGGTCCTGCATTGTAGGGGAGCAACACCCCACCCCAATCTACCCAGCACATTCCTCTCCTGTGTCCAGAAGCACAGCCTGAGAGGGCAGGAACATGGCGTCTCCAGGAATTCTCTTGCTAAGCACCTCCCAGCCCTGCTGGCTGGTGGGCAGAAGCCCTCGAGTGGAAAAACAGGTTGTTCGGACACTTGCTGGAACTCTGGGAGCAGCAAGGAGCCAGCACCATCATTCAGTCTAATTGTCCATTTCACAGATGAGGAAATTGGGGTCCAGAAAAGTTTAACTGCCCTGCCTGGGGTTATGAAGCTGGGCAGTAACCAATTATTCTTTCAGTAAGCAAACCCTGACTGAGCTCCTGCTCTGGGCCACCCATGGTTCTGGGTTCAAGATTCTGTCTCAGTGGGCTCACTCTCAGTTAGGGGTGACATGAGAGATTTAAATGTTCAGGGAGGTGATTCTTACAAGTGTGTGGTTCTGGATCTTTCATCAACATCTCCAAAAGAAAAGGGAAACCCTGATGCCAGGTCCATACTCCCAAAGGGATAAAGAATAGGAAATCTTCTTTGTAATTGGATTCATGTCATTGAAGGTGCCTTTAAAATTTAGATGGAAAACTGCCAATATTTTCCTCTAAGTATTTGATAGTTTCTGGTCTAACATCCAAGTCCTTGATCCATTTGGAATTTGCTTTTGTGTTTGGTGAAATATAGTGGATCAGTTTCATTCTTTTGCATGTTTCAACCCAATATTTCCAACACCATTTGTTGAAGAGACTCTGCTTTCCCCATTTAATAGTCTTTGTCAAAGATTAGATGTCCACAGATGTGGGGGCTTATTTCTGACTCTCAATTCTATTCTAGGCATTTTCTGGTTCTAGATAAATATTTGTAGCTTTTGTTCTATTCTACTAAAAATTTGTGTGGGACCTTGATAGGGGTTGCATTAAATCTGTATATTGCTCTAGGTAGTATATTCATTTTGATGATGTTAATTCTTCCAGCCTATGAACATAGAATATCTTTTTACTTCTTTGTGTCTTTTTCTATCTTCTTGAAGAGTGACTCTTAATTTTCAGTATATAAGTCTTTCACTTCTTTTGTTAGGTTTATTCCTAGATATTTTATAGTTTTTGTTGCTATAGTAAAAGGAATTGACTTCTGGACTTCTTCTGCTAACTTAGTGTTTGTATAAAGGAATGCCACTGACTTTTGTATGTTAATTTTGTAGCCTGACACCTAGCTATATTGTCTGATAATTTCTAAAAGCTTCCTGCTGGATTCTTTAGGTTTTTCTATTCTTTTTAAAAAAACATTTATTTATTTATTTATTCCCTTTTGTTGTCCTTGTTTTATTGTGGTTATTATTATTGTTGTTGTTATTGATGTCATTGTTGGATAGGACAGAGAGAAGTGGAGAGAGGAGGGGAAGACAGAGAGGGGGAGAGAAAGATAAACACCTGCAGACCTGCTTCACAGCTTGTGAAGTGACACCCCTGAAGGTGGGGAGCCAGGGCCTCGAACTGGGATCCTTACGCCGGTCCTTGCACTTTGCGCCACCTGCACTTAACCCACTGTGCTACCGCCTGACTCCCAGTTTATGACTTTCTTAAAATATGGTTTGTTGTTGGTTACCATATGTATTTATTTAATGAACTGTTCAGGAGAACATTGCCTGCTAGAAGGCCCTCTTTTCTCTTGTAAAAGCTTTACAATGTGAGTTTTTTATGTTTAGGTCTATCATCCTTCTCAAAACCATGTTAGGTTTTTCTATGTATACTATCATATCATCTGCAAAGAATGAGAGTTTGATTTCTTCTTTTGCAAGCTGTATCACTTTAATTCCTTGCTTTCACCTGATTGTTATGACAAGAACTTCCAACACTATGTTGAATAGTAATGGTGATAGTGGGCAGCCCTGTCTAACACCTGACCTGAGGGGGAATGATTCTAGTTTTTCACCATGTTGGCTGTAGGTTTGCTCTATCTGGACTCCACTAATTTGAGCAATTTTCCATCTATTCTCATTTTTTTCGTGGCATTTTGATCATAAAGGGATGCTGAATTTTGTTAGAGGCTTTCTCTGCACCTATTGGTATAATCATGTGATTTTTGGTGTTGCTTTTGTTGATGTGGTGGATCACCATGATTGATTTACGTATATTAAACCAACCTTGCATCCCTAGGATAAACCTCACTTAGTCATGATGAACAATCTTTTTAATATACTGCTGTATCCAGCTGGCTAGAATTTTGTTCAATATTTTAGCATTTGTGTTCATCAAAGATATTGGTCCATAGTTTTCATTTTTCCTCCACCCCCCCCCTTTTTTGGTGTGTGTGTGTGTTCCTGTCTGCTTTTGGTATCAGAGTGATGTTGGCTTCATAGACTGGAAGGGAGTATTCCTATGTCGTCAGTCTTTTGGAAGAGTTTTAAAAGTTAGAGGTATTACTCTTCTTTGAAGGTTTTGTATAATTCATTTGTAAAACCATCTGGCCCAGGACTTTTATTGTTGGAAAGTTCTTGATAACCATTTCAATTTTTTTTAAAGTTTTTTTTTTTTTACTTTCCCTTTTGTTGCCCTTGTTGTTTAACATTATTGTGGTTATTGATGTTGTTGTTGTTGGATAGGACAGAGAGAAATAGAGAGAGGAGAGGAAGACAGAGGGGGAGAGAAAGATAGACACCTGCAGACCTGCTTCACCGCCTGAAACGACTCCCCTGCAGGTGGGGAGCCGGGGGCTCGAACCGGGATCCTTATGCCGGTCCTTTTGCTTTGCACTACCTGTGCTTAACCCGCTGCGCCACTGCCCAACTCCCAACTATTTCAATTTCTTTGCCTGTGATTGGCCTGTTCATGTTTTCTAGTTCTTCCTTAATTTTGGAAGTTTGTATGTATCTAGGAACTCATCCATTTTTTCCAGGTTCTCTAGCTTGGTGGTATATAGTTGTTCATAGAAGCCTCACATGATACTTTGGATTTCTGTGGAGCCTGTTATGATATTTCCTCTTTCATTTATAATCCTATTTACTTGATTCTCCTCCCTCTTTGAAGTCCTTTTTTTAAAATCTTTTTTTTGTTTATTTTAAATAGATTTAATTTTGTAGCACAGTTTTAGGCTCCCAGCAAATCTAAGCAAGTAGTAGGGAGAAGTCACATGATGCCTCCTCTGTCCCCACTGCCAGCACCCCTCTTACTGGCCTGATTTGACACATCCATACCTCTCAGAGTCCTTCATCTCCATGAGGTCTCACTCTTGCTGGTGAGTGTTTTATGACTTTTGGGCGAATGTGTAATGACACACATCCATCATCATACCAAAGTAGTGTCGCTACTCTCAAAATCTTCTGTGCTCCTCCTGTCCATCCACTTCTCCTTTCTAATCCTTGGCAGCCACTGATATTTCTATTGTCTGCAGAGTCTTGCCTTTTACAGCAGGTCTCATGGTTGAAATCATACAGTAGTACATTGTCTTTTCAGATGAGCTTCTTTCTCTCAGCATCTGCAACAAAGGTACTTTCACTTATAATCTGCATTCTTGGTTTTTCCTGACTTGAAGGCTCATTTCTTTTTAGCAATAAATAACACCCTATGGTCTGGATGTGTGGGAACTTCTCTGGTTTTAGTCTTTACTTAATCTTTTATCTAGTCTTTCCTGCAGTGATTTCAACCCATAAGTCTTCAGTTCTCCTGTTTGCAGCTGCTCTCAAGACTGCACCACCCCTGGTGTCCGACAGGTGGCCACACCACCCAGTTTCAGCTGCTTCTAGCTGCAGTGACTGTGTAGGGCAAGGGCCTTGCAGAAAATGTGAAGGACCACTGTTGTACCCAGGGGACACCTATCTCTCACCCCCTGAGCCAGGTAAAGTGAGAATCTGAGTTAAATTTTTGGGATGGGGAATGGACAGGACACTAGAGCATTTTGCTATTTCTGTTCTTAAAGAAAGAAAAGCTCTAATGCCTCTGATAATATTGTGTTCTAGAAACTTCCATGACATCTGCTTCTCACAGTGGGATCTGACCCTGAGTAGGTAGTTTGCTGTGAAAATAGCCCCTTTTGCATGGGTGAGCTTCCTAAGGTTAGGAGAAAGAATGCTAGTATATTTTGTTCTTCAGGCTGTCTGCCTAGAGAGAAAAATATCTCTACTAAAGGAGGCTGTTTCTCAACAAGATGAAACCATGGCAAGAGTGAATGGCTGCTCCAAATGTGCCTACACACATAGTGTGATGACATTCAGGTCAACGACAGATTATGGTCCCAAAAAATGACCCTGCAGAGCCAAAGTGTATACTAGACCACACCATCTACATTTGGGCAGTTTCACTCTTCTGATGTTTACACAGTGATGAAATCACCTAGCAAAACATTTTCTGGAGTGTATCTCCCTTGTTAATTGATGCACAACTGCACATATAATAGAATATTATTTAGCCTTAGAAAGAAGGGTAATTCAGGGGACCAAGTGATAGCTCACCACATAGGGACCTGGCTCAAGTTGGAGCCCTGATACCACATGGGAGCACCATGGTGCCATAGGATCTCTCTCTCTCTCTCTCTCTCTCTCCTTCTCTCCTTCTCTATATGAATTGGAAAAAATTCAGCCCTAGGAGTGGTGAGATTCTGATAAATGAAACAATATGTAGGAGTCTCAAAAAAATCTCTTCATTAAGTGAAATAAGCCAGACACAAAAGGATAACAATGGATGATTCCACTCATGTGAGGTTCCTGGGATGGTTACATTCACAGAGGCAGAAAAGTGAAACACATAGAGCTAAACCACTCAGCAGGTCAGGACCAATGCTAGGGTGACAGTGAACTCCCAGTCTGTGCCGGGCTAACTTCGTGGGCAGGAGAGAGAAGACCAGGAACTCATGGCTGAGCTGGGAACGCAGTTCAATCTTTATTGATGAGCGAGAATGCAGTGCAATCAATCTCATCTCTCTTCATTGGAAAATCCTGTCCTTTATATCTCCTGAGGCAGAAGTGTGAGGAAGAGGAAGTACGTAGGATAGGGGGTGGGGAGAAGGAGAAAAAATCACATGAACCAGTGGGGATTAAATGGTGGAAAACAGGATGTGACCAGGAGAGGGGGCAGAGTGGAAAAAGAGCGTGAACCAGTGGGGATGAAACCAGTGTGGGTCTCAAACAAAACAATGATTATGTAAATAGACCACAGCGTTAAGCAATGCAAGTGCACCTAACGTGATGATCAAAACAGATCAAAACAGAAGGGGTCTTAGAAGCAGAATTAGAAGCAGACCAACAAGTCCGCCCAGGATGTGGAGCTATAGGGGACTCAGAGTGTGCTATGCACACAGAAAGGGGATGTTGGGCTCTCCCATGGGTGCTTCATGCCATGACACTTGTGCTTGTGGGAAAAGAATAGAGGATGAGCACTTGCCACAGGACCCACAGAGCCCTGTGATCACATGGGAACTGTCCCCCACCCCACCTTGGAAACAGAACCTCTTACCAGTCCACTCAGTTATTTCATAAAGGATAAAGTGAGATTTGGGATCACACCCTGTGCTTGGTCCTTGGGGGAGGCAAAAAAGCAGAGTACTGGTTCACTGCCTGCTTGGAGCTTGTAGTCCTGGATACAGAGAAGAGTCTTACCTGCAAGTAGTTAGGAATCAAAGCAGGACAACTCACATACTAGTGAAGGGCCCAACCATTCAGGCTCAGAGAGAGGAATGGTCCTAGGTCCTGAAGAGATAGCAAGGACTTGATGGAGCAGAAGGACAAAGGAAGGGTTTAGATGAAGGAGGTTTGGACTTGGAAGGCAAGGAGAATGGAGAACATCAGAAAGGATCTGGGATAACAGAAGGTAGCTTCATCTCCCTTCCAAATTTTGGTCTATATCTGCCTTGTGAGTCATGAATTCACTCAGACCAACACATTTTTACTGAACAATTACTATGCACCTAAGATGCTTTCATTTGGTGTTACAGAGCAAATCTTTCCAAGAGCTCTGCTTTTGTGTTGAGACAGACCTACCACTACTCAGAGGTTGAAAATAGGACTGTTGTGGAAGCAAACACGTAGTGTCAGCAGGTCCAAACAGAGGAGGGAGCCCAGGGAGGGCAGAGTGAATATAGTGGCAGAGCACATGAAAGTTATATTTGTACTATACTGTAGCCTACTGAATATGTACTTGCAGTGTTTGAGATATACACATATCAACTGAAAAATATTTATTGCTAGAAAGTGTTCACCAGCATCTGGGCCTTCAGCAGCAATAATGTTTTACTGGTGCAGGGTCTTGCCTCAAGCCCATGGTTTTGACTGATCAGAGTGAGGGTTGCCAAAAGTTGGGGTGACTGTGGTCATTCCTTCAAATAAGACAGCCATGAATTTTGTTGCATTTGGTTGGCTCTTAACAAAAGATCTTTCTATGCCACACAATGCTGTTGGTTAACATTTTGCCCACAGCAGAACTTCTTTCAAAGTTGTAGTCAATTCTTTCAAACTCTGCTACTGCCTTATCACCAAAGTTTGTGCCCTGGTCTAAAATCTTTGTTGCCATTTTAACAACAATGCACCTTTACTGAGAATAGAAGATATCTCAAATACCTTCAAGGGGCCAGGTGGTAGTATAACAGGTTAAGCGCACATGGCACTAAGTGCAAGGACCAGTATAAGGATACTGGTTCAAGCCCTGGGCTCCCCAGCTGTAGGGGCGGGGGTCACTTCACAAGTGGTGAAGCAGGTCTGCAGGTGTCTATCTTTCTCTCCCCCCTCTGTCTTCCTCTCCTCTCTCCATTTCTCTCTGTCCTATCCAACAACGACAACAGCAACAATAATAACAACAACAGCAACAAAACAGAAAAAATGGCCTCCAGCAGCAGTGGATTCGTAGGGCAGGCACCGAGCCCCAGCGACAACCTTGGAGGCAAAAAAAAAGAAAAGAAATTACTTTTTTTGCTCACCTGTAGAAGCACCTCCTCACCTGGCCAAGTTTTACCTGCATGTATATCCACACAGTTACCTCTTCAGCCTCCGCCGCTCACTCTAGATCCTGCGTTGTTTTCATTACATCAGCAGTACTGACATCTCAAACTTGTACATGAAAGTTGCAATCAACTTCCCCAAACTCCTGTTAGTGTTGATGTTCTGACCTTCCCATGACTAGAGGATGTACTTTATGACATCTCAAATGCTGGGTGAATCTTTTCTACAAAATTTTCATTTGATTTCCCCCAAACTCATCCATGGCAGCAACAGAATTATGAGGTGTATTTATTAGACAATAAAAGTTGAAATGACTCCTTGATCCATGGGCTCAGAATGGATTCTGTATCAGCAGGTGTAAAATAACACGAATCCCTTTGGACATCTCTACCAAAGCTCTGATCTTGGGTGGCCAGTGCATTGTCAATGGCTGGGAATATTTTGAAAAAGAATCATTTTCTGTTTGCATAGTAGTTTTCAACAGTTGGTTTAAAATAATCAACAAACCATGTTGTAAGCAGATGTGCTGCCACCCAGGTTTTGTTTTGCCATTTATAGAGCACAGACCATGTAGATTTGGCACAATTCTTTTATTTTAATAATTAGTGATTTAATGATGATTGACAAGATTGTGGGATAGGAGGGGTAAAATTTCATGCAATTCAGTTTCTGCTACCAGAGTTTTATTACTACTCACCCACCCCCACCATACACACACCTATAGAAGTTTCCCTGTTCTTTATCCCTCTGGGAGTATGGACCAAGAATCTTTATGGGGAGCAAAAGATAGAAGGTCTGGCTTCTGTAGTTGGCTTTTCCACTGGACACAGGAATTAGCAGGTCAATCCATACTCCCAGCCCATTTCTGTCTTTCCCTAGTAGGGTAGAGATCTGGGGGGTAGAGTTCCAAGACACATTGGTGAGGTCATCTGCCCAGGGAAGTTAGGTTGGCGCCATGGTAGCAACTGCAACTTGATGGCTGAAAAGCATTAAGGTGTAAAGCAGAACAAAGTGTTTAATAATCAGGAACCTAGTGGTAAGAGTATAACAGGTGAAATTTGGGGTCTTCATTATGGAAAAAGCTAGGAAGTATATTTGAGGTATATTCCAGGGGACCCATGACTTTGTTAATTTTCACCTGAGCCCAATAGCTAACATGCAGATGAGCTAAAAGTATTGTCTGGGAAGATGGTGTCAGAGTTAAGAACAGGACTAGGGAGCTAGATCAGGGCAGAGAGAAGCCCCCAAATATGGGGAAAGAGTAGTAAATGAGCACTGGCTTCAAGTCACCAGCTGCACTGGCCCCTGACAAGAGAGCCAGCTTGTACTTGACTTCTCTCTGCCCCTGAAAGTCCTGGCTGGCCTCTTCTTCTTCCTAAGACCGTGTCCTCTACAGGGAACATCTGTTCTCCACTGTAGCCACCTTCATCATGACCTTGACCATGACCTAGAGAACTTGCTGCAGCTTCTCCATCAGCACCGGTGTCTCACACTGTGCTTGCCTGCCTGCCTGCCTGCCTGCCTTCCTTCCTTCCTTCCTTCCTTCCTTCCTTCCTTCCTCCCTTCCTTCCTCCCTTTCTTCCTTCCTTCCTTCTTCCCTTCCTTCTTTTCTTCTTTCCTTCCTTCCTCTTCTTTCCTTCTCTTTCTTTCACCCTTCCCCTCTCTTCTTTTTCATTTAGAACAATTTATTTTTTAGTTTGTAGATTTATTTTTATTTATTTCATATTAGATAGAGTTCCACATTGAGAGAAAGCAGAACACCGCTCTTCTTCTTCTTCTTCTTCTTCTTCTTCTCCTTCTCCTTCTCCTTCTCCTTCTCCTTCTCCTTCTCCTTCTCCTTCTCCTTCTTCTAGCGTTTGCCCTTCTTCCATAGCCAGTCAACAGCATCAGGTTGAGCCTGATGTAAAGTTTCGAGGCCTCCTTTGAATCTGGAGAGGTGGCAGTTGTTGACTATGTGGGTCATAGTCTGTCTGGAGCCGCAGGGGCAGTTCGGGTCGTCTCTGGCTCCCCAGCGGTGGAACATAGCGGCGCACCGGCCATGGCCTGTTCCATAGCGATTGAGGAGGGCCCAATCATAACGTGCTAGGTCAAAGCCGGGTTGACGCTTGCTTGTTGCTGCTTGTTGCTGGCTTTGAAAGTGACTGGGATCCATGTGGATTCAGTCGGCTAGGAAGGATCGTCAGTTTCCCCAATGAATGGGTACTCACGGGATGCACCACGGGAAGGTCGATCCAATGCAACACCGCTCTGATGATGCATTTCTGGCCTTTGCTCTACCTGGCGAATCTGCTAGTGGCCTCTGGGTACATTCTTTAGGAAGGCTAGACTTAAACAAGAGAGACTTTCCTGAAAATGTTCATTACAGACTCAAAGCAGTTATTTATTTATTACATATTTTTATTTATTTATTAATTAGAGGGCTAGGAGGAGAAAAAGAACCAGACATCATTCTGGCACATGTGTTGCTGGGAATCAAACTCAGGTCCTCATGCTTGAGAGTCCTATGCCTTATCCACTGCACCACCTCCTGGATTGTAAGTATTTATTTATTTATTTATTTATTTTTTATTCATTCCATTCTGATCATTACATACAGACACTTCTAAATCTTGCTTTTAAAAAAAATCCGTGCACCTGGAAGGTGCTGCAGTGGTAAAGCACAGACACCACCACGTACACCGGAGTGACGCACTGGCTCAGCCCTCACTTTCTTTCTTATAAACACATTTTTGAAAAGTGCCTAGTAATGGTACCGCAGGCTTTCCCCAAATCAGCTCATGCGAACCCAGCTCTGTGTGTCTGGCACGGCTTTGTCTGCATATAACAGAGAGCTGAGGACATGGTAGTGGCCAGGCTGGCTATGAAGTATCTGTGGGCAAAACTGCTGCTTCCCTGTCATTGTTGGGGGTCTCTTTGCTCAACCAACCTCCCTCCTGCCCATGGCCTTTGTGTTGGAGGGACAGGAGGAGCCCTAAGTGCTCTGATGCACTGGGACCAGGTGTGGGGCTCCAGGAAGGCTGGTCAGAGCAGAGCAGGTGCTGACAGTAGGAGGCTTTGGGGCCCCTCCAGCTTCAGGGCAGTGTGTGTGCTTGCCAGCAGGGTTCACTCCAGGTTCACCCTCATTTCCATTCCACAAATCCCTTTTGTGTGAGGCCCAAAGGGGCACAAAAGGCCTTGCTGCTCTAGCAGAGTCTGCTGCCTGGACTAGATGGCCAGTTTGGGTGTTGACAGAAAGACCCCCAAATGTTCTAGAACTTCGCAGGAGGGGGGTGAGCTCACAGCTGGTGGGAGGGGTCTGGAAGCCAGCTCCAGAACAAACATTCTAGAGTCCTGCCAGGAGCCAGGGGCTGCTCAGAAGCTGACCCTGCTTCCTCTTCCTTGAATCCTCAGTTATCTCTCTTTATAGATTTGGAAAAAAGAGTCTCAGAAGACACTTGTTTAAGAGTGCACATAACTGGAAAACACCCAAGCAAAAACAAAGGTCAGTTGTCTCTGAATCTTCACCTGCATTGTGCTTGGCTGTCACATGTGACAGATGGGGTTTGAGGTGAGTCTAGAGGTGGGAAGGAGCATGGAAGGTGAAGGTAGAAGGACGACGACATGTCAAGCCTGGGCTGTATCTGGCAGAAACCTGCCTCCAGCAACTGCGTTCATTCCTGGAAGTGAGTTACCATAACAAAACAGGGTCATATAAATCCAACAAAGGGAAAAACCCCAGACAGTCCCTTCTGTTTATACAGTGTTCAGGCATCTTTATCAATAAGAGATCAATGAGAATTTGGTCTCTCTCATTTTTCCTTATACCAATCCATGCATTTATTTTGAATTTTCTCCCCAACCCTTTTCAAAGTATCCCACTAGATATCATAGTTTAGACAGTGGGACTCTTGTATTTTCCTTTCTTTTCCTTGTAGAGTTAGGGCTTCACATGTGCATTTTCATGCCAACCAGCTCCACCCAGGCTGCTCTTTCATTCAGAGAGAGACAGAGAACAAGAGATACCATAGCACTGTTACTTTTGTGGGTACTCTAACATCTCATATATGGTTTCAAGGTTCAAACCAGGGTCACACACATGGTAGGGAAGAATGCTATCTGGTGAACTATCTCTCCTGCCAGTCTATTATTTGCTTGCAAAACAGGTCTCAAATTTCTGGTCTAACCCTATTCACACCTTGAGATGTGAGGACTGTTGTCCCATCAAATTTGAGATTAATTCCTGAATCTTATTGGATGGTAACTCCATGTTTGCCCATAGATCTCTTTTTGTGATTCTTTTCCTTCTTCCTTTCTTTTATACAATTTTATACAATTTCCACCACCATGGTTTCATACACCTCCCCTCTATTGGAAGTTTCCCTAGTTTTTATCCCTCTGGGAGTATGGACTAAAGATTTTTTTTTTTTTTTGCCTCCAGGGTTATTGCTCAGGCTCAGTGCCTGACCACAAATCCACTGCTCCTGGAGGCTTTTTTTTTTCTTTTTGTTGCCCCTGTTGTTTTTTCCTTGTTGTGGTTATTATTGTTGTTGTTATTGTTGTAGGATAAGACAGAGAGAAATGGAGAGAGGAGGGGAGACGGAGAGGTGGAGAGAAAGAGAGACACCTGCAGACCTGCTTCACCTTTTGTGAAGTGACTCTCCTGCAGGTGGGGAGCCGGGGCTCGAACCAGGATCCTTATGCCAGTCCTTGTACTTTGCTCCACCTGCTCCTAACCTGCTGTGTTACCACCCAACCCCCGGATCACAGATTTTTATGAGGTGCAGAAGGTGGGAGTTGTAGCTTCTAGAATGGCTTCTCTGATGGACATGCACATTTACAAGTTGATCTATACTCCCAGCCTATTTCTATCTTTCCCAGGGCTCTGGGGAAATGGAGTTCCAGGACACATTGGTGAGGTTGTGTGCCCAGGGAAGTCAGGTTGGTACTATGGTAGAATCTGGTGACTGAAATGCATTAAGATAAAAAGCAGGACAAACTGCTTAATAATCAGGAACCTATTGGTCTGGGAGGTGGTGCAGTGGATAAAGCATTAGACTGTTAAGAGCTGAGGCTACGGAGCAGGAACAGCTGTGTTTCTCTCCTCTCCTCTCCTTCCCTCTCTTCTCTTCCCCTCTCCTCTCCTCTTCTCTCCTGGGTCAACTAAGAATACCAAAGGAGATCATCTGGGACCACAGCAAGGCAGGACTAGAATGGCTTCAGGAACCCACCAAATCACTGGTGAGTGCAAATACATGTGGCTCATGGACAGAGACAAGCCTAGGAAGAGATTAAGTGGCTGGTAACAGTTTGGCAGTTTACCAGTTGAGTCACCATCTCCAGTCTGTTTTACCAACACAAAAACTTTTTAAGGGAGGAGATTTCCCCAAGATTCACCAAATACAATGGTGAGCCTTCATTTCTACTGCCCTGAGAGGCTGGAGCAGCAGGGGGGAAGCCATGTGCTGACCCAGGGGACAGAGAACTGACCAGGAAACTCAAGAGAAGATCTACAACTTCATGGCCTAATGGTGGGGCTGTATGGTGGGAGCCTTCCCATGTTGTTCTCCTGATGAGAACATAGTGAATAGTTGCCTCAGAACCTACAGACTATAAATGGGACTTGTTTAGAAACTCACAGGGTCCAGCAGTGATGCCTGGCTTGGCAGAGAAGCTGAATTGAGCTGGGAGTTTTAGATCCTTGGGGCATGAGAGTCTTTGCATAACCACTGTATTATCTCTCTCCCACCCTGCTTTATCTCTTGTTCAGGAGTGAGGGATTAAGCTAAGAAGCCTACTTATAATTTAAAAGCCCTCAGGTTCCCATAGCCTACAGGAAAGAAAAACAACAAAAGAGGCTTTTGAAGCAACTGTGCTGCAACTCAAGGATTAAAACAATATTGAAACAACTGTCAATTTCCACAACTGTGAACCCTTTAAATACTTTACTTAGACACAAGTCAATACAGGCAAGAGTGATCAGTAATTTGAAAAATACTGAGAGAGGGACCTCATAACATACTATATAGAATGGTTAAACCAAAAAGAAAAAATATTGGAGAAATGAACCAGGACAAGAGTCCAGCTAAAAGCTCTGCAAAGGGTGAAGCACAAAATAATGAGGTCAACATCCAAACACTAGTTAAGGAAATAATCACAGGAGTGAGTAAAGAGTTTGAAAGAATTGTCATCAGAAATACAGGAACAACAAATGAGACTCTGGAAGAAAACATTAATTATCTCAAGGTTAGTAGAGAGCTGAAAGCTGAAATAGCTGAGCTAAGAACACAACTAGCTGAACAAGCTAAAACAGTATCAGAACAGGGTAACAAAATAGATGGACTCCAGAACACAGTAGAGGGGAGAGAGAATAGAATAAATGAGACTGAAGACAGAATTAGCAAGATCGCAGATAAATTAGAGACAACTAAAAAAGAAGTAAGAGATCTCAAAAAGAGATTAAGAGATACTGAAAACAACAACAGAGTCCTATGGGATGACTTCAAAAGAAGTAATATACACATTATTGGCTTACCAGAGGAAGAAAGAGAGGGAGAGGAAGAAAGAATTCTTCAGGACATAATAGCTGAGAACTTCTCTAGTCTAGACAACATAGAAAAGATAAAGGTTCAAGAAGCCCAGAGGGTCTCAAACAGAATTAACCCAGACTTAAAGACACCAAGACACATCCTATTTAGAATGGAAAGGAATATGGATAAAGAAAGGATCCTGAAGGCTGCAAGAGAAAAAACAAAGAGTTAACTATAGAGGAAAACATGTAAGGTTAGCAGTAGACTTCTCCACACAAACACTACAAGCCAGAAGAGAATGGCAAGATATCTATTGAGTGTTCAATGAGAAAGGCTTTCAACCAAGACTACTGTATCCTGCTAGACTGTCATTCAGACTAGATGGAGGCACAAAAACCTTCTAAGACAAGCAACAGTTGAAAGAATCAACTATCACCAAGCCTACCCAGAAATAAGTTATGAAAGGTCTCCTATAAACAGTCAGACCACCATAAATATGCCATCTATCAGTGAGTTGGGCAGAAGCACAGAGGGTTAAGCGCATGTGGCGCAAAGTGCAAGGACCTGCATAAGGATACTGGTTCGAGCCCCCATCTTGCCACCTGAAGGGGAGTCACTTCACAAGCAGTGAAGCAGGTATGTAGGTGTCTATCTTTCTCTCCCCCCTCTGTCTTCCCCTCCTCTCTCCATTTCTCTTTGTCCTATCCAAATACAACAATAACTACAACAATAAAACAAGGGCAACAAAAAGGGAATAAATAAATATTAAAAAAATATGCCATCTATCTGCACACTCTAAAAATCTACAAAAATGGCATTAAAATATCTTCAATCTTTGATATCAATAAATGTCGATGGCCTGAATTCACCTATTAAAAGGCACAGAGTAGGAAAATGGATCAGAAAACACAACACAACAATATGTTGTCTACAGGAAACCCACCTAACTCAACAAGACAAACACAGACTTAAAGTGAAAGGATGGAAAACTATCACACAAGCCACTGGCCCACAAAAAAGGGCAGGAACAGCTATTCTCATATCTGACATGATAGATTTTAAAATAAACAAAATTAAATAAAATAGGGATGGACACTACTTAATGCTCAGTGGATCAGTCACTCAAGAGGACTTAACAATTATTAATATATATGCACCCAGTGAGAAGCCATCTAAACATCAAACATCTACTGAAAGAACTACAGCAATATATTAACAGCAACACAGTCATAGTAGGGGACTTCAACACCCCACTCCCTCAACTGGACCGATCATCCAGGCAAAAAAACAATAAGGACAAGAGGGAGCTAAGTGATGAGATAGATAAATTAGAACTATAGGACATTTTCAGAGTCATTCACCTCCCAAAAACTGGAATACACATTCTACTAAAGTCTACATGGGTCATTCTCAAGGATAGACCATATGTTAGGCCACAAAGACAGCATCAGCAAATTCAAGAGCATTGAAATCATCCCAAGCATCTTCTCAGACCACAGTGGAATTAAACTAACACTTAACAATCAACAAAAGATTAGTAATAGTCCCAAAAAGTGGAAGCCCAACAGTACACTACTTAATAACTACTGGGTCAATGAGGAAAGAAAGGAAGAAATCAAAATGTTTTGAGAGTTCAATGAAAATGAAGACACAAGCTATCAAAATATTTGGGACACAGCTAAGGCAGTACTAAAAGGGAAGTTCATAGCCATACAAGCACACATTAGGAAACAAGAAAAAGCACAAATAAACAGCCTGATTGCACATCTTAAAGACCTACAAGAAGAACAACAAAGGAACCCTAAAGCAACCAGAAGGACAGAAATCACTAAAGTTAGGGCAGAACTGAATAACATTGAAAATAAGAAAACCATACAAAATATCAACAAAATTAATATTGGTTCTTCAAAAGAGTGAACAAAATGGACAAAACTTCAGGCAGACTCACAAAACAAAAAAGGGAGAAGACCCAAATAAATCGGATCATAAATGAAAGAGGAGATATCATAACAGACACTGCAAAAATTCAACATATCATGTGAGGATTCTAAGAACAACTATATACCACCAAGCTAGAGAACCTGGGAGCAATGGGCAATTTCCTCAATACCTACGAACATCCAAAATTAAGTAAAGAGGAACTAGATAATATGAACAGGCCCATCACAGCTAATGGAATTGAAATAGTTATCAAAAACCTTCCCAAGAATAAAAGTTCTGGACCAGATGGTTTTCCAAATGGATTCTACAAAACCTTCAAAGAAGAACTAATACCTCTACTTTTAAAAGTCTTCCAGAAGATTGAAGACACTGGAATACTCCCTTCCAGCTTCTATGAAGCCAACATCACTTTGATACCAAAAGCAGACAGGGACACAACCAAAAAAGAAAACTACAGACCAATATCTCTAGTGAACATAGATGCTAAAATACTGAACAAAATTCTAGCCAACCAGATACAGCAGTCTATTCAAAAGATTGTTCATCATCACCAAGTGAGGTTTATCCCAGGGATGCAAGGTTGGTTAATATACATAAACCAATCAATGTGGTATACTGCATCAATAAAAGCAAGACCAAAAACCACATGGTCATATCAATAAGTGCAGAGAAAGCCTTAGACAAAATGCAACATCCCTTTATGATCAAAACACTACAAAAATGGGAATAGATGGAAAATTCCTGAAGATAGTGGATTCTGTATATAGCAAACCTACAGCCAACATCATACTCAATGGTGGAAAACTGGAAGCATTTCCCCTCAAATCAGGTACTAGACAGGGCTGCCCACTATCACCATTACTATTCAACATAGTGTTGGAAGTTCTTGTCATAGCAATCAGGCAGGAGCAAGGAATTAAAGGGATACAGAGGTTAAGTGCACGTGGTGCAAAGCGCAAGGACCAACATAAGGATCCCGGTTCAAGCCCCTGGCTCCCGACCTGTAGGGGAGTCACTTCACAAACAGTGAAGCAGGTCTGCAGGTGTCTATCTTTCTCTCCCTCTCTCTGTCTTCCCCTCCTCTCTCCATTTCTCTCTGTCGTATCTAACAATGACAACATCAACAATAGCTGCAACTATAATAAAAAACAAGGGCAACAAAAGGGAAAATAAATATAAAAAAATTAAAAAAAAAAAGGGATACAGCTTGGAAGAGAAGACATCAACCTCTCCCTATTTGCAGAGGACAGGATAGTATACATAGAAAAACCTAGAGTACAGCAAGAAGCTTTTGGAAATCATCAGCCAATACAGTAAGGTGTCAGGCTACAAAATTAACATTCAAAAGTCAGTGGCATTCCTCTGTACAAACTAAGTTGGAAGAACATGAAATCCAGAAATCAATTCCTTTTACCATAGCAACAAAACCAATACAATATCTTGGAATATAGCTAACCAAAGAAGTGAAAGACTTGTATACTGAAAACTATGAGTCACTACTTAAGGAAATTGAAAAAGACACAAAGAGGTGGAATGATATTCCATGTTCATGGGTTGGAAGAATTAACATCATCACAATGAATATACTACCCAGAGTCAAATACAAATTTAATGCTATCCCCATCAAGATCCCAACAACATTTTTTAGTAGAATAGAACAAATGCTACAAATGTTTATCTGGAACCAAAAAAGACCCAGAATTGACAAAACAATCTTGAGAAGAAAGAACAGGACTGGAGACATCACACTCCCAGATCTCAAATTGTATTATAGGGCCATTGTCATCAAAATTGCTTGGTACTGGAAGATGAATAGACACACTGACCAGTGGAATTGAATTGAGAGCCCATAAATAAGCCTACACACCTATGGACATCTCATCTTTGACAAAGGTGCACAGACTATTAAATGGGGAAAGCAGAGTCTATTCAATAAATGGTGTTGGAAAAAATGGGTTGAAACATGCAGAAGAATGAAACTGAACCACTAGATTTCAGCAAATACAAAAGTAAATTCCAAGTGGATCAAGGACTTGGATATTAGACCAGAGAGTATCAGATACTTAGAGGAAAATATTGGCGGAACTGTTTTCCGTATAAATTTTAAAGACATCTTCAATGATACTAATCCAATTACAAAGAAGATTAAATAAAAAATAAACCAATGGAACTACATCACATTAAAACACTTCTGCACAGAAAAAGAAACCACTACCCAAACAAAGAGATCCCTCACAGAATGGGAGAAGATCTTTGCATGCCATACATCAGACAAGAGGCTAATATCCAGAATAAATAAAGAGCTTGCCAAACTCTACAACAATAAAACAAGTAACCCATGCAGAAATAGGGGGAGGACATGGACAGAATATTCACTACAGAAGAGATCCAAAAGGCTGAGAAACACATGAAAAAATGCTCTAAGTCTTTGAATGTCAGAGAAATGCAAATAAAAACAACATTGAGATACCACTTCACTCCTGTGAGAATGTCATATATCAGAAAGGTAGCAGCAGCAAATGCTGGAGAGGGTGTAGAGTCAAAGGGACCCTCCTGCACTGCTGGTGGGAATGTCAATTGGTCCAACCTCTGTGGAGAACAGTCTGGAGAACTCTCAGAAGGCTAGAAATGGACCTACCCTATGATCCTGCAGTTCGTCTCCTGGGGTTATATCCTAAGGAACCAAACACACCCATCCAAAAAGATTTGTGTACACATATATTCTTTTGTTTTCCTTTCTCTCTTTCTTTCTTTCTTTCTTTCTTTCTTTCTTTCTTTCTTTCTTTCTTTCTTTCTTTCAGAAAGGAGAAATTAACAAAATCATGGGATGGGGGGTACAACTCCACACAATTCCCACAACCCAATCGCCATATCCCACCCCCTCACCAATAGCTTTCCCATTCTCTATCCCTCTGGGAGCATGGACCCAGGGTCGTTGTGGGTTGCAGAAGGTGGGAGGTCTGGCTTCTGTAATTGCTTCCCTGCTGAACATGGGCGTTGACTGGTCGATCCATACTCCCAGTCTGCCTCTTTCTTTCCCTAGTAGGGTGAGTCTCTGGGGAAGCGGAGCTCCAGGACACATTGGTGAGGTCTTCAGTCCAGGGAAGCCTGGTCGGCATCCTGATGGCATCTGGAACCTGGTGGCTGAAAAGAGAGTTAACATACAAAGCCAAACAAATTGTTGAAGAATCATGGACCCAAAGGTTGGAATAGTGGAGATGAAGTGTTGGGGGTGGTGCTCACTGCAAACTCTAGTGTACTACTGCTTTCAGGTATATAGTTTATGGATATGTGTGAACATATGCTCTATCTCCTGGAACCTGGTCTATGTCTAGGTTTTGGGACTTCGTTAGGAAGTGAACCACCTGGGATGGAATTAGAGAATACTATGAAAGGTCTCACCCGAGTGATGAAGCTGAAGGGTTGTTGTTCCACACCTGAAGTCTCTGGATACAGTCTGAAGTGAAGCATGCTGGGGTGGCACTAGTTGCGTTGATTAGGTTGCAATCAGTGGATGCAATATTATTTGATAAGAATTGGGAGAAGCATACGGGAAAGTGGGCCCTACCCTAGGGTCCCAGGACTGGGGGAAGTTTAGACTCTATAGTGGAAATGTGAGGTTCCTGCTGTCTTAGGGTTCAAGAAGACAGTGGATAGTTACTGTTATCATCACATTATTTGGTAATTGAGTTAACTTTGAAAAGTCCCTTTGTTAGACATACAATCAATTTTCCCCCTCTCATATTAATTAAATAGTGATTTATATGACTACAATTTAATAGGTGTGTACATAAACACCATTCCCATCACCAAAAGATTGTGTCCCATCCCTCCTCCCCACCCCACCCCCGTGCCGGCCCAGGAAGCCGCATGTCCACCCTCCCTCTCACCACAGGGTTTTTACTTTGGTGCCCTATACACATATGTTCTTAACAGCACAATTAGTAATAGCCAAAACCTGGAAGCAACCCAGGTGTTCAACAACAGATGAGTGGCTGAGCAAGTTGTGGTCTATATACACAATGGAATACTACTCAGCCATTAAAAGCAGTGATTTCACAGTTTTCAGCCGATCTTGGATGGAGCTTGAAGAAATCAAGTTAAGTGAAATAAGTCAAACAGAAGGATGAATATGGGATGATCTCACTCTCAGGCAGAAGTTGGAAAACAAGATCAGAAGGGAAAAGACAAGTAGAACCTGAACTGGAATTGGCGTATTGCGCCAAAGTATAAGACTCTGGGGTGGGTGGGGGGAGAATACAGGTCCAAAAAGGATGACCTAGAGGACTTAGTGGGGGTTGTATTGTTATATGGAAAACTGGGAAATGTTATGCATGTACAAACTATTGTATTTACTGTCAAATGTAAAAAATTAATTCCCCAATAAAGAAATTTTAAAAAAAGTATTGGACTCTCAAGCATGAGGTCCCAAGTTTGATCAACAGCAGCACATGTAACAGAGTGATGTCTTGTTTCTCTCTCTCTCTCTCTCTCTCTCTCTCCTTCTCTCATCCTATCTTTTTCATAAATAAACTTTAAAAGTCTTAAAAAATAATCAGGAACCTAAAGGTAAGAATATGGCAGATAAAATTTGGCTTTATTTATAGAGCAGTTTAAAATTCACCACAAAATTGTGGAGAAATCCAGAGATGGTCTAGACCATGCTCTCTTAGGATGTCCTAGTAACACCAATCAGAGAACAAATGTTTCATAGGAGTGACGGAGCTTGTTTCTGACTTGATGGGTACTTCCACTTGATTCTCACAGCTGACAATTGGTGACAAAGATTTTTAGGCATCGATTAAGCATGTGATGGTCTGCAGTGTCCACTGAAGGCCAGGTCACCCTTGGTGAAGTTCCTCATTTAGAGACACAGAGGAATTTAGTGATATTGCAGTGTCTGTGAGAGACAGGAATCTCCCTGAGGGCGTGGGCACACAAATTAGACAAAAACTCCTGGCTCCCAGTAACTAAAATTTTGGTCAGGTGAAGTTGCTGACATAATCTTGTCTTTTGCCCTGACCTACTGGTCAGTTTCTGATAAACACAGACCCAATAATCACTTGCTTGAGAGGTGCCAGAGATGGAATCTGATGTGCAGCAGCGCTCTATGGCAGTTTTACTGCCAATCCCAACTCTAACTTACCTAAGTGTGTGTGGGGCCTGTGAATGCTTATTCAGTTCAAGTGCTGCTGCTCAAAGTTGTTGGGGAACCCTGGTATCTTTAGCAGAGGGACAGAAACTTAGGGTCTCTTGCTGAATTCATGGGCCCCTTGGTGATGCTTAGAAGTGTTTAGAATCTCAGGAGCATCTATGACTCAATGACCCATACAGGTCTCACTATGGGTGAATTTTCTTCCTCTTTCTTGGAGTGCTACTCTCTGCCAGACTCTGGGATCCACTGATAGTCAGCTGGGCTACAGTCTCCACACCATGCTGGGGTGGCCTGCAACCTCCCAGCATGCAGAGGGATCCTTTGCTCTGACTTATGCCACTGATTGTTCATGTTTCTGAGTAGATAAGAAAGGAAGGCAAGTTCCTGAGATCAGCAAGCTGGGAACAAAGTGCTGTCCACTTAGTCTCCTTGTTATACTCAAGAGCAAGCCACAACTGTGGATTTTTAACACATGAGTAAGATGTCAGCAGATCAAAGTCAAGGTTGGGAAACTCAGCTAGATCCCCAACTGCTTCAATTTCTGTCTTGCTGTTGCAAAGGTGGCCAAATTTGCACGTGATTTAAATATGCTTGCTCATCTTAACCAAAGGCATTTATTCCCCCTAAATATTGTTGGGAAATATTTAAGATGTCACCCTCCCAACTCATGATACCACATTTAATTTTCAGCTCTCTCTGCCCAGTTTTGACCTGATGAGCATTCCTGACTTAGTTTACCTAAAGGAAATTGCTAACTTTAAACCTTAGCAGCAATGAAGGAGGTAGCATAGAGGGAGAGTGCAGGTGTTGTATGCCTGAAGCCCTGGTTTTGATCACCAGCAGAACTGAATGGTGCTAAGGACTCTCATAAAAGCAAATAAACAAAAACCTTAACTGAAGGGCTTGCATCTCTGGCTTATACAGTTCAAATCAGCATGTAGACAGAAAATACGTGGTGTGTGTATCTCCCCAAAACTCTTGGCCACATGGCTTTAAGTATGCAAGGTTGTAGGGTAGGAAGGCAGTAGTGAAAGCAGAAACAAGTCTGTGTGTCACTCAGAGCAGGCAGCCCAGAGGCACCACAACCCTGCAATCTCATCAGAGTCCATGCCCCACTAAGTGATCTCACTCAGAGGTAAGGTTGTCAGAAAGTGCTTTCACTCTTACATGGGCTTCATTTTCACGACTTGTAGCTGAGACAGCCAAGGCCAAGTTAAGGAACACCCCACTACCCCCACCCAAGTTCCCCAGCTGGAATTTGAGTCTAACCTCTAGGAGTCTCAGTTTGGTATTTCTCTGAAGAAACTAGTCCCCTGATACTGGCAATCTAAGGACACCTGCTGTTCTAGAAGATCCAATAGAAGGGGCAGTGTGGTCTTGGTCTTAGTCTAGACATGCGCTCTGTCTTTGACCTAAATAAAGCACCTAAATGCTCCTGTTTGTCTTTTGCAGACAGCCACTTCCCCCTTTTGAAGGTGAAGACAGTAAAATTTATGACAGGTGTTCTGCCAGAAACAGAGGAATATAGAAGCCAAAGGAAGAGTGACGACCACCCATCTGCAGGAACAGTTCACCCGAGGCCCAGAACACCCGGAGGACTTGGGCATGGGGCTACCGCCCTGCGTCCTCCTCCCAGGGCTGCTGCTGCTTCTGGGGGAAGGTAAGTGTGCCTTTTGCTCAGAACAGTGAAGGGGCAGCCCTGACCGTGTCCCATGTTGCCTAGGCACGGAGTTTGGGAGAGGACTGTGTCCTCTGGGTGAGAGGAGGCACACATGCACCGCTCAGACCAAGAAGGCAGCTGTGCTGGGGTTCCAGAGCCTGAGGCAGGTGTTGATACAAGTGAGAAGAACAAGGACTGGAACAGGTGAGAAATAAAGGTGCTGGAACAAGTGTGAAGTGAAGATGGTATTTGAGTTAGGGTGGTAAAATAAAATAGTTTGTACATGCATAACATTTTCCAGTTTTCCACATAACAATACACCCCCCCACTAGGTCCTCCTCTGCCATCATGTTCCAGGACCTGAACTCCCACCCCAGAGTCTTTTCTTTGGTGCAGTACACCAGCTCCAGTCCAAGTTCTGCTTAGTGTTTACCTTTCTGATGTTGTTTTTCAACTTCTGTCTGTGAGTGAGACCATCCCATATTCATCCACTTGTTTCTGACTTATCTCACTTAACATGATTCCTTCAAGCTCCATCCAGGATGGGGTAAAGAAGGCGAATTCACTATTTGTAATAGCTGAGTAGTATTCTATTGTGTATATATACCACAACTTGCTCAGCCACTCATCTGTTATTGGACACCTGGGTAGCTTCCAGGTTTTGGCTATTACAAATTGTGCTGCTATGAACATAGGCATACACAAATCTTTTTGGATGGGTGTGCTGGATTCCTTAGGATATATCCCCAGGAGAGGAATTGCAGGGTCATAATTGCAGGGTCCATTTCTAGCCTTCTGAGAGTTCTCCAGACTGTTCTCCACAGGGGTTGGACCCATTGACATTCCCACCAGCAGTGCAGGAGGGTTCCTTTGTCCCCACAACCTCCCCAGCATTTGTTCCTGCTCCCTTTTCTGGTGTATGACATTCTTAGAGGAGTGAAGTGGTATCTCATTATTGTCTTTATTTGCATTTCTCTGACCGTGAATGACTTGGAGCATTTTTACATGTTTGTTCGCCTTTTGGATCTCTCCTACGGAGAATATTCTGTTCACATCCTCTCCCCTTTTTTGGATGGGGTCATTTGTTTTCTTGTTGATGAATGTAGTGAGCTCTTTATATATATTTAGTTATTAGCCTCTTGTCTGTTGTAAAGCTCTTCTCCCATTCTGTAAGGGGTCTCTTTGTTTGGGTGGTGGTTTCTTCTTCTGTGCAGAAGCTTTTTAATTTGATGTAGTTCCATTGGTTCATTTTTTATTTAGTCTTCTTTGTAATTGGATTCATATCATTGAAGATGCCTTTAAAATTTAGATGGAAAACTGCCAATATTTTCCTCTAAGTATTTGATAGTTTCTGGTCTAACAGAAATTGCATTTTTAATATTTATTTTTCTGATTTTTATAAAGGAAGTCTAATATCTTCATATATTACTGCTTCTACTTCTATTATTTACTATTATTATTATTATTCTCTGCCAGAGCCTGATTTTTTTTTTCTGATTGCATTTAGTAAGACTCCAATAAATGCTAACTAGCAATAGAGAAAGTGGGAATTCTCATCTTGTTTCTGATATTTGAATATTTCCCTACTCAGTCAGAGAGAAACCTTTGGAAATCACGCATGCCACTCATGTAAGTGTCTGTATATTCCCATCTGAAAATTCTGTATTTGACTTGGTGTTTTCATTTTGTTAGGAGTTTGTTAAAGGTATTTTTTAACATTATAATTTCCTCCTTAGACTTACTGTTTTGCTGAACGATATTAATAAATTTGCCAATACTGAGCACTATATCCATGCATTCCTAAAATGAATCCAGTTCAATCCTGGTGCACTTTGTTTTTAGTTAATGCTGTATGTATGGTCAAGACTACTTGTGTAAAAGATGCCATCTATGCTTTCTTTCATAAGTTGCATAGTTTCACATCTTACATTCAAATTTTTAATCCAAGTCCAACTTTTTTGTATTTTTTAATTTTTTTACTTTTGTGTATTTTATAAGACAGTCGTCCACTTTTATTTTTTTGTGTGCCACTGCACATTTTTTTTTTTGCTACAGTTATTGAGGAGACTATCTTTTCCCCAAATTATATTCTTGGCTCCTTTGTTATAAATGAGTTGATCATCTAACTGGGGCTTGTCTGGGGGCTCTCAGTTCAGTTCTACTGATCTATGTGTCTGTTTTTGTTCCAGTACCCTTACTGTTTCAATTACAATAGCATTGTAGTTCTTCTTCTTCTAGCGTTTGCCCTTCTTCCGTAGCCAGTCAACAGTGTCAGGTTGAGCCTGATGTAAAGTTTCGAGACCTCCTTTGAATCTGGAGAGGTGGCAGTCATTGACTATGTGGGTCATAGTCTGTCTGTAGCCGCAGGGGCAGTTCGGGTCGTCTCTGGCTCCCCAGCGATGGAACATAGCGGCGCACCGGCCATGGCCTGTTCGATAGCGATTGAGGAGGGCCCAATCATAACGTGCTAGGTCAAAGCCGGGTTGACGCTTGCAGGGGTCTGTGATGAGGTGTTTGTTCTTTACCTCAGCTGACTGCCAACTCTGTTTCCAAGAGACTGGAACAGAGAAGTTCAGTGTAGGCGTAGGGGACCAGATTGGGTGACGAGACGTCAAGCGTTGGACAGGGTGGGCGAAGATATCCGCGTATATTGGCAGGTCCGGTCGAGCGTAGACGTGGGAAATGAACTTAGATGATGCCGCATCCCGACGAATATCTGGCGGGGCGATGTTGCTAAGAACTGGCAGCCATGGAACCGGGTAGTATAACTTGTAGTATAACTTGAAATCAGGGAGTATTAGAACTCCTTCTTTGTCAAGGTTAATTTGGCTATTCAGGGTCTTTTGGAGTTCTAATAATAAACTTAAGGTTTTTTTCCTATTTCTGTGAAAAATTCCATTGAATTTTTGATAGTTATTATATTGAATCTATGCCTTGCTTTGGATAGAATGGCAATTTTGACAACATTTTCCCAATCCATGAGCATAAAATCTTTTCTAATTCAGTCATTTTAATGATTATAAAATATTTATATATTGTATGTGTTCTTCCATTTTGGAAATATTTATCCTAGGATTAGATCTACTATAAGCAAATTTTAGGTGTTTTGCGAAACTATAAATGAATTTGTTACTACTTCTCTGATGCCTGTAGTTTCTGTTGTCACACTCTTCATCATTTACAGTACCATTTGTGACTTCTTTTCTCTTTGATTAATTTTATAAGAAGTTTGTCTACCTTGTTCTTTTAAAGAACACATTTCTGTCTATTGACCTCTTTATGTCACTATCTATTGTTGCACAGCACACTCCCTAAATCTGAGTGGCAACAACCTTTTCATTTGCTCACAATTCAGGGGTCTACAACCAGAAAACCCTCTTTAATCTGTCTCCCAGATAGTGTTGCCTGGGATTGACTTGGGTAATCTAAAATGACACATCTGAGGACTGATCACTGGAGTACCTTGTGCTCATCCACATGCTCTTTCTCTATGTATGCATGGTGGCGACTCAGCATCCGCAAAGTAGAAAGACAGAATCCACGTGGTCTTTTAGTACCCACATCCAGAGTAACTTACACTGCTTCTACTAGTCCATTTCAGAGCCAACTTGGATTCAAGGGGAAAGAAAGATGACAAGCCTTGATGAAGGGAGTGGAATAAGTCACACTGTGAAAGAACATAAAGGGTGGGAATATATATATATATATGGTTGTCTGGAAAGTTGTGATGTATCTTTCCATGCAAAAATGTCTGACAACCCAATACTATGGCTATCTTTTGGAAAATACGTAGTCTGCACTGTGCTTTTGTTTGCTTTTTATTTCATTATATTTCCTGAATTTATCTCACTTGGTAAAGATAAAATATCTTGAATCCATGGCTTAATATTTTTCACCAATCAAAAAATTCTCATTATTTATTTATGTATATGTAAATTCCCATTATTTATTTATGCATATCCTTTTGTTGCCCTTGTTGTTTAATTGTTGTAATTATTATTGATGTCATTGTTGTTATATAGGACAGAGAGAAATGGAGAGAGGAGGGGAAGACAGAGAGGGAGAGAGAAAGACAGACACCTGCAGAACTGCTTCACCACTTGGAAGCAACGCCCCTGCAGGTAGGGAGCTGGGGGGTTGAACCTGGATCTCTGCATGGATCCTTGTGCTTCCTGCTGTGTGTGTTTAACCTGGTGCACCACCGCCCAGCCCCTTTTTTGATTATTTCTATCCCCACCCCGGTTAAAGCTTTCTCTTGGATATCTTCTTTATTTATGTTGATGGCTTTTCTAGTTGTGCGCTGCTTTGATACCTGAATTTATTTGTGAAATTCTTTGAGGCCTGACTTCAGAGAATATGTAAATGTCATTTGCTCAGCCACTGGTAAAAATGCCAGTCCAGGATCACTTCAAACTTAATTCATGGTGTGAAGTTCCCTAGAATAGACAAGTCTTATGCTAAATATGGTGCTTACATAGCAATATTAAGATGTATGCACAGGGCTGGGGAGATAGCATAATAGTTATGCAAAAAGACTTTCATGCCTGACTCAATCCTGATTTCTACCATAAACCAGAGTTGAGCAATGCTCTGATATCTCTCTTCCACCCCCTCTCTAAATTTCTCTCATTAAGATATAATATTTAAAAAAATGTATGTGTAGGGGAGACAGCATAAGTTATGTGAAGAGACTCTCATGCCTGAGGCTCCAAAGTCCAGGTTCATTCCCAAGCTTTGACTCAGAAAATTAAAAAACTTGTCCAAGTTATATCCAACTCATAAGTAAACAAGGTAGAATTTAATCCTGTGTCTGAGTCCAGAGCCTGGGATTTTCACCACCACCCTGCAGTGTAATAGGGCCCAAGAGAGAAAAGAAATTAATTTGGGGGAGCCGGTAGAAGCACACATGGCAGGAAGCTCAAGGACCGGCCTTAAGAATCCAGGTTCAAGCCCCCAGCTCCTGACCTGCAGGTGGTTCACTTCACGGGCGGTGAATCAGGTCTGCAGGTGTCTATCTTTCTCTCCCCTCTCTGTCTTCCTCTCCTCTCTCCATTTCTCTCTGTCCTATCCAACAAAGATGACATCAATAACTACAACAATAAAACAAGGGCAACAAAAGGGAATACATAAAATAAAATAAAATAAAAAAGAAAACTGAAATTTCACTGTCTCAAGACTGCAATTAGCTGAGGCAAGTTGGCAATAAGTTTCTGTTTCTCCAAACATACCATTTTCACTAGAATTTTGTTTTTCTGGGTTGGTCCAGAAGTTCTTCAGGGGACTGTCTCACTTGTGAATATAAACTCATTATCTTAGTAATGCACCCGTACCTGATCTGCCAATGCAAAACAAAGGTGAGGAAAGGAATGCCTCTTTCATTATTAGAACAAGTGAAGAAAGTCAACTCTTTTTTTCATTTGCTGCAAAGACCCAGAGTTCTTAGAGATTTCCAGTCCAGATTTCTAGAATTATTATCTTTCCAAATAAGAGTAAAAAACTACTTTGGAGACTTGTGGTCCAAGACTTTCTAGTTACTGATGAAAGAGGAAGGGGTCTTTCAGAAGTTATTATGTGTGCTAAACCCAGTGCGCCACCACTGACTCCCAAGGAGTTATATATCTAGTTGGTGGCAGAGACACCCCTGGAACTTTGGTGACAGAATTTAAATCAGATGCCTGGTTCTCCAGCAATTCCCCACCCCCCCCACACACACACGCCACACACACACACTCCAAATAGGCAGAAGGTTACCTCCAGGGATTTAGAAGTTCTGCTTTTCTGGGATGACATCTGTGCCTGGTAGACTTTTAGAGATTTATTGTCAATCATTTTATCAGGTTGCATTTTTGCTCCTGTCAGTTATCTGTCTGAGCACCCTTATAAGAACCAGAGTAGGATAAGCCTGTCTGAGCCCTACTGGGGGATAATACACTAAATGTCAAGAACCCTCTGGGAGAGATAGTTGAGGTGCATAAAATCACTGGAGAAAAATTAAGTACTAAAATAGGTGCGAGTAGTTGTAATAAAAGCAACTGAGAGATGAGTATGGGCTGGGGAAATTTCCTGTGGGAGGGGAAAGTTGGGGTTGAATGCAGAAGCTGAGGGGGGTGGCTTAGATAAATACAGAACAGGGAGGGTGGGGAGCACCATGTGGGGGGCTCAACTTGGTGGGTTCAGGAAGAAAGAAGGTCCCCAGTTTAGCTGAACTGCTGTGCAAGTTGGTGCTGGGAGAAGTGACAGGTTAGATAAAGTGAGATTTTAGGATCCCAGGAGGAGAGCAGTAGAGGTGATTGCAATTTCCTGACTTGGAGACACTTATAAATTTATTTATTTATTTACTTATTTTATTTTTTATTTAAGAAAGGATTAATTAACAAAACCATAGGGTAGGAGGGGTACAATTCCACACAATTCCCACCACCCAATCTCCATTTATTATTTGACAGTACAGAGAGAAACTTGAGAGGGGCAGGAAGAGACAGATGGACACACACACACACACACACACACACACACACACGCGGGGCTGCTTTACTGTTCATGAAGTGTCCCCCCTGCAGGTGGGGAGTGAGGGCTCAGACATTTTTTAATTAGTGTTTTTGTTATATATATGTGGGAGTACATATACCTTTTTGAATTAATGTTTTTGCATTCTATGATTAGACTCCTAGGAGTGGAATTGTTGGGAACGCATGGTAATCTTTTTCCTTTTTAATTTTTATTATCTTTATTTATTTGATAAAGACAGCCATATGTTGAGGGAAGGGGGAGATGAGAGAGAGAGAGAGAGAGAGAGAGAGAGAGAGAGAGCAACCTGCAGACCTGCTACACCAGTTGTAAAGCTTTCCCCCTGCAGGTGGGGACTGGGGGATTGAACCCAGGTCTTTGCACATTGTAACAGTGCGCTCAACCAGATGCGCCACCAACCGGCTCTGGTAATCCATGTCTATTATTTTGAGAAACCTTCACACTGTTCCAAGTTTAGGATCATTTACATCCGCACCAACAGTACACAAGGAAGGTTCCTTTTCCTCCACACTGGATGTTTAGTCTCTTTGTTATAGACACAGGTGTGAGGCGCAGCTTGTTTGTGGTTTTGACTTGCATTTCCCCTATACAGCGATGCTGAGCATTTTTTGTATGCCTGTTGGTCACTAGTATGACTTATTTGAAAGTGCATTTACACACCTCCACCAGGTCTTTGTGCATCTATGCAGGGACCAGGGACGCAAACTTGGGTTCTCCTGCATGGCCAAGTGTGGGCTCAGCCGGGTGAGCTTGCCTATTCAAGTCTATATATGAAAGCAAAATCAAGATTTTTTTTTTTTTAGATTTTAATATTTATTGCCTTTTGTTGCCCTTGTTGTTTTGTTGTTGTAGTTACTACTGTTTTTGATGTCGTTCTTGTTAGATAGGACAGAGAGAAATGGAGAGAGCAGGGGAAGACAAGAGAGGAGGAGAGAAAGACAGACACCTGCAGACCTGCTTCACCGCCTGTGACGCGACTCCCCTGTAGGTGGGGAGCCGGGGGCTCGAACCGCGGTTCTTAGGCTGGTCCTTGTGCTTTGCACCACCTGCGCTTTACCCGCTGCGCTACCGCCCGACTCCCAAAACGAGGATATTTTGCCTCCTTACCAGCAGCAGCCTTCTGGCCTCACCACCCCTTGTTGTATTTGCATATTGATGCTTGCACTTCCATTTCTTCTCAAAACCCTACAGCTCCGCACACAGCACACGCTGTGGACCCGTCTCTTGCGTGCCAGCACAGCTCATTCGGAGGACTGTAGCCTGAACAACGCATTCTGGTGAGCAGGTGTCGGAGCCAGGGCCTAGCCCAGTGGATTTTGGGGACCAAGTGTACACAACGTGGCCTCGCGCGGTGCATTCTGGGACCCAGGCTAGACTCCATTTAGAGCCTCGCGCGGTGCATTCTGGGACCCACGCTAGACTCCATTTAGAGCCTTGCGCGGTGCATTCTGGGACCCAGGCTAGACTCCATTTAGAGCCTCGCGCGCGCGGTGCATTCTGGGACCCATGCTACACTCTATAGCCTCGCACAGTGCGCTCTGCATGCCAAATGCCCACAACGTGGCCTCACGCCCCAGTGCATTCTGGGAGCCAGGCCTAGACTCCATTTATAGCTTCCCACAGTGCATTCTGGGAGTGAAGTGTACACAACGTGGCCTCGCGCAGTGCATCTTGGGGGGCAGGTCCACGGGCCACCTGGCTCGGGCTCCAGCTGAGGGCATCCAGCTCGCCCCGGGGCAGGTGCCCCTGAGAGGCCCACCAGTGGGCGTGCACTCTGCTCAGGGCGAGTCCGGCCATGCAGCCCCGGAGGGAAATGCCCGGGAGGCAGAGGCCAGGGCCTTGTCCGGTTAAAGGCGCTGGAGGACAGTTTCCGGACCGAGGCTGTGCTGCAGCCTCGGGCGCCTCCTGCGCTGCTGCTTTTTGGGGCGGCGGGTCCCTCCAGGCCCCCGGGGGTGGAGGTGGTCCCGGGCCCTGGCGGCCCCCTGGCCGAGGTGGAAGGAGCCCGAGGTCCCTCGAGCGACTTGCAGGGTGCTGTCCTCCGTCTCCTGGCAGCCACTCCGGCTGCGAAGGGCTGAGCGACCGCAGGTTCTTCGGCAGCCTTTGTTTTATTCTGGTCAGTGGGGAAAATCCTGGTGGTTTTGACTGAATTAAGAATATTGGGGGAGGGCCATGTGGTGCAAGCCCCGGTCCTGCCCGCAGGGGGAAGCTTCACAGGTGGTGAAGCCCGGCTGCGGGGGTCCATCTCTCTGACTGACTGTCTCTCTCTCTCTCTCTCTCTCTCTCTATATATATATAATAATTTTTATTATCTTTATTTATTTATTGGATAGAGACAGCCAGAAATCGAGAAGGAAGGGGAAGGGGGATAGCGAGAGAGAGAGAGAGAGAGAGAGGAAGAGAGAGAGACAGAGAGACACCTGTAGCCCGGCGTCACCACTTCCAAAGTTTTCTCCCTTGAACCTGGGTCCTTGCGCATTGTAACATGTGCACTCAACCAGGTGTGCCACAACCGGGCCCCTCTCTGACTCTCATTTCCCCATTTCCTCTCGATTTCTTTCTGTCTTTAGCCAATAAACAAACAAACAGACAAAAAAGCTTGGCAGGATGGAGCAGTGGTACACTCTTTTGAGCGCACGTATCACCATGTGCAAGAACCCGGGTTCAAACCTCCAGTTTCTACCTGCAGGTGACTCTCTCCCTCTCTCCTCTTCCCTTTTAAATTCTCTCTATTGTATCAAAATGCCGCACGTGTTATAAGAAAAATTTGATGTTTTCATGCGTGAGGAAGTGCTGATTTTGGTACTAACTGAACTCTAAAAGTTGCTGTGGAGAGCTTATCAAGGCTATATATAACATCTTATTAAAAATGCAAAAAATCAAAGGTATGTTCAGTAGACTAGTAATATTGATGGACTGTATATTGGACTGTAAATGAATAATAGGTTTTGCTTTTCCGTTTTGAAATTACTACCCCAAATAGTTTGAAACTGTCTGAGGAGGAAATGAATCCTCAGATAAATATGCTGCTGTTTAATAGACAAACATTTTGCCAAGGAAAATATCATTCATGTCAGAAAACTGTGTTTAAAATGATTTGAATTAGAAACACTCCGTGGCAGTTATATGAAATATCAATAGTAAGTGGGCAAGAAAATTAAAGTTATGATATAGACACATTAAGAGGTCAGATGATAAGTATAACAGTCACTATTCCAGAGAGAATGATCACCTTTGTCAGAATGCTACTTTAAAAATGAACATTCTGAAAAGACTGCTTACTGAAAATATTCAGTGTATTCTGTGAATGAATGTACAAAGGGAATTTTATGATTCAGGTATTTGATTTAAGAAACAAATGTCGAATAGCTCTTTCAGTCTTAAGAAGAATATTTATGGGAGTTGGGTGGTAGCACAGCGGGTGGCGCTAAGCACAAGGACCGGCAGAAGGATCCCGGTTGGAGCCCCCCCCCCACCTGCAGGGGAGTCACTTCACAAGCTGTGAAGCAGGTCTGCAGGTGTCTGTCTTTCTCTCGCTCTCTCTGTCTTCCCCATCTCTCTCCATTTTCTCTCTGTTCTAACAACAATAGCAATAACCACCACAACAATAAAAAACAACAAGAGCAAGAAAAGGGAAAATAAATATAAAAATATCTTTTAAAAAGGCTTTAATAAAAAAAAAGGAAGACTGTTTATTTTGTTGATGTTAGTTTTAAACATTTCCTTTAGGTATTGTATACCTTCTTCTTTTTCTTTCTTTTTTTTCCTCCAGGGTTATTGCTGGTGCTCAGTGCCTGCAACACAAATGCATTGCTCCTGGAGGCCATTTTTCCCCCTTTTGTGGCCCTTGTTGTTTAACGTTGTGGTTCTTCTTATGGTTGTTGTTAATGTCGTTGTTGCCGGATAGGACAGAGAGAATGGAGAGAGGAGAGGAAGACAGAGGGGGAGAGAAAGGTAGACACCTGCAGACCTGCTTCACTGCCTGTGAAGCGACTCCCCGCAGGTGGGGAGCCGGGGACTCGAACCTGGATCCTTATGCTGGTCCTTGCACTTCGCGCCATGTGTGCTTAACCCGCTGCGCCACCGCCCGGCTCCCCAGTATTGGTTCTCTTATGGAGGTGTTTTTTTTTCTTTCTCTTTCATTTGAGTGCTTAGCAGTGACTTTCTAGGTTAGTTTCTTTAATTTGTGTTTCATTGCACTCATTCCCCCATCCCTATTTAAGATCTGCTCTGACCTTCCTGTAGGGGGTGCTGCTGTTCTTTTTGGTTCTAAGTTGGGCTCATTAACAATAGGTAAGAATGAAATGTTTTATATAGTTTTGAGTAAGAAAAAAAAAGTATCTATTCAGCTCTTTTTTTTCATTGTTTGATGGGGTGATTAGTTTTGTTGTGGCTGAGTTGGGAAAGTTCTTTTCTTCTTCTTCTAGCGTTTGCCCTTCTTCCGTAGCCAGTCAACAGCGTCAGGTTGAGCCTGATGTAAAGTTTCGACCTCCTTTGAATCTGGAGAGGTGGCAGGCGGAAAGTTCTTTATAAGCCTTGATGTGTGGTGTGTTTTTTCCCCATCCAGTAAGATGTCCTTTCATTGTAGTGAGTTTTCTTTCCCTTGACTTTGGAGCCAAGTTCTAAAAGACATTGCTGAGGCCAGTGCTGTTTTTGCCTATGCTGTCTTCTTTATATTCTTCTTTATATTCTGTGGTTTGTAACCTTCTTCAGGAAAGACTTTAGTCTGAATAAGGCATAGCCAACCCAGGTGAGGAGGACCCTGTTCCACATGTGGCCCTTCTTCTTCAGGAAAGACTTTAGTCTGAATAAGGCATAGCCAACCCAGGTGAGGAGGACCCTGTTCCACATGTGGCCCTTCTGGTCACTTGCTGAGTGGTTTATGGCCAGTGTGCTAACCTTGCTGTGCCATAGTCTACTCAGGTGTTAAATGAGATGACCTCAAAGATCTGCTCCACAGGCCATCTAGAATTCTCAAGTCCGCATTTGGAGGTCAGTCCAACAGTCTCAGAAAGGCTCTGTGGTGCTCAGTGTCAGTCACCTTCTTTCTGATCGCACTAACAAAAGGACACTGACTTCGGTCTTGCAGCAGCAGTCAGCTTTGATTCAGTGCCACAGTTCTTTGTGTGGTATTTGCTCCCAGGTCAACAGCAGCAGCACAGAGACCCTGGGTGTGGGGTAACAGAAAGTGACCAAGAGACCTTCTCACAGTCCGAGACAGCACAGGGGACAGAAGCATTTGACTGCTTGTCTCCTCTCTCCCCAGCTCGCCAACACACCTTACCCAGCACCTAGCGGTGGTGGAGCCAGTGGGTGGTCTGACCCTTCCTTCCTGTGTGGTCTGTATGGCAGTCCTCTAGCCTCTCTGAGCCTGCTTAAAGGTTAACAGGGTTAGAAATCCTGCTTCTGCCTACCTCTCTGGGTCGTCAAGAATTTAATGTGCAGTATGTTTATTCCCACTTACCTGGCAGGAAGCAGAGAACTGGACTGATGGCCCGTTTGCCCCTGGAGTCAGTAGGACCAGGACATGCAGTCCCAAGTGTCTTCCTGTGTCTTGGGTCTGGACCTGAAGCTTATATTCCAGCGTAACTCCTTTTTTTTATTTTTATAAACTGTATTTATTCATTTTTTCCCCTTTTGTTACCGTTACCCTTGTTGTTTATCATCATTGCTGTTGTTATTATTGTTGTTATTGCTGTCACTGCTGTTGGATAGAACAGAGAGAAATGGAGAGAGGGAGGGGAAGGCAGAGAGGGGGAGAGAAAGACAGACAGCTGCAGACCTGCTTCACCGCCTGTGAAGCGACTCCCCTGCAGGTGGGGACTAGGGACTTGAACCTGGGTTCTTGCGCACTATAACAGGTGCGCTTAAACAGGTGCGCCACCACCCGACCCCCAATAAATATTTTAAAGGTATTTTATTAATATTTATTAATTCCCTTTTGTTGCCCTTGTTTTATTGTTGTAGTTATTATTGTCATCGTTGTTGGATAGGACAGAGAGAAATGGAGAGAGGAGGGGAAGACAGAGAGGGGGAGAGAAAGACAGACCCCTGCAGACCTGCTTCACCGCCTGTGATGCGAACCTTCTGCAGCTGGAGAGCTGGGGGTTTGAACTGGGATCCTGATGCTGGTCCCTGCACTTTCCACCATGTGCGCTTAACCCGCTGCGCTACCTCCTGGCTCCCTCCAGCATAATTTCTTTATAGTACCCCGCACAGTCATCACGGATACTTTTAGATCGTTTAGTTACAAATGTGAAACCATGTAGTTATAAACATAGAAGTTTTAAGCTTTTAGTTAAATGAGGAAACATTGAAATGTCCAGAACAGAAAGATCTAAATGATTATGCCAACTGGTTTTTCTTCCTTTATTTTCTCTGTCTCTCACTCTCCACTCTCTCTCTTTTTTCACTGAGCATATAGAATTTAAGAAACACACTGGAAGACCACTTGGCAGTACGAACATACGTAATATGCACATTAAGAAACATCCTACTTAGTGTTGAATTTCTACCTTGCTAATTCATCTACTCACTACTCTCAGAGTCATGATCATTTAAAATACACTTAAAAAACCCATTTCTCTCTTTCTCCCCCCCCCCCAGAGTACTGTTCATCTCTGGCTTATAGTGATGCAGGGGAACGTCAGGCATGAGACTCTCTTTTATAACCATTATACTGTCTTCCCTGGTTAAAGCCTATTTATTTTTTTAAAAAATCTTTTAATTTATTGATTATTGGATAGAGAAAGAGAGAAATTGAAGGGGGAGGGGGAGATAGAGAGGGAAAGAGAGATACACCTGCAGCCCTGCTTCACCACCCATGAAGATTTCCCCTTGTAGGTGGGGACAAGGGGCTTGAACCTGAGTCTTTGTGCACTGTAATGTGAGCACGTAACCAGCTTTTAACTGCCTGCCCCCCTGAAGCCTATTCTGTCAAATAATAATCATGGCTCACTGTTGCTCATGGAGTACCTGGCCATGTAACTTCATCTTTCTTGTCCACCCTTCCTTTGCTGCTCCTGGCTCTGTCCCCTTCCCACCCCCTCCTCTCCTTTCTCCACCTGCCCCTCCCTACTCACGTCTTCCTCATCTGCCCCTCCCCATCACCCTTCACACACACCCATTTCTTTCTCTCATCTTTGTACATTCCCCCCCCCCATGCCCCTACCCCACCCCCGCCAGCCTTCCATTTGCAAACTGTATTCCAGCCTTTCCCTGTGCCCAGGTGTATGTCTGCATTGTGCACTTTCCCATCAGGTGGCGTGTTTCTCTTCCCCCCTCTTCACAGAAAGCTCTCTTTTGGGAATTGTAAAAGAGTCTCTGAGGTCTGGGGGCAGGTCGCAGCCATAATTCTTGTCACTTGTTCCAAGCAGGAAGTCAGTGCTTGATCTCACCTTTGGTATGAAACAGAGATAAGTCGTTGCTCCTCCTGAAGCCCCTGTTGGTGGGTTAGAGAAGAAGGCTGGGGGTGGGGAAGAGATCAGGCCCTCCCTGCTAAATCTGACCCCTTTTGGTACTACCTCGTGCTGGTGGGGCTTTGACATGGTTTGTCCTTGCAAGGAGCACACAGCTCTGGGGAGACTGGGGGTGGGGAGAATTCTGAACAAGCCAGGAATCGGGTCCTTAATTACACTTCAGCTTACAAATGCATCCTGAAACTGGAAACACACGTTTGAACTTAGAAAAACATGAAAAGTGCTCTCACTGTGACATCCGAGGGGACTTGCCTGTTAAGAATTTGCATCTCCGGTGATCACAACTGAATGGAGGACCTGAACGAAGGCTCCAGCCCAAGCACACATGCAGGAATTTGGCTGTCAGAACAGTGGCACTGTGGGAGGTTTTTAGATTCCTTAGGTCTTGCGTATCATACTGTACTCCTACTCAGTTCAGGCTTCTAGAACACCAGCTTACGGGCTGCAGACTCCAAAGGTCACAAGTTACATTCTCAGAGCTAACTCATGCCAGCGTTTTGGCCCTCATTCTTTTTCCCTATCCTCTCACATTCTTTCTCACTTTCTCATACAAAGCAAATACATAAGCTTTAAAAAAAAAAAGAAAGAAAAAGAAAAAGAAAAGGAAGGAGATTTCGTGTCCCCAAAATGGAAGTAAAAGTTAGAGGATTAGAATCTGTATTTTCCTAATCAAGGCACACTATAGGCACATAGGTAGAACTGGGAGGGAAGGCATGGACGTTGAAAATCTAGGCTCATTTCAACTAAATAACAGGAATTATTTTTGGTTTCTTTTAGGAACCACTCAGATCCATTACTCTCCTAAAGAGGACACATCAGAAAAGGAGCAATGGCCAACGGTGAGGACTTGGTCCTAATGGAAAGGGTGTGTGTGTGTGTGTGTGTGTGTGTGTGTGTGTGTGTGTGTGTGTGTGTGACAGGGACCTCTAGCCTGTAAACCCAAGGCCTTTGTGTTAGTTTGTTTATTGCAGTGCTGGTAAGCTAACACAAAGCCTTGTGCATGAGCAATACCACGGGGCCTCCTCCTGGCCTGATCTTTCTTTCTCCCTTCCTCCTTCCCTTCCTCCCTCCTTTTGTTTCCTTCCTTCCTTTCCTTTCCTTTCCTTTCCTTTCCTTTCCTTTCCTTTTTTCCTTCTTTTTTCTCTTTCAAGGGGCAGATGGAGGGAGAAAGGGAGAGACACCAAAGCACCTTTCCACCATTCCAAATTTCTGGAATTTCTTTGGTGCTGTCCGTGGCTCCTGGTGTTGAACCTAGCACAGTCCATGCACTCAACCCACCCAAATCTCAGGCCCCTGAGTTAACATCTCAACACAAGATATCAGGTACCTCCAGAGGCCTCAAGGAAAGACCTGAAGAAGTTGCTTCTCCAATGACGGTGAGCTGAAGAGCAGAGATAGAGTAAACATTTCCTGGAAATAGGAGTAGTTCCTCGAAGTGTCCAGAAAGAGGTATAAAATGAACTTGTTATCTCGGTGGCCCTCTAGGAAGGTGGTGGGAATTATCTGAAGGCAGCTGGGTAAAGTTTTCTCAGTACATCACAAGATGAGAGTTGAGAGTAAATGCTCTCATCACAAGATGAGAGTTGAGAGTAAATGCTCCATCTCTTCCTGTATCAGTAATTCAAATGAAGTGAACCTGTGTCTTCTTGTAGGACTGAGATGTGCTTAGATGCCTCACTGACTCTTCCCTGCTGGTTTCCACTCCGTCCTCAGTTATGAAGAGAGAACTTCTCATCTCCCTTCCAAAGTTTCCCTTCCATGTGAGGCATCAAAATAGAGACATCTGAGCACGAGTGGAGACCCCAGTGGCCTTGAATACCCCATTACTGGACCTGAGTTCCTCCTCAGCTTTCAGCAGGTCCTCTGGGTTTAGGACACACTGATCCAATGAGAACAAGTCTCCCGCTACAAGTTTGCCTTGTTTCCTATAGCAGACAGATCTAATGCTTCATGCATATGCTTTTGTGTAACATAATCCTATTAAACAAGGAGAGATAGATAACACAAATGTTAGAGCATAGAGTGGCGTTTTGGTTTTAGTTGAGCTACACTAGGACTCTCAGTGACTTTTTTTTTTACAGTGATCTAATATCTGCAACATGTAGTTTGGCACTTTAACTGTCTTTAAATTCACAGTCCTATAGTATCAGGTACATTCACATTATCATGTAATCTCCAGAATCCTGTCATCGTACCAATAATTGATTTTAATTCATCTTGATCATACATTCTTTCTCCCAATCCCTCTGTGTGTCCTTACCTATCACCTTCTGAGGTCATTGTCAATAGGCCTGTTTCCCCTTAGACTAGCTGGGCAGGGAGCTAAAGGGCACAACTATGGACACTTACTGCTTTTCCATTTTGAGTCTACATAGAATGAGCACATGGTTCTTCATACACCAAGTTTTCAGGAGCTGCAGTCCTTTCATTCAAGGCAGTTGATGATGTCAATGTTTGGTTTTAGTTGGTGGTACTGAAGAGTTTACCATTCTCATGCAACCCGAAAAAGATAGGCTCCAAGGAAACTTCTACGTCAGGTATGTAAACCCAAGTCATGAGCCAGGAAAGCAAGGCGTCTTCTCTCTGCTATGGCTGGTGAAGGTTCCAGTCCTCCTCCTCTTTTACCTCTTCATTATTCAATTCTTCACTCCCCCCTCACACTTTCTCTATCCCTACCTCTCATATTTCTGTGTTAGGACACTATCTGACACACCTCACTCAGAGATAACAGCAAAATGTCTCTGTAGTGACTTGTCTGGGTGAGGACCTCCTTTAGGCATTTACCTCCTGGTGGGTGGACAGAGTCCTGCAGCTGTGGGCAAAAGCCTGGCCATTCGTGTGTCCTCCCTGTCCCTATAATACTGTCTCTGTAGTTGTTCTTGATAGTGCTTTCCGACAATGGACTAAGCCCACAATACTATGAATGTCTCTCTGAGCTGATCCTCTTCTCTGGCTGTGTCTATGAAATACCCACACCAAAGACTGTGTTTAATGGCTTTCTTCATATTTTTTGTTGTTGTTGTTTTTCTTTTTCTTTTTTTAAAAGAATTTATTTATTTATTCATGAGAAAGATAGGAGGAGAGAAAGAACCAGACATCACTCTGGTACATGTGCTGCCAGGGATGGAACTCGGGACTTCATGGTTGAGAATCCAATGCTTTATCCACTGTGCCACCTCCCGGACCACTTTCTTCATATTTTCATTGCACTCACTCAGCAGGGTCTTTAATTAAGCATGCTCTCCTTACTATTTGGTCACATAAAGAGTGTAAGCATAAAAATTGATGTATCTCCCTTTTGTAAATTGACATACTCTTTAAGAAATGATTTCAGTAGGCATTTTACTTTTTTTTTTTTTTTTGGCCTTCAGGGTTATCGCTGGGGTTCGGTCCCTGGACCACGAATCCACTGCTCCTAGAGGCTATTCTTTTTCTTCCTTTTTGCTGCCCTTATTGTTTTATCGTTGTTGTTGTTATTATTACTGTCATTGATGATGTTGTTGTTGGATAGGACAGAGAGAAATAGAGAGAGGAGGGGAAGACAGAGAGGGGGAGAGAAAGATAGACACCTGCAGACCTGCTTCACTGCCTGTGAAGTGACTCCCCTGCAGGTGGGGAGCTGGGGGCTGGAACCGGGATCCTTACACCAGGTCCTTGTGCATTGCGCCACGGGTGCTTTACCCACTGGGCTACCGCCCAACCCCTGACATTTTACTTTTAATCCCACCCACCACCAGCCGACCACCCCCCGACTCCTACTACACCCAGGGACTGTGTCAGTGCTTTCTAGAGAGACAATATCAAATTTCTGGTAGCTTACGTGGGTCAAGGTGGTTCCTGGAGCACTGTTTGCATGCAAAGGGCATTCATGCAACTGACACCTAGTATTTATGTGCTCACACTTTTTGGGTGCTGTTTTCTGACCTTCTCTGAGCAGACAGATCCCCTTTGGTACCCAGCTGTTTTCTTTTGATCCAGTGTTCCTCTACTGATTTGTGGTGATCCAGAAATGGAAGCTTAAGGGAGAGAGTCAATCGAGGCAGAGAGAGGCTCCAGAGAGAAGGGAGATGGGGAATGTGGGTAGCTGCATTGGATGTGGCTCCAGTTCCTGGTGTGGCCATCAGAGAGAATAGGACCCTTGAATAGAGTTCCTGGGGGCTCTCAATAACACCTCTTCAGCTCCCACCCCCACAGACCCAACCTCAACAGTGATCTGTGGGCTAGGGGCCATGAGTCACATGGACCTGACCTTCACACATAGCTTCTTGTCTTCATAGTCCACTCCCTGAGACCTTCTGATATTAAAATTGTGGCATCCATCGGCAATGTCGAAACTGTGAGTATTTCTAGCAGATGGAGGTGGGGGTGGGATTTGGTACTAGAAGCCCTCAGTGTGAATTCCTGGTAATCAGGCAAAACATTTCATCTGAGGAAAGAGTATTTTGTGAGTCAGAGAAATTATAAAGTTCAGGGACTTCTGAACTATTTTTCTCCAAATTAAATGTATGTGTACCACTATATTAGAAAAAGGAAGCTTTGTAAAGTTTCTTTTAAATAAATTAAACCTATTTATAAGCTAAGATCACAGCAAATTAAAAAACCTTTTAAACTTGATATATATGAAATAAAAGGAAATAGTCGTACTTCATAGAATATGTATCTTTGATAGTAAGTTTATTTTTAATTCTTATTAGAGATTTAAAAATGATTTACCAGATTATAAACTTATAGTGATATAGCTCCACCAAAGTTCAATTCCTTCCTCACCAAACAGTAATCACCATAATTCTTAAAGTTTAGTTATATTCCAAAGGGCCCATAACTATACTAGTTTATTTTTATTTATTTTTGAATAGAGACAGAGAAAAATTGAGAGGGAAGAGCAGATAGAGAGAAAGAGAGAGACATCTGAAGCACCGTTTCACCACTTGGGAAGCTTTCTCTTGCATGTGGAGATGAGGGGACTTGAACCAGGTTCTTGCACACGGGAACATGTGTGCCCAATTGGGTATGCCATCACCTGGGCCCCCTTCTCTCTTCCTTTCACTTTTATTTCCTTTCCTTTCCTTTCTCCCTCCCTTCCTTTCTTCCTTGCCAGAGCATTGCTCAGCTCTGGTTTATAGGGGGATCCAAGTTCAAAAGGAAATTTAGACCATGAACAGTTGTAATAAACAGTTATCTACGTTATAGAGTTGGCAGTTGGCTCACTTGGCAGAGCATACATGCTACCACAGGAGAGGATCTGAGCTTGAGCCCCAGGCCACCACATGGGAGTGCTTGCAGGGGAAAGCTTCCTGAGTGATGGAGTAGTGCTGTACTGTCTCTTCTTTTTTCTCTGCCTCTTTCTCCCCTCTGTGTCTCACACTCTAGAGGAAAGAAAAAAAAATAGCCACTGGGAGCAAGCATCATACAGGCATCAATTCCCAGTGATAACCCTGATTAAACAAATAAAAAGAAAAAAGGAAATCACCTCTTTTGTTCCATGTGAAATCTAAGCTCATCTGTTCCTGATTTCTCTGAGGGAAATATTCACGCATTCTTTTACTGTGACGCCATGCCTAGGAGAAAGCCTGTCATTCTTCCCTCTCTGCAAACCCAGCCTGTGTGGACCTGGCCTTTTTCTGAACCCTGATTCCCTTTTACCAGTGGGAGTGGTGCCCAACAGGCATCTGGGACTTACAAGGACAGACTCTGTACCCTTCCCCGACTGAGTAGTTTACACCTCATGTTTTCCCAGTTTCGAAAGTCAGAAGTCAGCAATGTGGAGAAGCAAAATAGGTAAGTGCATTGGCCCTGAATGCAAGTGCTGAGGGCACCACAAATGTGTCCAACTGCCTTCTTGCTCACTGATAGGGAACCCTGAGGCTTGGGATGTGGGGAGGCCTGAATGCAAGTGCTGAGGGCACCGCAAATGTGTCCAACTGCCTTCTTGCTCACTGATAGAGAACCCTGAGGCTTGGGATGTGGGGAGGCAGTGCCTGGCCCCAGGCTCCTGAGGAGGAGGTGGTAGAGAACCCACCCACCTCCTGGGCTGATACTCTAGGTTGGGTGGCCTTGGACCCACCACCCCTCTCCTGCTCTGGGTTAATAACAGAGAGTGAGGAAGGCTGGACGTAGACTTCGTGCGCCCCTTCGCCTGGCCTCTTTGCTCTGCTGGAGTGGGGAGACTGGGGCCAGTTACCAGCTACTTCCAGGGTCAGCATTCCCTTCCAGCCTAGAAACAGAGTGGGGATCCAGATGCGTTCTTCACCCCGTCTTGGCCACTCCAGTACCCTCAGCAGTGTGTTGTCTGCTCCAGGAAGGAGGCTGCGCCACAGCTGGGGGGGAGACCACAGCCGCCAAGACCAAAGGCAGTAGATGGGGCTAGGTGCATCTTGACGCTTGTATGTTTGTGTCACTTGCAGGACTGGAACAAAGGTGTGCATGGGGATGGTGACAGGTGAGTTTTCTGTTGTCCCAGGAGCCCATGTTGCCCCATCTCTTCTCATGCAGCAGCATTTTGCTTAATGAAAGAATGAGACCAGTTGGCAACCTGGTTTCAGATTCTGAGGAGGAAGGGCAGGTATTCTGAGAAGACAGACAGAGCCAGGGGTAAAAAGTCACTTCCTGGAAGGTATCTGGGTACCAAGAAGGCAGGAAGCAGTGGGGTAAGGGCAGGGGAGGAGCCTGGGAGAAGGGTCATGGCTGCCCCAGGATTTGAGGCACTTCCTCCCTGAGGATTCCAGGACTAAACTTTTGTCTCTTCACCTAGGGAGATTGTCAACTTTTTCCTACCTCCAACTCACCGGGGAGACCAGATCTGTTTTTCATTCTATTTTATATTTCTGTAAAATATATTAGCTGGGTTCAGTACGATGAAATGTATAAATTAAATATAGATTACCATCCCATTTCTAGAGATAATCATTGTTAACATTTTGTTATTTATATCTCCAAATGTGCTAGTAAAGATACTATCTGTGAGAAGATTTTATTTATTTATTTAAATATTTTTACTCTTATTATTTTTTTTATGTGAGAGAGGAAAAGAAAGCAAAGTACTGTCACATGTGGTGCCAGGACCAAACCCAAGACCACGCATGCATTCTATTACTGAGTCACCTCCTTGTCCTCTGTTAATAAATGATAAATCAGTCTGCAGTCCCCAAGCGTTCTATTAAGTCATCCTGAACCCAATGGACGCCTCAACACCAGCTGCACTTTCCCAGTGGGATGTTGGAGTCCTCTGCACTTGGTGTTCATGTGTCAGAGCCAGAAACTACTTTATAATTAGAGTGAAAACACTCTTGACTGCAGTGGAGGGCTCTGTGAGCTGACACTCCAGAGCATAATGACAGGATAGGTAGTGAGAGCCTTGTCACCTCAGCTGTGGAATTCAGAGGGCTGCAGCGTTATTAGGACAGAGGCTGCAGAGCAAGGACAGGAGTGCAGTAGACACCCCCACCTTCTGCACTTAGCAGGGGAGGTTGAGATTGGGTGCCCAGCCCTCTAGCATTTGATTGACAGTTGAAGAGATAGTGACAGATGAAAGAATATTAAACCTGTGCATGCTTGTCTGCTGCCTGTAGTGACAGCCCCCTTCAGAGGAAGCCCATTTATAGTCATCTTCTGGGTTCTTTCTCCAAAGAGCCTGAGGTTCCACTGGATGGGGGACAAAAGATAGGAGGACTGGTGAGAGACTTGAGGGAGGCATCCCCAACGTTTCTCTCCCAGCCATGCCTTCTCCCTAGCCAAGAGCAAGACATAGCTTAACTACTACTGACAGTGCTATTTTTAGTGGTCCTCTGACTGTTAGCCCTGGGATATGTTTTTCTTGTGTTCCCCAGAACTTTTGCCCTGCTGTCACTCTTGAAGGATGGGGACTAAGAGGCAGCCAACCCATGTCTGTGTCACAGCACCACTTTCCCTAATGAGCTGACAGCTTGGCAATGGAAAACATTGGGGTCCGAAAGCTATGGTCCAAATCCCAACAACATCTGTCAGTCTATAAACCTTGGTTAACTTGCTTAGCTTCTCTCAGCCTCAGCTTCCCGTTTACACAAGTAAGGCACTTGGCACATGGCCTGGTCTTGCATTAGACCCATGGATGTTGTACTGTGTTCCATTCTAGGGTAGGAGACTGACCCCCCATCCACCTTTGCAGGGTGTAGGGTTCACAGTTTGAAACAGGGTTGACTACCACAACTCCTCACCCTAGAATGACCAGGGTGACCTCCAGTTGTCAGGGACATAGCCTGAAACCAGCTCTCTCTCTAGTCCTTTCAGACATCATCCGCCACTTCAGCCCCAGTGTTCTGAAGCCCATGTGCACCCCTGGGAAGGAGATGGCACCCCGCAGAGGGGCTGAGTAAGTCCCTCTCCCGACTCTGTCTCCCCAGGGCTGTGTCTTCCTGCTTGTCACAGACATGCACAGGAAAGGGTTTGAGGAAGTGGACTGGGCAGAGTCAAAGATCTGTGTTCAGTAGAGTCAAATGTGTCTCCACTGATTTTGCTGATTTCTGGGACCTAATTTTGAAAATCTTATCAGTGTATACCCTTCTGAAAGAACCCAGGGGTGGTGTAGTGTAGCCCTGGGCTCTGAGCGTGGTCTCAGGATGGGGACACACCCCAGCCCTCCCCTAAGCTGTATTTCACTGCTGTTTCTCTCTGCCCTTCCCTCTGTGCAGGGGATTGTTGGCTCAGGCGGAGGAGCTGGTGAGGAGCATGAAAGAGAACCAGGTGAGAGCATCCGACGCTGGGACTGGGCGGCCTGTGGCTGTGGGGCTGGGTTAGAGCAGGCTGCTGAGGCTTCATGGTCATCTCCTCCTCATCTTGGCAGCTGTGTGGCCTAGGTTCCCCCCAAATATCCATACTCTAGTGATTCTCTGCAGGTCATTAGAGCAAAGAGCCTTTTATTTTCCAAGCCATTTTTTTGGGGGAAATAATGGCTTACAGGACAGTTGTTGATAGATGAGTAGTTTTCTGTTTCTTCATGATAGGTGTCTGCATGCCTCTCCACCAATCCAAGTTTCTCTTGATATATATATATATATATGAAACCAAAGCATAACTAATACACATGATGCCAGAGATTGAGCTCAGGACCAACACTTTAGCCACAAAGGGCACTTTAAAAAAATTTATTTATAAAGTGGAAATATTGACAAGACTGGGGAGGCGGGGCTCTAGGACACATTGGTGGGGCCATTTGCCCAGGGAAATCAGGTTGGCATCACGGTATCATTGAAACCTGGTGGCTGAAAAAGAGTTAAGATATAAAGCAGAACAAATCATTGACTAATCAAAAAATAAAAAGGAGTCATAGAAGAGAATACAGCATGGGAGGGGGTAGATTAGATCAGTGAGATTTCAGATGTCCCTGGCAGAGGGGCAAAGCTCAGTAAAAAACCATAGCTGCTGCTGTTGCAGTGGCTGTGGCTGCTATTAGCTATTACCACAGTCATTAATTTTTTAACTCTTTAAAAGTTATTATTTGTTTTATTTTATTTTTCCAGGACACTGCTCAGTTCTGGCTTATGGTGGTATTGGGAATTGGGCCTGGGACCTTTGGTGCCTCCAGCATAAAGGCTTCTTGCATTACTATTTTACTTCCTGACTCCAGCCCATCATATTCATTTTAGTTTCCAGGTGGAAGTCACTGTAGTATGCATATTAGAGCCCCGAGGTCCAGACATGACACAGGAACACATATAAGTAAGCTTCTGATCATCTTGTGGACAAGTGACAGAGCACAGCTGTCATGATGTCGCATTAACTCTAAGCAGACCCCGAGCCAGGACCCTGGTACCCAGGGAGCCCTACTAGGCATTTGTAGAAGAGTCCATATATTAATTCTGGGCCACCCCACTAGGCATTTGTAGAAGAGCCCATATATTAATTCTGCGCCACCCCACTAGGCATTTGTAGAAGAGTCCATATATTTATTCTGCGCCACCCCAGGATCCAGGGACAGCACAGGAACTACATTATAAGGTGTTGGTTTCTCCTTAACAAGAAAATTCCAGAATTCCTAGAATGACATCAGAATTCAGGAAAGTAAGTAGGAGGTCCAGAAGCTAGCCCTGTAATTTTGTTGCTGAGGAAACTGAATTCCAAGGAAGACATGTAACTGGTCCAAGATCACTTAGTTGGATAGAACAGAGATTAAAAATTCCCAAATCACAACCCAGTTCTCTCCAGGGACACCTGACTGCCTCTTAAGCAAAAAGTTGTGGCTATCCCTGACCACTTAGCAACACCGTTGTTTTGGATGACGGAAATAGAGCGCTCCTCAAACCCAAGTGCTCACACCCCAGCCAGTGGTCAGATGTCTGACATGATCTTTTTGAGAAGTCAAGTCACAGGCCAGGCTTTTCACTCTTTCTGCAGACACTAGGTATTTAAACTATTTATAGTCTTTGGTAGGTACTAAAACATTTTGCCTTAGGATATTAATATATTTTAGCAGTCAGATTTATGTGCCAGTTGGAAACAATTAACATCCGGATTTCTTTATAATCAGCTAAATATCCCTATTGATTTTAGATTAATGTACAATAAAAGTGGTTTGATTTTCACTGAGAAAAAATAAAAGCAAAATGAAAATTTACTTTTTGTTCCACAAGTAAGAAAAATCAGAAAACATTAGTAAGAAAAAAAAGGGGAGAGGTTGGGAAGTAGCGCAGCAGGTTAAGCGCACATGGCACAAAACGCAAGGACCGGCGAAAGGATCCTGGTTTGAGCCCCCGGCTCCACACCTGTAGGGGAGTCGCTTCACAGTGAAGCAGGTCTGCAGGTGTCTGTATTTCTCTCCCCTCTCTGTCTTGCCCTCCTCTCTCTATTTCTCTCTGTCCTATCCAACAATGAATGATGTTAACAATAACAATAATAACCACAACAAGGTTACAACAACAAGGACAACAAAAGGGGGAAAATTGCCTCTATGAGCAGTGGATTCATGGTGCAGGCACTGAGTCCCAGCAATAACCCTGGAGGCAAAAAAAACAGAAAAAGAATTTTAAAACTATCATTAAGCCTGGCACCTTAAGATAATCACTCTTGGCAATGGACTGTCCCCTTTCCTATATTTCTTAGATGCACATATCAATATATTTTTATAAAACAAGTATATTACAAGATATAGATCCTTTCGTCACCTTCCTTTCTCTATGTAGTATTTTCCCTGACAATGAGTACATTTTCCAGCAGGACCAGAATAGCTACATAGTGTTCATCTTCTGGCAAAGCAGTAAATACTATTCAAGTAAGCTATTTCACCAACAGTGTTCATCTTAGGAATGTTTGATGATTTACACAAATTCCCTATTTTAGACATTTACAGTGCTTCTAATTATTACTTTTATGAACCAGGATTTTATCATAGTACTTAGATTTCTCATGTAATTTACTTCTTTTTTAGAATATTTATTTATTTATTGGGTAGAGAAATCGAAAGGAAAGCGGGAAATAGGGATGGAGAAAGAGAGAGAAAGACATACACACGCGCGCGCGCACACACACACACACACACACACACACACACAGTCAGTCTTCTGCTTCACAGCTCTTGAAGCTTTCCCCCCACAGGTGGGGGCTGTTGTGATTGAGCCTGTGTCCTTGTGCATTGTAACTTGTGTGCTCAGCCAGGTGAACCACCACCCAATCCCTGTAATGCTCTTTCTTCCTTTTTTTAAACATTCTTTTTAAAAAATAATTTTATTATTTTTTAATCTTTTTTTTATTTATTGGATAGAGACAGTCAGAAATCAAGAGGGAAGGGGGAGATAGAGAGAGAGGAAGGCAGACAGAGAGACACCTGTAGCCCTGCTCTACCACTTGTGAAGCTTTCCCCCTGCAGGTGAGGACTGGGGGCTCGAACCTGGGTCCTTGCAGATTGTAACATATGCACTCAACCAGGTGAGCCACCACCTGGCCTTGTAATGCTCTTACTTTTTTTTTTCATTGTTGTTGTTATTGATGTCGTTGTTGGATAGGACAGAGAGCAATGGAGAGAGGAGGGGAAGACAGAGAGGGGGAGAGAAAGACAGACACCTGCAGACCTGCTTCACCACCTGTGAAGCGACTCCCTAGCAGGTGGGGAGCCGGGGGCTCGAACTGGGATCCTTATGTAGGTCCTTGTGCTTAGCACCACATGTGCTCAACCTGCTGCGCTACCACCTGACTCCCTGTAATGCTCTTTCTTTACAACTCATTTTGGGTAACTGAATTGTTGGGTCAAAGTGTGTATCCCTTAATTTTTTAAAATATATTTTTTGCTGTATTACTTCCTAGAGTGTTTATGCAAATTTTTGTTTGTTTTTAATTTTTAAAATTAATTTATTTTCATGAGGGAGATAAGAGAGCAAGATGTGCTCACCTTTGGCATATGGTGGTGCTGGGGATTGAACTTGAGACCTTTAGGACCTCAAATGTGGAAATTTGGTGCACTACTACTCCACTATCTTCCCAGCCCTTGTAGCTTTTTTTTTAATTTGTCTTTTAATTAGAAATCAGATCACCACTCTGTTATTGTATGTGTTCTCAGGGATTGAACCCAGGACCTCACAAATGAGGCATTCGCTCTCCCAGTGAGCTACCTCCCCAACCACACGGAAGCAACTGTAGATTCCCACTGTTTATGAGGCTTGGTGCCTGCATGACTCTGTAACTCCCAGTGACCATTGTCTTGTATTTCCTCTAGGTAGAGAGTGAGAGACAGAGAGGGAGAGAGAGACACAGAACACCACAGCACCACTCCGCCACCTGTGAGACCCCCCGCAGGTGCTGTCATCTGGCCCTGGGTCTTGTGCATAGTAAGGTGTATGCTTTACTGGGCGAACCTCTTACTGGTTCCCCCAATACACTTTTAAAAATTCCATAATTGTGATTTATGGGGATGGGCTGTGACCTTGAAAAGCAAAAGGTTCTATTTCTATCTACTCTTTTTGATGTCGTCACCCCTTTTCTCAGCAACTTGACTTCCAGAATGACTGGAAGCTCATCAACGTGTTCTTCAGCAACTCGAGCCATTGCCACCTGTGTCTGTTCCCCCAGCAGGTAAGCTGCAGACTGGGAGGTTGAGGAGGGGCGGTTGCAAATGCTGGTGTGAGAACAGAGTGATGGATGGTATTGGCCTGAATGGCAACTGTCAGACTGGTGGAATTTTCCAGAATTAAAGAGATAAGTAAGTAGAGAACAGATAGCTAATGGGATCAAGGAACCATTTGTAGGGATGGTTTATGTAAGGGAGTACTTTTCTAATCAAGAAGTTAAATTGTATATATGCTGAGTCTGTGATCACGTTTGTAACAGATAAAAATTAACTTCCTGGCTAAATGTTATCACTTTCAGCTCTGATTCCATTTAAGTACTGAATTTAGGAAATCAAGCATCAGTTCTTGAACTTGAGAGTTCACCATGACCTGCCGATAATAGGAAGCCTGCTGTCTGTAGGCAGATTGTACCTTCCAGGCTCTTTGGCTTTTATGGGAACAAGGCAGGAAACATTGTAACTTCATTAAGTGACTATCTGTGACAGGTCTTTACTGAAGCTAGTCCATGCCAGGCTAGTGTGGAGGTGCCTCTTCCCGGGCACGTACTCTCTGGGTTGGAGAGAATGCAACCAGAGTCAGCTTGGGCTGCTACTTACTCAGCGACGCGAGGGAGATGACTCAGGAACAGACTTGTGGTGGCGAAACAATGCAATTTCTTTATTGATCAGAGCCAAGGCTTTTAAAGGGCAGACCTGGAAGTGGCAAGCCCACCATCAACTCCCTGTTCCCTTTAGTGATATTAGAGCCTAGGCAAATGCTGCTGGAAGCCCAGCTTACCTGGCTGGATTTTTTTTTCAAGTTTTTTTTTTTAATTATCTTTATTTATTGGATAGAGACAGCCAGAAATCGAGAGGGAAAAGGAAGATAGAAAGGAGAAAGACAGAAAGACACAGCAGCCTTGTTTCACCACTCACAAAGCTTTTCCCCTGCAGATGGGTACTGGGAGTTTGAACCCAGGTCCTTGCACTTTGTAACATGTGTGCTCAATCAGGTGTGCCACCACCCAGCCCTCCCTGACCAACTCTTGTTTACCTACCCACTGGGTGGGTAGGAGATGTCTTTAACCTCTGTGACAGGAGTTTTTTTCTCACCCAGGGCCAACATGGAGGAAGTGGTCAGATTAAAGAGGGTCATGCAATGACTTTGTGGTCCATCTGTGCCCCTAAATCCAGGGATCATTATGTCCCATTTATTTATTATTCATTTTTCGAAGTTAAGAGGCTTTCACTCCTCTTGAGCTGCTTTTTCATTCAGATAGGTGGAGAGAGAGAGAGAGAGAGAGAGAGAGAGAGAAAGAGAGACCACAGCAGCAGGGCTTTCTTCAGTGCCATAGCACCTTCCACGTAGTGCCTGGGTCTGAATCTGGGTCACGCACATGGCAAGACGTGCACCCTACATGACAAGCCATTTCTCCAGCCAGTGTTCCACCTTTGAGCCTGATATCCTCCAGGTCACAATCATTCTAGTGGCCAGGGAAGTTACTTAGTGGTACAGTATATGATTTACATACTTTTGAGGTCCTGAGTTCAATCCCTGCCACTGCATATATGAGTGGGATGTTCTGGTTCTCTCTCTCTCTCTCTCTCTCTCTCTGTCTCCCTCTCTCCCTCTCTCATTAAATAAATCATTAAGTCTTTTTTTAAGTGATTCTGTCAGGCTTTGGTAATAACCCTGGCACCTGTCTCTTGGTAGGTGCTTTAGAATTGCTCTGACCTTGAGTTTTCCCTTCACTGACATGGAATTTTCACTTGGGGAATGTTCATTTTTCCCTCTTTACTTTCTAGGGAGGCCAGAAAATCCAAGAAACTTATGGAAGTAGCAGTAATGTAAAACTAGGGTCTGACTGGACTTTATCTCTGTTTTGTCAGTCTAAGAGTGGGTAAGGGACACCCTGGCTTTGAGTCTGGGTATCCTTGGTTCATTGTCTCCCTTGCCCACCTATGCTAAGCACATTTCTCTTCCCGCAGCAAAGGTCTGTGAAGGATTCCATGAGCAAGCTGTCTGAAACCCTGGACTACCTACATAGGGAGGTGAGACTGGGCTGCTAAGCTCTGGGGAAAGGGGACTGCATCCAGAGCTTCCTTAGGGGTCTCTTCAGCAGCTCTCCTTCTGAGGGTCAGCAGGTCAGGTAGTAGGGAAAGTAAACTCCTGGGGGGTGGGGGGCAATGGAAGACCCAGGGCAAAGAGAAAGCTCTGGAAAAGCCATTCTTCTCAACATATGAGAACAGGTTTGGTATAGAGCACTTCATTCTTGAAAGACTATTTCTGAGAGAGATTTCTAGGGAAGTAGAAGGAATAGAGAGCACAGCTCTTCACTGTTTTTCCTGACTGGGTCTTTGGTATTGACAGCCTGGAGGGGACTTGAGAACCTTCTAGACTTCCCTTTCTAAAGTCACCATGATGAATAAATACTGCATGTTCTGTGACTCCAGGACAGCTCTGTGGCTCTTGCTTCCCTCCCACCCACTTTATACCCTAAGAAAGCAGTGCCTCTCTTAGATGGTGTGCAGAGTTTTACTCATAGAATGGTGGGAGACTCCTGGTTCCCTGTGAGGGATGATGTGGGTGTGTTTCTTAAATGGCCTACTTGGCAGGGATATCGCTTTGGACTGACTCAAACTGAACATCTCTGCAAAGAGTCTACTCCTTCCCCTGCCCCAAATCATTTTATTGGGGAGGGTAGTTGTTTAAGGCGCAGTTGTTGACTCATGAGTACAATGTCGCATCTTATCATGATAGGTGTCTATGAAATACTACCCCAACCAATTTAGGTTCTTTCCCACCATTTCTGCCCTTTTTTCGCCACCAGTGCTATTATTGCTGGGGCTCAGTGTCTGCAACAAATCCACCATTCCAGGTGGCCATTTATCTGTTTTCTTTTTTTCTTTCTATTTTTATTTAATAGGACATAGACAAATTGAGATAGGATTGGAGGTAGAAAGGGAGAGAGAAAGATAACACCTGCAGATCTGCTTCATCACTCGTTATGTGTCCCCTCTGCAAATGAGGAGCAGGGTCTCGAACCCAGGTCCCTCTGCTTGGTAATGTATGCACTCTTTTACAGAAGCCATCTTGCACCCAAATCTCAACAACCTCTCTACCAAGTTTCACTCTGTGTTTTCCCTTTCTTGTTTTTAAAGTTCTACCTTTAAGTGGGGGTAATCTAGTATTTGCCTTTCTCCTTTTGGTTTATCTCACTTAGCATGATTCCTTCATGGCCCACCTGTTTAACCAGCAGAGGCTCACCAGGTCTGAGCAGATCCCAAATCAGGGTTAAAGCAGATGTGATTTTCACCCTTATCTCCTCCCAGGTCCCCAATGCCTATGTGAATCTGATAGATCTCTCCATGATCCTGGAATCTTCTTCATGGCTGAAGGACACTATGCCCAGGTAAAAGGGGAAGTGTTTGGGACCGGAAGTTCTGAGTGAGTGCCATGTGCCAGACGCATGGAGTAATCCCATTCATACATTAATTCTGTGAGGAAGATGAAGGAGGACAAGGCATGCATCTGAGATGGGACCCTCTTAAGAGTGGGCAAGTGGCGACTGGCAGGTAGTCTTTGTGGGGAGTGAGCTGGAGGACAAAATATTCAGTCTGGCTGAGGTAGTCTGAGGGCCCTATCCCCACCAGAACAATTTGAGAATTTTGAATACAACTTTGCCAAAAATGTATAACTAAACAAGTATTGATTCTGAACACTGGAAAGAAAATATACTACTTAAAGCATTTGATCGTTACAGAATCAGATTCAGATGAGTTGTTGGTAAAGTCATAACACATTTTTTTTTGTGTAGAAGAACATAGGAAAATAGGTCATGAGGGTCATGAGGCAGGGTGGTGGCACACTGGGTTAAGCATACATAGTATGAAGCTCAAGGACCCGTACAAGGATCCCGGTTCAAGCTCCCAGCTCCCCACCTGTGGGGAAGGGTCTCTTCATAAGTGGTGAGGTGAAGTAGGTCTGCAGGTGTCTGTCTTTCTCTCTGCCTCTCTATCTTCCCCTCCTCTTTGTCCTATCAAAAAAAGAAATGAAAAAATAAATGGCCACAGGAGCAGTGGATTTGTAGTGCAGATACTGAGCGCCAGTGATAACCCTGGAGGCAAAAAAGAAAAGAAAAAAAGAAAAAAATTCCTGACTGTTCTGAGAATCCAGTGTTTCTTAAAATTTCCCACAAAGTTCCAATTAGAGCTTAAATCATGAGATACCTGGTTTTATAACAAGAAAGGAAACCTGTGTGCAAAAAAAGACAGAGAGAGCTCAGATGGAAGGGAAGGACACGGAGAGAGGGCAGTGCCGAGGGAGAGCAGGTCTTTGCAGGGAAGGAGGGTTATGAAACACGGGATAGGAGGAAGGGCTCAAGGAAGTTTGGTGTGGGATAATGGCCTTGGTTTTCACAGACAGAGCCTGTCAGTCCTTGCCCAGAATGCCAAACACTGACAAGAGGTGATTTCTACTGAGAAAAAGTTTGCTTAGAGTGGTATCTTCTTTCCCTTGGAAATGGTAGAGTCTAAAATTCTGAAATTACCATCTACCCAAGTGCTAGGCAAAAGTGCTGTTTATTTGTTCATTTGATGAAAACTGGTGGGAATGAACCCAGGTCCTTGGGCATGTGTGCCACCACTGCTGAGTGGCCTTCCCAGGCCAGTTGGAGAGAGGAAGTGAAGGAAAGATGCCACAGTAGTGCTTCACCACCCACGGAGCTCCTCTGATGCCATTCATAGTAATCATGTGGTGTCAGGACCGATTCAGTCTCCAACAGAACAGGACTTGTGCCCCAGCAGGTGAGCCAGCCCCTGGCCCTGAAGGGCTGTGTGATTTGTGAGGGTTTAGGAGTCAGCGTCCAGGTGAGTCGTGTCAGGAGCTTCTATGGGGTGTTGGAACTTCAGACTTGCTGGTGTTGAGGATTCAGGTGTAAAGCAGCCTGACTGCTGTCAGCATGATGGACAGTACTGTTTGCTGCTTAGCAAAGACTCAGATTTCTTGATGTTATCTGAAGTTATGTCCTGTTACAAGATGCAAAAGGAAACACAGTGAGTCTATCTGGGATGTACTTTGTACCTAGTGGAGCACAAGAGACAGCACTGCCAAAGCATGTGGTTAGTAATGGCTCACAAAGCGGGCCTTGAGTGGGGGAGGAAAGTGGTGCAGTTGGCTGGGGCACAGGAGGAAATGTGGTCTTTTATATTCTCAGGGAAACAAGGAACAGTGAAGTTCTCCTTCTTAGCTTTATTATTCTACATCAAATGTGTGTTTGTTTGTGTGTGTGTGTGTGTGTGTGTGTGTGTGTGTGTGTGTATGAGGGGGGCAGGTATCATGAGACAGAGTGAGTGGCCTCCACATTCCTTACCTGCCCCCCTCTACTCCCAAAGGGAGAGACAGGGGGAAAACCAGATCTTCGGAGCTTACCTGTCCACGATACCCTTTATTCATTTTTAAGAATATGGTGCTGGGGTTGAACTTGGGCTCATACACGTGTGATAGCTCTGATCAGTCTCTCCTAGCACTCAGGGCCCTGCAGTGCTAACATGTGCATTTAACCAAGTGAACTGCTTCTCAGCCTAACTCCTGACCTTTTATTTTTCCATCATTTGCTTCATTCCTTCTCCTGCATCCTTTAAGACCTATGTCATACACTCCTTCCCTGCTGCTTAGATGGTTCCTAGGTCCCTCAAATCCCCCGTTCTCCACACTCACCATTTGTTTTCACCCACAGCCAGGAAGTACAGACCTGCAAATGCCAAGAGCGTCCTACCACGATGTACGAGGCTGTGCTGCAGTGGTCCTATAAGGTGAGTCCCTTCCGGAAGACTGGCTGCTGCTTCACAGGGTGGATGGTTGTGGAGGACAGGGATGGGAGGGATATTTAGTGGGATTATTTACTAGTGCAGGACCTTTTCAAATGAACAATTAACCCATGAGAGCTGCTCTCAGTGCATTTCCAGGAAATGACTTATACTACGGTGTGTTAAAGTGGGGACTACAGCCATTAAGGGTGGGAATAATACTCAGGGTAGCAGTAAAAGTACTTTGAAAAGATGACGAAGAAATGAAGAACTCCATAGTTCGCTCAGAAATAGGTTGGGTAATTGTTCTTGCTTGTCCCACAGCATTAGTCGGAGGTGACCTGGCTTTGTCCAGTCTGGACTTGTACCCCAGACTACAGTCATAGGGAATATTCAAGCTCCTGAAGATTTGACTTCTAGCTTAGAGAAGAGATCTATAAAGTGGGTGTGAATGGTTCAGTGGAAACCATTGTCCCTTGCCAGCAAACAGCTCAGAGTACAGCTCCTACTTGTATGTGATAACATAATGATTTTTATTTAAGAAAAAAAATTACAAAGTCATAGAACACTTGTCTCACAGCAGAGATGAGATAGTTCTGGAGTGGCTGATGGGGAGATTTCCGGTAGGATGTAACCCTTGGAAAAAGCCTTACCTTAGGCTGGGCTGGTGTGTACCACTTGAGCCTCCAGAGAAAATATTCCAGGTCTGTTTCTGGTGTTTCCTGATGCTGGACCTTCAGAGGAAAATGAAAACCCAGTTTAGTTCATCAAAGAGACCTGGTATATGAGACACGAGAAGCTCTAAATGGCATTAAATTTAGATCAACAGGTGGCTTGCTGGAGGTCAAGGGCATTAGAAGGCTCTGCTGTCAGGATCGGCTCCTGGCAATATCAAATGTGGGTTAGCTGCCCAGCGTCACAGAACCAAACATGGTCACATCAGCTTTTCCGGAAGGGAAAGATTCTTTTTTTTTTCTTTAACTTTATTATCTTTATTTATTTATTGAATAAAAGATAACCAGAAATTGAGAAGAAGAGAGAGAGATAGAGGGTGAGAGACAAATACCTATAGCACTGCTTCACCACTTGAAAAGATTTTCCCCTGCAGGTAAGGACCAGGGGCTTGAACCTGGATCCTTGTGCACTGTGACATGTGCACTCAACCAGGTGCACCACCACTCAGCCCTGGGAGAGATTTTTTATTACCATCTAAATGCAGTGGAGGCCTGAGTCCTGACTGGATCCACTCCCCCATTCCTTTACTTTAGGGAGTAATTAGAAGGACGTTCTGAAAAATCAAGAGCTGGACTTTGAAGCAAACAGAATGGGTACTGAGACTATCAGATGGGTTAGTTACTTGAGTCACAGTGGGTTTTCCTGCATTTCCTCTTTAGTCAAAGCATGCAATAGGTCTGAAGCTCTGCTGTTACCCTGAGGACAAAGGACATGCAGGAATTGTGTGGAAGTGTGAGTCCATTCTTGCAAACTCAGTTTTAACTGTTTCTTTCAAGAGAAGTTCCTGGACCTAAGCAAGGATCCTGGTTTGAGCCCAGGGCTCCCCACCTGCTGGGGGTTCTCTTTACCAGTGGTAAAATCTTTTTCCCTCCTTCTCTATTTTCCCCCTCCCCTCCCAATTTCTCTCTGTCCTATCTCCCCTCCCCAAACAAATAAAAATTATCACAAAGTGGATTCGTAGTGCAGGAACTGAGCCCCAGCAGACCCTGGAAGCAAAGAAACAACAGCAAAACAGTTCCTGTGAACTTAATTCTGGGGGTGACTGATATTTTGCTTTACCCACTTTGTCAATTTCAGCCTACTTTTTTTTTTTTACTAGTAATTTAATACTGATAGACAAGATTGTGGGATAAGAGGGGCACAACTCCCACCACCTTTGTGCCATACCCCACCCCCTCCACCGGACTCTTCCCCATTCTTTATCCCTCTGGGAGTATGAACCAAAGATCTCTATAGGGCACAGAAGTTTGGAGGGCTGGCTTCTGTTGCTTCTCCACTGGACATGGACATTGACAGGTCAATCCATACCCCCAGAAATTTCAGGCTACATTGTCCCTCTAGAGTCATACCAGGCACATCTGTCCCTTTGGGGTCAAGGTTTCCCTCAGTCCACATCTCTCTGCTCCCTTCTGCAGGAAACCTGGGAAAGTAGCCTGTTCTCCAGCAAGTACAACCAAGGAGAGTCCTTCACCTTGGCTTACCAGCCTTTCTTCAGCATGAAAAACGTTTCTTCTCTATTGGTGAGTTAAGGTGGACACAGAGCAGCAGGGCCACTCCCTCTACCTCTCTCATCTCATGTTGGCTTCCACTGAGCCCAGAATATGCAACCTCAGGGAAATGCTGTTGTATTCTTGTCCTCTCCCTGGTACAGTTTCTTCACAGGATCTGAGAGCCCCTATGGGTAGTTTCATAGAGGCAGGGAAGCCTCAGCCCAGAGATAAGGAGCAGGGACTCAAGAGCCTGGCTTCCCCAGTAAAGCATGCAAACTACCGGGCATGAGACCCCAGTCTGTGTCCTGGTACCACATGGAGCACCATGGATGGCATCAGAGAGCTCCATGGATGGCGAAGGGGTGCTGTGGCCTCTCTCCTCTTTTCCTTTCTCCTCTGTGTCTTTGTACTCCCCGGCTCAATAAAAAAAAATGAGAATATTGGGCTTGGTACTTATGCTCAAGGCCCTGGGTTATTTCTGAACATTGCATTAAGAAGAAAAAGAGCAGAGACAGCAGCCAGAAAACTCTCAGCACTCCCTGTCTCTGGGGTCATTGTCAGGGTGACCTGGGCAGACCCACAGGAGGAACACAGAATAGCACCTTAGGGCCTGTTAGCTGTTGTGTTTATGGAGTAATCTGCAGTGGCCACCTTGTAGGGGGTTCTTGGTCACTTTAAGAATAAGAATTCCAGGGGCAAACCTTACTGTGAATGACATGCAGATGTAGGGGTGTTGTGAATCTCCTGCCCTCTGGGTTCTTCGTGAACCAGATGAATAATTAGAGTCCAAATATCGTGAGGCAGGTCAGCAAAGGAAACTATATTGAACTTTTAGTAATTATGTACATGGAGGGAGTACAGTTAAATGTAAGTCCCCAGGTTTTCCCCAGGGGGCGGATATTTCAGAGACTGCACCACTAGGGAACCCAAGGAGCGGATAGGGGGAATTGTGCTGTTAAAATCAGTCTAGATCAAAAGAAAATGACTTCTTCTTCCAGCAATGACATTTTCAGTTTAAAATAATCTCTGTAGCAAACAGGTATTTCTGAAGACTGGTGCCTGGGTGTGTCTGTCACCTTTCCATGTCTACTGGAAAGAACATAGAGGACAGAGGCGTGTAAAGGAGAGGCGACAGATAGAGTATGCTGACTTTTGCTTATCAGACAGTTAAGCATTGGGAACTCCCCCATTTCTGGGCTTCAGAAAGGTGGCTTTAGGAAAAAGAAAAAACTGTAAAATTACTCTCCTTCTGTCTTCAGCCACTGTAGCTGAGCACTTTGTCAGCTTTTTGCAGTTTCTCTCACTACTGGACATAAATTGTCATGAAGGGCGCACTGATGCTACCCTTTATCTATTGCTTGCCCTAAGGCAGCAGAGAAATCTCTGAAGAAATGGCTTTTTGTTTTCCCCAGTTACTGAAAATGGTGATAAATGTATTGCTATTAACTTTTACCTAGCACACTGCCTCAGCCCTCGGGGTGTGTGCTAGACCTCCATCCTCGCATGGGAAGGCAGTTTGATATGTCTCCTCACTAGGTCACTGTGCAAATGCCAGGCCATGCAGACCTCCAGCACTGAGTTTGGCCCCTTCATAGTCTCCCTGAGACCTCTTCATTCTGTTCATCCAAGGCTCACCCTCCTCCCACACTCCTGGATTTTGCTTATTGAATTTACCACATGCCTTTTGGACATCACTGGTAGATAAATACAGTCCTTATTTAGTGACCATGTTCCATATCTGAAACTCCAACTAGTCTATAAACAAGTAGTCAGCCACTAAGTGAGGCCTAGTTGTACTGGCTCCACCCCTGTCACTCAGCTCACACTAGGTGACTTCCTGTCGCTGCTCTTATTTGGTTCCCTATGGAGAGCCCTCTGATAACAAGGAACAGTCAGGCATTTGACTCCTCCTCCAGTCTTGACCCCACAGTGGTCCAAGATGTTCTATACTGATAGGGTATCAGGGCCCCCCTGTCTGTGCCAGTATGTGGCAGGTCATCCTAACTTTCATAGGGGGAGCTTACACAAGGTCTTTGTTCAGGACATCATAAGCAAGCTTTACATTATGGTTAACAAAAATCAGAAGAAGGAACAAAGATTCCAAACCAGAGCCACTGAAATTTATGGACTTTTATTAGGTTGTCAGAAAAGTCATGGCACAGAGAAAAGCAAAAAACATATCATGAATTTTCCGACAATCTAATATAGCTAGAAAATGAAGGTAAGATGATTTTCCTGCACCGTGACTAGCTGTTGGCTATACATTGTTACTTTTTTGTTATTGTAGCCAGGGTTTCACCATTCTAAGTTAGCTTTTTCAGATGGGTGGATGGATAGACCACAGCAATAAAGCTTCCCATGGGATCTAGACTTGAACCTGAGTTACATGAATGGGAAAGCAGGTGCACTATTTGCCAGTTATTCAATTGTTCAGTTGTTAATGGTCCTTTTGGAATTTCCAAGATGCATATGGGGTCCTTCTCTGCTTTCTCTTTCAGAAAGACTCTCCACTATGGGATTCCAATGCACTGGCTTTGCACCTCTGGAACAGTATGGTTAGCAGTTGGGGGTCCCCTGAGATTAACCATGCCAGCTGCAGCTGGAGGTCTGCAGAAGGGAAATTGATTTGGGGGGAGGAAGGGAGGGAGGGCCAAGGCCATCAGATCTCCCTTCTTCTGAACCTTGACTCCTTAATTTCCTTCTTAGAACAAAGCTATGATCAGCCTGAACTATTCTTTATTATTTTGAAAGGGGCAAGGTGAGCAGGAATTGGTTGGTGGCATTTGAGTCTTCAAAAATATGAGTCCTCCCCATGAATTGCATGCAATAGAATCTCCTGGAGGACTTCTTAAAATGCAAAAAGCTGGACCTTCCCAACACTGAGTTTCTCAATCCATCGTTCAGAGATGGGGGCTGAAAAAATCTTATAGTTCTGGTGCATTCCCAGGCCAGAGTCAGCTCTGGGGAACTCTGGTCTAATGAGTCTTTCTCAGAAGTGCCCAGGAATGCTGCCACCACACAAGACTTCTCTGATCTAAAGATCAATTTTGTTTACAGATGGAGCCAGCAGGACATAAAGAGAAGCCGTTCAGTGCAGTGGAGGGGCTGTTGATCAGCTGTCCCCCTCAGGTAGGCAGGAATGGTGAGGTTCCAAGAGGAGGAAATGCTTCTGAACTAGGGAGAGAGATGGGGTCACTAAGGGGCCTGTGCAGTCAAGTGGGGCTTCTGCTGGCTGAGACATAAGTCTTACTGAGAGCCTTGAATCTGTTCTTCTGGGCTGGGGTACAGTTGTGGACACTTGACTTCTACTTGGGCCAGGAGAGCCTGTGGCAGAAGTGCATTCCCACTGACACTGGTGGAGGGTGTGGGAAAAAAAGTCACAGCTTCTGTAGACTCAGATGCCCCAAATGCGGAGGTATAAGCAGAAAAACAAAGTGAGTAGAATTCCTAGTCAATTTTTCAACTAATTGCTAAAGGTTTTTTTTTTTTTGTTACTAGGCTATGAAATATGTATAATTTACCCAGTTTCCTTATTTTCTTTGATTACCAGGGAACTCTTTGCATAGAAACAGGTCACTTTACCTGGTAATGTAAACTTCTGGACAGAAAGCAAGAGGTGCTTGCTATTGCAGATGGGAAATTTCAAAGCAGGAATAAGCTTTCTCAGGGACCTCATGGGTAACACAGAAGGAAGACCAGAGAGTGGTTTGCCCATATTTTATTTTATATTTATTTATTGCCTGCAGAGTTATTGTTAGGGCTCAGTGCTGGCACTGCAGATCCACTGCTTCTGGTGGCTATTTTCTCTATTTTTATTGGATAGGACAGAGAAAAATTGAGGGGGGGGGAACAGAGAGGGAGCGTACCCCCTGCAGGTGGGGAGCGGGGACTCAAAACCAGATCCTTGCATGGGTACTTGTACTTTGTACTGTGTGCACTTAATTGGGTGTATCCCTGCATGACCTGTCTCCCCATATTTTAAGGGGTGGCTGGCGGCAGGCAAGTGGGAGAACACCTCCTGCAGATATGTGAAGTCCTAGGTTTGAAGAGCGGGAACTCCAGGACTGGCAGAGTGATGCTTTACTTTTTCTCTTCCTGCTCTCTCTCTTACTCATTCTAGAAATAGAAAAAAGCTGTGGGGCAGGGGTGAGCCAGTAAGTATGCACGTGTCTGAGACTCTCGTTTGATCTCTAGTATGTTGTTGAGGTGGTCTGGTGTCGGGCTGCACCGCGGAGAAGAGAGCGGACGTCCAGAGCAAAGGGGTACACAGATCTTTATTATAGGATGGGGGGGGGAGGTTTGGTTCAGACCACGTGGAGCCAGCCAGCAATGGCCGACCACGGGGGGAGAGCAGGGAGCGAGACCTCAGAGAGGGAGAGCCGAGAGCCCAGAGAGAGAGAAGGGAGGGGTGAGGGGGCTTTTTATTGGGCGACAACCAGGGGTGACGTGTAGGGCCAGGATTGGTTGAAAGGGGGCACTCTAGGATTTAGCGGGGCATAGAAAAACCTGGGGGCGGAGCCAGGATTGGTTGAAAGGGGGCACTCTAGGATTTAGCGGAGCTTAGAAAAACCTGGGGGCGGAGACTGCATCAGAATAAGTCCTCAGCAACATCTCCTCCTATCCCTTTATATCTAAATGGACACAGTAAAGAAAAATGGAGCAGGTTTAAATGTTTTAGAGGAATGCCATGCTCAGGTGGGAAGATGTAGGACTTTCTGTGGAGAAAGGAAGGCTTAAATGGCTGCCAACCTTGTGAGATTTATGCGTCCTCCTGTGCTCAACCCCTCTTTAGAGAGAGAGACTTACCTGGAGAGACTCATCTCATAGGTTTAAGCGCAGCCTGCTCAACCATCTCTTCACAATATCTCTACATCTTTTCTATCTTTCTACCTAGTAATAGCATAAGATGTACAAAGTCTATAAAAGACTATCATGGGGCAGAAACCTTTTGGGCATAAGCCTACATGACATAACAAAATAGGAAGGGACACGAAGGGGAGAAGTAAAAGCCAGTGTGGTGTGAAGGGAAGGATTGGTGTGTAAAGGAGCATTCCCTGTTTGGGTGGGGAAAGGGGCAAGGGTACATAATGAGGGGGAGGCGGGAGGCATGACCCACCAAACAGAGGGGCTATTTGGCATTGTATAGTCCTCAAGGCAACAGTCTGTAAAGTCTATGAATTACTCAGGATCAGTCTATGAAAAACCAGCAACGTGAAGGGAAGGAAGCTGCTGTAAAATTGTCTAAAGTGTCCAAAGGGTATACCAGCAAGTCCGATAGAAGTCTCAGTCCAAAGTAAGCGACTGGGGGAGAAATGGCAGGGGATGAAATGCTGCATGAGGAAGGTCAGCCTCTGGAATTCTGCTTTTCTGTAGATTGTGAGCTGGAACCGTCAAAACGTGACAGGTCAAAGCAAAAGCAGGAAAGGCAGACAAGCAGTAAAAGGGTTCTGTCCTTGGAGTCTGCGAATCAGATTCTTCAGATCGCGTTGAGTGACATCTAGGGTTTCGGGGGGTGTGTCACGGTAGTCGTGCCATCTAGTGAGTGACATCAGGGTGTGCAGGGGTTCAGATGGTTTTTCCGGGATTCCTGTGAAAGAAACACAAACAATCTGCTTCTTGTGGTTAGCAGGGCATCTGATTTGAATGCTTTATAGAAGAAGAGGTTTGGTGCCTTGACCAACTGAGTATTGGGGGATGTATCTTTCCTATTCATTTATGATTATATTTTATATTATTTGTCATGGTAGTCAGCCGTTTATCTGGAAGGTCCTGGGTGATTCATGGGGAGAAAGACCTCATCTTTTAACAAAGACTCTAAGGTGTAGGGAAGCGGGAACTATCTTATCCCTTTTTTTTTTTTTTGTATCTTGTATCTTGCCTTTTGTTGCCCTAGTTGTTCTTGTTGTAATTATATTGTTGTTATTGCTGATATTGTGGTTGTTGGATAGAACAGAGAGAAATGGAGAGAGGAGGGAAAGACAGAGGGAGATAAAGATACCTGTAGACCTGCTTCACCGCCTGTGAAGTGATTCCCCTGCAGGTGAGGAGCCGGGGGCTCAAACTGGGATCCTCAAGCCAGTTCTTGCTAAACCCGCTGCGCCACCACCCGATTCCCAGGAACTATCTTATCTTTTAACATAAACTCTATGGCCATGCCAATAGCAACCTTGAGGGCACATGTGGTTCCCCACATGTCCCCCTGTCTTATATCATGTTTTGATGTTTGGCGTACTTTGTTTTGTGGCAGGGTGGACTGTGCCTGTCTTAGGTTGGGGATCAGCCTTCCGTCTTACCCGTCATTGGAACACCTGGTCATTTTTGCCCAGTAGTACCAGATGCCCTGTCTTAGGTTGACTGGATAGCGCTAGTTTCCTCTTACCCGTCATTGGCTAGCCAGCCCTCTACATGGTGGACGTTCTGATGGAGGGGGGCAAATCCTCCACAGCAACTCAATATTCTGCCATGTCCAGCCTATGATAGTGGCTTTGTATAGGTTGCATCTTTATGGCATCAATCTGTTGCTGCAAAAGGCCATGAGCTTGTTAAGAATTATAGGACTGTGGTCCGGGAGGTGATGCAGTGACTAAAGCCTTGGACTCTTAAGCATGAGGTGCTGAGTTCGATCCCTGGCAGCACATGTACCAGAGTGAGTCTGGTTCTTTCTCTCTTTCTCATTAATAAATAAATTTAAAATGTTGAAAAAAAAAAAGAATTATAGGACCTATTGTGAGCAGAAGAAGTAAAACAAGCTAGGGTCCCACAACTAAGGGTATACAGGTAAGGAAGGGGGAATGTATCCATTGATATGAAGAGGTAGGAGCATATCTCAAGTCTAAGGGAAGCAGTCAGTGAATGTGATGTCCAGGGGAACAGCCATTTGTCTTTGGGGGTAGTAAAGGATGTCCATGGCATGGGTGATGTTATAAAGAGAAACATCTTTAAATTGTTGGCTGACAAAGGCAGGCCTATGGTGGCAAGACAAGATACACCAGTTAAGTTTACAAGAATATGTGAATGTTGCTAATTCACATAGGTTGGATATGGAGGAACTTCTTACAGTTTAATACCTTACCGTATGAACAGATGATTCCTCATATGAAGGCTTGATAGCTGTAATCACTTACTTGTGAAAAACAATAAAACTTGTAACAAGTTAGAGGTTTACTATAATTGACTTTGGACTATAAGCAGACTCAGGTTACTTAGAGAGTTAATGCATGTTAGTAACAATGGTTTTAACATTTAGAGTACTTCTGAGCAGATGGGTCATACAAAAAATTTTTGGTCATTCAGCACACTCACTCACAAAACACAACTGGCCATTCATAACATAAGACATTCAGGGAAGGGGTAGGAGAGAGGGCTCTGTGAGCCAACTTTTGTAGGTTCTGCCATGCCATATTATGGATCCTGGGATGTATCCTGCATCTGGTCCTCTTGTGTTATTTCTTGTTCTTCAGGAATAACAGCGCCATCCTGCGGGTATTGTCGGACATGGCGGGCAGGAACCCAGACAGGTTTAGAGAAATTTTGAGGGAAAATGCATGCGAAACCCCTTCCCATGGTCAATAATGGGTCAGGCCCTTTCCAAACTTTATCGAGTGGGTCTCTCCATTTGACCTTAATAGATGGGAGGGTAGATGGTGTTTGCCAGTGAAGAATAATAGGGGGTAAGGCTGAGTTATTGTAAATATTAAAGAGATTTAACGTAGTTAAGGCTTTTGCTAGCTGGATATTTGGGGGATATGTTCCTCCTTTATCTTTATTTAGTTGAGCCTTCAGAGTTTGATGGGCCCTCTCGACAATGCCTTGTCCCTGTGGATTGTAGGGAATGCCCGTGGTATGAGTAATATTCCAGAGGGAACAAAAATCTTTAAATTGTTTACTTGTAAACATAGGTGCATTGTCTGTTTTCAAAAATAATGGGACCCCCATAATGGCAAAACAAGCGAGCATATGGCTTACAAGCTTTTTAGCACTTTCTCCTGTCTGAGCTGTAGCCCACATAAATTTAGAAAAGGTATCAATTGAGACAAACACATATTTTTGTTTGCCAAAGTTTGGTATGTGGGTGACATCAATTTGCCAAATAGCATTAGCTTTTAAACCTCGGGGATTAACCCCAAGGGTCTGGATAGCAGGTGTCTTTATGAGACTTGCACAAGAAGAGCATGTAGCGAGGATATGTTTTAACTGTGATACAGGAACATCAGGGAATCGAGCTTGAAGGCCTTTAAGATTAACATGGGTTAGAGAGTGAAAATTAGCAGGATCAGAGACAGAGACTGGGAAAGTTCCTGTGGAGGCAAGGCGGTCAACTGCGGCATTCCCTTCAGACAGGGAACCAGGAAGAGGGCTGTGGGAGCGAAGGTGTTGAATATACAGTGGTTGGGTTCGAGAACAGAGCATAGAGGCGATTTGAATCAAGAGAGGGGAAAGTGGGTTGTCATCAATTTTCACATACGAACAAGCAAGCCATGGAAGTAAGTTAACAGTATACACACTGTCAGAAAAAAGGTTGAAGGATTCTGGTACAGCTTTTAGTGCAAGAAAAACAGCATAAAGTTCTTTGTACTGAGGGGAATTATCAGGAAGCTCAGTAAAGAGAGGTTTAGGAGATTGTTTGTCTGGGTAATATATAAGGGCAGCAGCTCCCCTTTTTCCGCCATCAGTAAAGATTGTAGGAGCAGAGGGAATGGGATCCCGAGAGAAAAGTTTAGGTGCTAGTAGAGGCAGAAGAGGTAAAGAAGCTATCAATTTATTAGAAGGAAAATGGTTATCTATTTGTCCTGGAAACCCCACGAAGCTTATGGCAAAGCGGGAATGATGGCGTATAAGCCACTCTGTATCTGTGAGAGAAAAGGGCAGAATGATTAAATCTGGTTCTTTCCCTAAGACCTGCACAGACCTATTTCTCCCTTGGCGAACCATGAATGCTAACGCATCTATCTCAGTGAGGAGTCTTGGAGCTCCTCCTACTGGCGTGTGAAGCCATTCGAGAACCCCATGGTCTTGCCACAGTGCCCCTACTACTGTGGGGGTGGAGTTGAAGATTAGAAGGTTTACCGGAGAGGAGCGGGAGAATCGAACAAGGTGCATGTCCTGGAGGGCCTGGTTAACCCTTTCCAGTGCCAAGGAGGCCTCAGGAGTTAATTTACGTTTTGAAGAGGGCTGTTTGTTTCCTTTCAACAGGTCAAACAGTGGTTGGAGGCAGCTTGTGGGCAGATAGAGATACTGCCTAAGCCAATTTAAATTTCCTAGAAAACTTTGTAAAGAAGCAAGAGTAAGGTTAGAAGGGAAGGTAACATTAGGTTTTAAGGGACGAATTTGCGTTAGAGAAATCTCTGAACCTAGGAAGGATATTGGAGGGATTAGCTGTATCTTCTCAGGGGCTACATTAAGGCCGCTTTTCTTTAATGCAGGAATGAGAAAATCACGTAAGGCATAGAGATCTGTATCTGATTTTCCCCATATTAAAATATCATCTGTATAATGAAAAATATTAAGGCCCTTATGAGTATATGGGACAAGGGCAGATTTAATAGCCTCCTGACAAATCGTAGGACTATTGGCCATACCCTGGGGCAGCACCACCCATTCAAATCTATCAGCGGGGCTGGCATTATTAATAGACGGAACAGAGAAGGCAAAACGTTTACAATCTCGCGGATGCAAGGGGATAGAGAAAAAACAATCTTGTATATCAATAGCTATGATTGGAATTCCCGTGGGAATTGCAGAAGCAAGAGGCAAACCCCTTTGGGGGGAGCCCCAGACCTGCATGGTTTTATTTACTGCACGGAGATCTTGAAGGAGGCGCCATTTTCCCGAGCGCTTTTTAATCACAAAGACAGGAGTATTCCATGGGCTTCGAGAATGACGAATGTGTCCCAAGGACAACTGCTCTCGGACGAGCTCTTTTAAAATTTTTAGCTTATCCCTAGGTAAAGGCCACTGTTCCACCCAGACAGGCTCATTAGAAAGCCAGCTTAAGCGGGGTGTTTGGCTACGAACAGTGGCATTTAGTATTGGGGGTGCTGAATAGACCTGGTATCGCGGGAATGAGTTTTACGCTCTGCAGAGGCGTCTGTGGATATCCTAACATTAAGACATTCCAGAAGATCCCTGCCCAGTAAGTTGGTGCTAATATTAGCTACCAAAGGGCGGAAGTGTCCAGTAGAACCTTCTGGGTCTTCCCACATAAGCGAGTCTCGTGTGTAAAATGCTCTCGTCATCCCTCCTATTCCATGTAAACTGGGTCCAGGGATGAGTTCCCAATCTTGGGGAATCTCTTCTTGCCTTAAAATCGTCTTTGCTGCCCCCGTGTCAATCAAAAATTTAAAAGGAATGTTGCCTATCTTTACTGTCATAGAAGGGTGACCTTGTTCTAAAACAGGAGTAGTCCACAAAATCTCAGGCCCCGAATTTGTACTATTCAGGGGCGAACCATCTTTATGAAATTGGGACCAACAATCTCTCTTCCAATGAAACCCCTTACGACATTTTGGACAAACAGTACGTGGTCTCTGGCTCCCTGACTGAAAGCGGGGTTGCTCTGGCTGGAGGCGTGGTTTCCCTGACTGGAGGCATGGTTGCAATTTATCAGGACATTGGTTACGCCAATGTCCTTGGCGACCGCACTGAAAGCAGGCCCCGTTTTGCTTACGTGGGGCAACTGCATAGACCTGCGTCGTAGCGGGTGTCCCATAATTGCCTGATGTAAGTTCCTGTGTCGCTAGAATCCAATTATCTGGGTGTAGGTGTTTAAGATTAAGGCATACCTGACGGAATTGTGGTGTCATGCCTTCCCAGACAATAGAGCGCAGGAGTAGTGTGCGGACGTCAGGATTATAAACCTTTCTCTCTAAGCTTCTCTTCCCCCTTGAGATGAAGCTCGCCAATGACTCATCAGAGCCTTGGTGAAAAGAGTTAATGGGAGCTGATGGATCTACATCAGGTGTGGTCACCCTTTCCCATGCTTGTGTTGCACAGATGCGTACCTGTTCAAAATAACCAGTTGGAAACCTGGCTTCTGCCTGCTGAGCTCCAGATTCATAAGCTCCTGCTCCAAACAAAGCATCAAAATTCCATTCTACCTATTTGTTACTATTTTCCTGCGATTGCCTAGAGCACTCATCGCGGAAACATGCCTGCCACTGAAGATAGAGTGGGTCTGGGAGTGCAGCACGAGCCAGTTCTTTCCAGTCTTGTGGTATATTTAAATGATGGTAAAAGCTTCTCAAAACGGTCCATGGAGAGTGCATACCATCCTCCCTGACTGCTTGCCTGAGCGTTCCAAGTTCTTTTGAGGAATATGGCTGCCACGGCTGAGGGTTTTGTTTAGAAGGGGCCAAGTTTACCGGGAATGTGTGGATTTGGTCCGATGGCGTGGGAGAGGGAGCTACAGAAGTGGAAAGTTCAGTAGAAACTGCTGTAGTGGCTGCAGGGGAGACTAAACGCATATCTACGGGGACGGAGCTCCCGGGGTGGACTGCACATGGTTTAAAATCCTTAAATGCTGAAAAAATATCCTTTAGCTCTCGTATCTCAGCCACTAGGTCCCTTAATGGTGACGTATCAGCAGGGGGCGGGGTCAGGGACGAGGAAGCCTCAGGCGGAGCTGAAACCGCGGCGGCAGGGGCCAGGGGCAGAGCTGAAACCGGAACGGCAGGGGGAGGGGCTAGAGAACCGGAAGCCTCACGGGAAGCGGGGGGCGGGGCCAGAGAAGCAGAAGGAACTGAACACGTGTCTGCCACAGAAGGGACCGAACACTTGTCTGCAGAAGGAGCTGAACACGTGTCTGTGGGGACAGCTGGGGGAGGGGTCAAAGGAGCGGCAAAACACGTGTCTTCAGGGGTAGTGGGGGGAGGGGTCGTGGAAGTAGAAGCTGCCGCAGGAGAAACCGAACACGTGTGCCCGGAGGCAGTGGTTTGGGGGCTGACTGCAGATTGCTTAGGGTGTTTAAGTCCTAAGCAAATATCCTTTAACTCCTGTATCTCAGCCTCAAGGTCACTTAACCTTTTGGCAGGAGGCCTTGTACATATCCTGAAAATAGTAAATATAGCCATGAGAACCCATGGTGTAGCAAAAATTAAAGCGTCTCTGAGATCGAAAGCCTGTCCCAGTAGAGAAGGATAGAATGTCTGGGACACCTCCTCATAAAACGGAAAAAATCCCATGGTGGAGGGAAACGCGGGGCCACAGAAGCGGGCGGATTCCACTTACCTGTGTCTGGGCAGTTTTGGAGACCTCAGGCTGGGCATGGTGTGGGTACGGAACACGATGGGCGCCAGATGTTGTTGAGGTTGTCTGGTGTCGGGCTGCACCGTGGAGAAGAGAGCGGACGTCCAGAGCAAAGGGGTACACAGATCTTTATTATAGGATGGGGGGGGAGGTTTGGTTCAGACCACGTGGAGCCAGCCAGCAATGGCCGACCACGGGGGGAGAGCAGAGAGCGAGACCTCAGAGAGGGAGAGCCGAGAGCCCAGAGAGAGAAGGGAGGGGTGAGGGGGCTTTTTATTGGGCGACAACCAGGGGTGACGTGTAGGGCCAGGATTGGTTGAAAGGGGGCACTCTAGGATTTAGCGGGGCATAGAAAAACCTGGGGGCGGAGCCAGGATTGGTTGAAAGGGGGCACTCTAGGATTTAGCAGAGCATAGAAAAACCTGGGGGCGGAGACTGCATCAGAATAAGTCCTCAGCAACACTAGTACTCATTAAAAATAAATAAATGGTCAGGTGGCTAGTGGATAATAAGCCGGAGAATTAAGAGAGACCAATGTGAGTCACACTGTTTTTCTCTGCAGGGGAATCCCTACTTTTATACCTTCAGGAACAGCAACTATCTTCCCAGTTTGCAAATACCCCCGGAGGTGCTTGAGGTATGGAAGGGTTTTCTGTGACTAGAGTAGACTAAGGACTGTGCCCTTGCTGAGACTCTGGAACCTTCCCTTCCCCATGGCTCCTTATGTCCTGAAACCCGATGGGCATGCTGGGAAGGATGAAGACTACCAGGATGTCCTCTTGCTCCTTGGAGCAGGTCTCCACTCAGGCCGCTGCCCTGTTGTTTCCTAGAGTATGTCAGGCAGCTGCTGCGACCTGCTCCCCATGTATTTTGATGTAAGACAGGAGTGTTCAGACCTTCCCTGAATTTCTGGCAATTCTTCTTAAAATCTTGGGAACACTGACTCTGAGGAGAAGTTACAAAAAGTCAGAGAAATGTGGGGGCATCTGAAAGCAGACAGCATGAAGGCCTGTAAGCTTCAGAAGTCGACCCACACCTATTAGGCCACCTCAGATCCTTTCCTCAGTTCTGACTTTGTTAACTCAGGAGTCTTGTTCTGGTACCTTCAGGGGACCCAAGAAACTTGTCTTCAAAAGATTGGGGGCTGGGGGTCGGGCGGTAGCGCAGCGGGTTAGGCGCACATGCAAAGCGCAAGGACTGGCGTAAGGACCCCGGTTCGAGTCCCCGTCTCCCCACCTGCAGGGGAGTCGCTTCACAGGCGGTGAAGCAGGTCTGCAGGTGTCTGTCTTTCTTTCCCCCTCTCTGTCTTTCCCTCCTCTCTCCATTTCTCTCTGTCCTATCCAACAACAAACGACATCAACAACAATAAGAACCGCAACAAGGCTACAACAACAAGGGCAACAAAAGGAGAAAAAAAAATGGCCTCCAGGAGCAGTGGATTCATGATGCAGGCACTGAGCCCCAGCAATAACCCTGGAGGCAAAAAAAAAAGAAGATTGGGGGCTAATGTGGGCAGAAAGAAATTGAATCCCGGCACCCAGATCTGCCCTCCCTGTCTTATGAGAGAGTGATACTTCCTCCAAGCGCAGAGGCAAAGCTTATGTCTGGGCCTAGCCCTAACGTACACAAGATACAAAAAGAAAGGCTTCTGATTTTCCCACTTGTCCCACAGTTCCTAAGTCGTGTCACAACATTGAATAGGATAAGTGACCCAGTGTTCAAATCCAGACTCTACTGCTAGTTGTCTCTGTGTCACAGAGGGGGGACTGAACTGTTCTGTACCATATTGTTTGTTTTGATTTTAGTCTCAGAAATGCTGGTGGACAAAGCCCTTTCTCACAGAGCCTTATGCAAATTTTTATAAGTCTAATGCATATAATAGTGTCTGATATGCCTATGTATTGCTGTTAATATTTCCTGGTAAGAGAGAATGATATATTCCTTCAGGACACCAAAGGATTTTGTATCTATGAGTAGATAATTAACACTCAAACACCATTCTAGTAGTACACAGCAAGTATATGTTATCTGTTAATTAATATATATCGAATACTCAGCATACATGAATGTTTATACAATTATGTATCAATTATACATAATTTAAATATATTTAAATGAATTTATAAATATTCAAGGGAATTTACATATTAAGTAATAGTGATTCAACTGAATATTAGTTAATATTAAATATAAGGAGTATAAAATATTCAAAATGCATATTTTGATTAAATATAGATATTCAGTGATAATGACCTACCTCTCATACATAACATACACACACACACACACACACACACACACACACAGAAAATCTTAAAAGGCAATACTTCTTGTATTCTCACTGACCATCAGTGAGAATACCATGTAAAAAGTTCTGAGGGACCGTGCATTGGTGTACATGGCTAAGCACACATATTATCAAGTACAAGGACCAGGGACCAGGGTTTGAACCACCACTCCCCACCTGCAGGGGGAACATTAATGAGCAGGGAAGCAGGTCTGCAGGCATCTCTCTCTCTCCCTCTCTGTCCCCCTCTCCTCACTTTCTGTCCTATCAGATATATATATATATATATATATGGAAAAAAAAAACGGCCACTGGGAGCAGTGAATTCATAGTGCTGACATTGAGCCCCAGCAACAGCCCTGGTGTCCTCTATCTCTCGCCCAATTTCCATTATTATGACGTCCATTCCTCTTCATTTTTTTGTGTGTAAATCTCTTTTCAGCCGCACATGCAGAGACTGCAAATCATGTGCCCTGACATGAAACCCTCCAGCCCAGTGCCCACATCAGGTACGTGACTTAGGTGATTGTTAAGCTCCTGGGAGGCCAGGCCCCACTGTAGAGAGCATTTGTAAGATGATAGTTGATTGTATGTCCCATACAGCTGAGCTGTCCCTGAGGCAGTAGAGTGGCCAGGGGAACTGGCTCAGCTACTTGAGTGCTGGAGTTAGAAGGACAATGGGGATTGCTCTGTATGGATATTTGTAAGGCCGTGCGTGCCTATCAATCATCATTCTTTTTAATAACTTTTTTTAAAATTTCTAGTTCCTTTTTTTTACTAGTGGTTTTATGTTTATTTACAGGGTTATAATATGATATATGATAGCAGGGGTATAGTACTGTGTTCCCACCATCAGTGTTTCAAATGCATTCCTGCCTTCACTTCTTTCCCAAGTCACAACTGCATGTGTCACTACTCCCAAGTTTTCCCCCCTCTTCTCTCTCAGATAAGTGAATAGTGCCTGGATTCCCCTGGTGCTTTTCAGATTCCCTTACCTTTCAGTAGTGATATGAAAACAAGATTTCTGGTGACAAACACTCTGGGTCCTGGCGGAAGTGGGACTCAGAACGTTCTGGACTTCTTCCCTTGTCCTTTACCCCTCTGGGTAAAGTTGGACCAAAGTTCTTTTGGGGTCAGTTATCATGATTTAAAAGATGATAATGGTCCCCACCTGCAGGGAGGAAGCTTTAGGAGCACTGAAGTAGCACTGCAGATGTCTCTCTCTCTTCCCCATCCCTCCTCTCTTGATTTCTCTCTGCTGATATCCAAAATAAATATATTAAAAACACTTTAAAAGATGATAATGACTCCATGCTCTGATATAATCTGCCAGATATGAGCCTTGAGATAAATCGTGTTTTACCAAGGACCCAACATTAGCTGATAGAGCTGATGTCATTGTCCCTGCTTGTAAGCTTTCTGAATCTCTTCTGAAAGGAAAAAAATGGGGGCAAAAACGAACAAGCCACAACCTGTATAAGGGTTATGCACACAGTGTGCTCAGAGACCACAGGAAGCAGGAAAGCATACTGTCTTTTTTTTTTTTTTTTTGCCTCCAGGGTTATTGCTGGGGCTCATTGCCTACACTATGAATCCACTGCCCCTAGAGGCTATTTTTCCCCTTTTGTTGCCCTTGTTTATCATTGTTGTTGTTGTTATTGCTGTCATTTTTGTTGGGTAGGACAGAGAAAAATTGAGAGAGGGAAGGAAGAAAGAGAGCGGGAGAGAAAGAGAGACACCTGCAGACCTGTTTCACTGCCTGCAGTGAAGACACCCCTGCAGGTGGGGAGCTGGAGGCTGGAACTGGGATCCTTATGCCGGTCCTTGCACTTTGCGCCATGTGCACTTAACCCACTGCGCTACCACCCAGCCCCCGAAAGCCTACTGTCTTATAAATGCCATTCCTACTGCTTCTAGGTTTGCCTCAAATGATGTTTGCTAGGCATAGGCCTTCCTAAGAGCAGCTGCCTAAAGACTGGAAGTTTCCCTGCGGGTTTTCAGGCCTGGGGATGACAGCCATGTGCCAATAGCACCGGGAGTCATGGGAGAGCCACAAGCTCTCTCACAGGAGCCAGGCGAGTAGCCTGTGAGTGCTTCTGTCACCACGAGGTTCCAGCTCTGGGTCCTTGAGAAAAAGAGACTTGTTTATTGATTTGTTCACATGTTCACTCATTCATTCATTAGATGATGGGCCCCTTGGGTACTTTCCAGGATAGAAAAATTAAATCTGGAGATGCCACAGTGGCTGGGAAGGATATTTCAGGAGTGCAGATCTTTGTACTCAGGTTGTCTCCTTTCACTGAGAGGATGAAGTAGGAATCTGGCATTAGCCTGCCCTTCATGCAAGTCTTTTTTTTAATTACTTTATTGGGGGATTAATGTTTTATAGTCGACAGTAAATATAATAGTTTTTACATGAATAAAATTTCTCAGTTTTCCACATAACAATACAACCATGCAAGTCTTAACTCTGCACACTCAGATGAGTCAATATGATTTTACAAGTACATTAAAAATCCCACCAAAACTTTGGCTCTTGTTCTGAGTTGGAGAATAGTGGAATGGATGAGTAAGATCTTATACACAGGGCCAGGCGGTGGACTACTTGGTTGAGTGCACATGATACCATGCACAAGAAACTGAGTTCAAGCGCTGGCAGGGAGGAAGCTTCACGAGAGGTGAAGTTTTGTTGTTTTTTTCTCTCTTCCTCTCTATCTCCCTCTTCCCTCTCAATTCCTCCTTGTGCCCAATAAGTGAATAAATAAATAAATAACATATAAAGGGACCTTATACACACTCCTACATATTTCCAGATCACACTTGGTGACAATTCAGTTCTTTGGCTGATTTACCAACAGGATAGAACTAAATTACTAACTTCAGACATGGGCAAAAACTCAGCTATATATTGGCTTGTCAGAAAAGTCATGATACAGGGAGTTGGGTGGTAGCACAGCAGGTTAAGCGCACATGGCGCAAAGTGCAAGGGCCGGCATAAGGATCCCAGTTCGAGCCCCCAGCTCCCCACCTGCAGGAGGTCACTTCGCAAGCGGTGAAGCAGATTTGCATCTTTCTCTCCTCCTCTCTGTCTTCCCCTCCTCTCTCCATTTCTCTTTGTCCTATCCAACAACAGCAGCAGCTATGACAACAATAACAACTACAAAAAGCACAACAACAAGGGCAACAAAAATGGGAAAAACAGCCTTCAGGAACAGTGGATTCGTAGCGCAGGCACCGAGCCCCAGCAATAGCCCTGGAGGCAAAAAAAAAAGTAATGATGCATTTTTTGTATAGAAAAACACAGAAAAAAATACACCATAATATTCCTGGCAACCCAGTACATATACTTGTGTTATGAATTTGTATGTAGGAATGTATACACATTGGGAGAATTTGAATACTTTAATATCCATACTTCTAGTGAAATATATTTATCCCCATTTTAATCCTGTCGTTCTGAAAAGATGATCTTTAAAGCATTTGTTGTTGGTCTAGATTATGTTCCTATCATGATGAAAGCAAACCAGGCTCATTTAGGCATATCTCAACATCTTGAGTCCAAATACACTTGAAGCTCTGTTTTATTACTTGACCCAGAAGATTAATTATTGCCATATATAGTTAGAAGAACAAGAAATTTCAAGGCCTTCTAAGCTGAGATACTCTAGAGGTAGGCTGAGTGTGAGGACTTAACAATGCCATGCAGGACTGGGAGAAATATGGGCTTTATAGAGAAAGGGGAAAGTTCTTGCTGTCCTGGGGTTTAAGAAGGCAATAGATAGTTATTGCTGTAACCAGATTATTTGGAAATTGGGTTAATTTTGAAAATCCCATTGTTAGGATATGCTGTATCATACAAGACCTCACCATAATTTATATCCTTTTATGCTATTTACATATAGCTGTATCTTATGAAGTAACACCACCAGTTGCTTCTGTTCTCCCTGGTCTAAGCCTTTTGGAGATTTAATATTTCAAAGAGCAAGTCATTACTAGAAATGTATTAACAATTTGAGCCCACTGTTAAGATTCAGTCTGATTACCAATTTGAAATCTTAAGTGCATAGATTGAAGGAACATATACTCAGAGCTATGGTCTATACATCAAAAAGTTTGAGACATGTGATCCATTTTCCCCTCTCATATTAATTAAATGGTGATTTGTGAGACTATAAGTTAATAGGAGTAGATATTAACACTACTCCCACCAAGAAATCAGGCTACAGATTAAAAGGGGGGGGCAACAGAACAGAAATAAGACCTGCTCCCCTTAACTCTAGAGGCTTTGTTTTAGCTCCTGGTGAAAACATCAAGTAGTTGGAACAAGTAGATGGTTTGAGTGAGCATGACTTAATCATGTGCATAAGGCACCTGAACACTGCTTCCTGCCAGCGGAGTAGCAGCGCTCATGGGCAAGTGCTGGTCCTGTGCTGAGTCTTGCCTGGAAAAGTGTCACATATTTCACATGTGTTTACTCTTCTGGAGCCAAAAGAAATATTTCAAAATAGGATTGCACTATTCATCAGCACTATAGAGAAGCATAGGAAGAAGCTATGCACAAAGTATAATACTGCCTTTATCAACAGACCATGGCCCCTGGCAGCCTGGATGCCTGACTCTCATGCTATCCAGAGCCCACAAGTAATGAACCTCTACCACCAATCTAGGGGCATTTGGGGTAAGAGATGTAGAACTGGATATATATATGTATGTAATCTGCTGGGGCTTCACACCTGCATAAGTCCACAGATCCTGGCAGATGCTTTTTTTTTTTTTTTTTTCCAGATAGAGGGTGAGAGGCAGAAAGAGACACAGAGGGAAGGAGAGACAGGACAGTATTGCTCCAAAACTTGTGAACATTTTTCTTTTTTATGTTGTTCCCATGTAGTTACCAGGGCTCTGAGCTGGGCATGGTAAAATGTATGGTCTACTAGGTGAGCTACCCTAATCCTGTGAGTATTAGACACAGTGATACTTAGCAGCCAATAAAAAGAAATTTTCTAATTTTTCCATCTAGTTAAGAGCACTTGTTCGCTTTTTTGAGTGTATCTCCCATGGACTCTGTAACATCATAATACTTGTGTTATTTAATATTGTAATAAGTCCCTGTCCCTAACGTCATTGGGACAACTAAGAAAAATCTGCTAGTAAACCCGCCACAAAGTTGTAGCCAGTGAGGAAAGGAATAACATTTTGCAAACAAAAATGTGACACTGAGGAATCAGGGACATGACCAATTAGCTCCGGGCTGAAGTTGATCTTAAATTTCAAATTGCTAATTCCACGTGGGAAGAAAACCTCACTGTCAGTAGGTATCCACAGAGTGATGTGTATGTTGTTGTCACCAAGAGTATGATTATGAATTCACATTCATCCACTTATTGTAACCACTGAATTGACTTCTTTTTAAGCCCTCAGTGCCATTTATTTGACCCACTTGACATAAAGAAATCACTCAAAAGCTTCTATGAAAAATGCCCACATTTTAGCACTAGATGGTGATTAGATTTGCTCCATTGAGATCCAGCTGTCTAATACCCAGTGTTTGTATCCTAAAGATGTTTGTGTTCTTTCCACCTGCTTTTTGATTTTTTTGGCTTCACTTTGTGATTAGGAAGTAAAACCTTGGGGACTGGGTAGTGGTGCACTCGGTTGAGCACACATATTACAGTGCACAAGGACCCAGGTTCAAGGCCCTGTTCCCCACCTGCAGGGGGAAAGCTTTGCAAGTGGTGAAGCAGGGCTGCAAGTATCTCTTTGTCTCTGTCCCTCTCTATTACCCCCTTTTCTCTCAATTTCTGATGGTCTCTATCCAGTAAAGATAATAAAATTTTAAAATAAGAAAAGGAGGTAAGACCTGTCATCATAGTTTGGATGTCCTTCTAGTAGGAAGACTCTTCTGTGGACATCACCTGTTTTTCAACATCCTTCAAGTTCCTAGACATTTTGCTTATGTTAATACTCAGCTACTGTTTAGCCCACAAACATTTAATCTTACCTCTAAAAGAGCTCTTCCTCAAGAATAAGTGTTGAAGGACTTTGCTGTATTTCTTTGCCATGCATGATGAGGTTCATAATACTCAAATCAAGGTTTGCAGAAGAGAAAACCAATGAAATGCGCTGGAATCCATCTTGATAAGCTTCCAGATGAACCAAACTGTTCAGATAGCCAAGAGATAATAAACCCAAACCTTAAGGAAGAAAAACAGAAAAAAAAACCAGCAAACTTTAATATGTTTTGAAATTAATATATCCTCCTCTTCCATGTTTTCCAATTCTGGAGAGTTCTCCTAAGCTTTGCATACTACCCAGTGTTCACAGAATTACATAGTATGGCGGTAAGGATATGATGATTGAATGTCTTTGCCAGGAGCTAAAATAAACCCTCTAGAGTTGAGGGGAGGAGGTCTGATTTTCTGTTTGTTGCCTCTTTTCTTTTTCTCCTTCTTCTTTTTAAATTTATAGCCTGATTTCTTTGAGAAGAGGTCATTTTTAAGTCCTCCCACTCAGTCTCCTGGATTTGTGTTAATATGTGCAGCTGGGCTTATGATTTGATATTGTTCTTCTAACTACATATATTTGAGTCCACCCCTAAATCAGAAACTCTGTGGGCAGGGGTGGGGGCAGCCATCTGGGTTTTAATGAGCTCTCTAGATGATTCAGATGCACAATCAAATTTGAGGACTACTCATCTATATATTCTGCGCATACACATTCACAATAATATAAGGCTTAGTTTGCATACTATCATAGGAAGAGTCAGGGCTATGTGCTTTTCCAATGAGAGCAAGTGTTCAGTGGGAGTGGTGGCAGTCTGGAGTCAGAGTAGATGTCTCCAGAGAAGGAGCCCAGGCTGGGGAGAGAGTGAAGTAGTTATACACAGGACTTTCATGAGAAACGTTGCAGGTGCAATCTGTGGCACCAACAGTAGCTAGAACTGAGCAGTGTTCTGGTAAGACAAAGAGAAGAAAGATTGGAGGAGGGAAGAAATTGATCTGTTGACCTTTTGTGATCTGGGAGTGGGTGTAGCAGTTGAGACTTGAACTTGTAGGGTTGAGGCCTCAAGTTTAATCCTGGGCATACCATATGCCAGAATGACTCTGATCTATCTCTCATGACATAAAAAATTGTTTTAAAATAAAAGGACACAGACTGAAGGATTCCTCTTTTACGTTCTTTCCACTGTGTGTTGCCAGTTTCCTGAGCAGGATTGTGCAACCGTGTTTTGGATGCTGAGGGGTGAAATGCACTGTATGTAGTCTAGTTGTGTGGGCAGCATTTTGTTCTCAGTGTTTCATTTCATGTTTTCTTGAATAACTTTACAAATAAGGACTGTAAATAAAGCCTCTTTGCAGATAAATTTCAGTTAATTCCTTTTGAATAGTGGCCCAGTGAAATGCTGGACTGCTCCCTCTGGGTCATTTCCTGACATTAATTACATTAAGCTTCTTCCCAGGCTTGAAAACCACCATCAGCAGGGCAAAATTGCATCAGCATCACCAGAGACATTGCGAGGTATCAGAGACATCTGAAATGTACAAGATAGCTCTGGAAAAGTCAGAGGGCCAGTGGAAACTTCCTCCCCTTCTAGCAGAGTGGGGAGTGTCACAAAGTTGGGCTTTGAGCTTGATGTCCATTGCCACAGCTCATAGTCTCCACGCGGGATCATATATATATAAATACTCAGAAGACTCGAGATTGCTACTTTGAGAAGGCCTGGTGGCTTGCATCACTTACTATCCTTTAGGAAGATGGTAAGCGGTGGTGCAGCACTGACCACTAGGTCCTCCGATTTTTATTAGCTAGTTACAAAGACACATCAAAGGAATGCTTTTTGCTGATGCTGGGCACGTTGGCGCTGGAGCTGCAGTATTCATAGACACCAATTAGTGTTTGAGAAGTTGCAGATGTCAGCCACGCAGAGAAACTAAGCCGTGAGTTATGCCAACCTGAGGCAGGCACAAACCTGGCATGCTAAGATACATATTCTGGATGTTCTCCCACAGCATGTGATGTGAGGGGACAGCTTTCTTTGGCATAGGAGATTCAAATGCAGTCCCAAGAATGCACTTGGATTCACATTTATATGTGTCCAAGGCCAAAAAGTAGACGATACAGTATAAATGTGTGTATGCAATTAACCAGTGTAGCAGTTTTACAGTCTCCTAACTTGCTAGCCAGCTACAAAAGACTTGTAACCCTAGTATACCTTCTCTAACCTATGAACCCTTTTTCTTTCTTTTTTAATCTTGTTATTACTGGATAGAGACAGAGAGAAATTGAGTGGGGGATAGGGGAGATAGAGAAGTAAAGAGACAGAGACACCTGCAGCCCTGCTTCACCACTTGTGAAGCTTGCCCCCTGCAGGTGGGGACCAGGGGTTTGCAGACTGTAATGTGAGCACTTACCCAGGTACATTCACATTTCACATAAACCATATTGGACAGTGGCATGTTCTTCACAGATACTACACACTTCACCATGCCACAGTCATCCTTTATGCTCCTTTTCTCTACCACACTCCCCCATTCTTACTGTATCTTACACACTTGGTTCAGACACTGCCTTCTTGTGGTCAGGGAGGTGATTCAGTGGGTAGAGTGCATTCCTTGCCTATGCAAAGCTCCGGTTTTGATGTGGACAGAGTGGTGCTCTAATACCTTCCCCTCCCCATACATACTTGTCTAGGAAATCTGCTCTGAAGCCCCACTGCCTTACACACCACTCAAGGAAAATCATCCTTCTGTATATTGTCTGGCTCTTTGTGTCCCTTTATACCTCACCTGGTATTTATCAGTCAATAGTTTAGTCTAAGTCTGAGACTTTAATTTTTTTTCCTTAGCCTGGCAACTTCTGGAGGGCAGCCTCCATTTCTAGCCACTCTGTAATCCCCCAGACATACCTTTTTGTGGGGGCATTTGTGACCCTAGAACTGCTTGACCATGCCAAGTTCATGCTTAAGTTCAAGAGTATACAAAGAGTCAGACTGAGAAAAGTGGATCATTATTCAATAGAGCAAGACATAGGCTTGTCAGAATTACCACCAGTTCTACTCTTAAGTTTATACACCAAATAGTGGAAAGCAGACTCTCAAGTAAACACTTGGCTCATAGTAGTGCATTTCACAATAGCCAAAAGATAGAAACAACCCAATTTTCCATCAGCATGGGGAATGGATAAAGTGGTTTATCCACATAATAGATTATTATTTGACTATGATAAGGAATGAAGAAATGGAAGTAACCTTTGAAAATATACAGTGTGAAAGATGGCAGACACAGGAAGTCACGTACTCTTTGATTCCATTTCCATGGAATCCTGAACAGGTAAACGCACACAGAGGAACAGATACAGGACTTCCAGGGGCTAGAGAGACTGGAGGATGACTGCTTACTGGGCCAGGTCTTCTTTAGAATGATAAAGACATTTCAGAACTGGAGGGAGGTGGTATCTGTTCAGCTTCATGAATATACTAAATGTCACTGAATTGCTTAGTTGAAAATGATCAGTTTGATTCTTAAAAACAATAGCGGTCTAAAAGCATTTCCCTTTTTACTTTAGAATAACTGAACCTAACTTTTATAATAAGTTATATTTATTCCCAATGTTATCAGATTCTAGATAAGAAATTGGTTAGTTTCCACCACAGTTTCTTTCTTACCTTCAAATCAGATTGACAGTAAACCACTTGCCATCTGTGGCATAAGGTCTCACTAAACACCAGCAGACTCCCCAGTGCTACCATTCAGTTCCCCAAAGCAGGTTCCAGGCACTCCAGTGGGAACCTCCCAGGTACCATGACTACTGTGGACCTCTTAATCTAAGTTGAATTGCTATTGAAGGCAAGCTTTCTGTTTTCCTGGGAGGTCCTCATTTGTTCTGGGAGACATTAGTGCCAGACCCGCCATTTACTCCTTGTGTTCTCTCAGTTCACAGGCTGAAGCCAGCTGACATCAAGGTAATAGCAGCCTTGGGTGACTCTATCACGGTGAGTTACTCCCAATTGTAGAAGAAAAGGGAAGGAGAGGAGCTCTTGGTTGAGATGAGGGAGGACATCTTCCCCCTGCCATTTGGGGTCCTAACCTTTAGTCCCATCTCACTGTCTCTGTGCACCCCAGAGTTAGGGTTCTTTGTCTGCCATGGCTTTCTCATCTCCATTCTGGTCTCTTCTCTCTTCTGATTTTGGGATAAAGGAGAGCACAGGAAGCAGGGTTGTGTCCCCACGGGCCCCTCTGAGGTGGAAGTGACTCAGCCAAGTCAGTGGGATGGAAATGAGCAGACCTCTCACACCTGGAATATGACCTTTCTGAAAGGTCAGGGAGGCTTTGTTTTCTCCAAGGAGGAAAGCCAAGGGAAGATGCCAAGGGGAGGGGCACCGAGAAGAGCAATGAAGAAAGAGATAATAAGGGTCATGGGAGAGCTAGAAGTTCTAGAAATGATCTGGACCCATCTCTACCACTTATTCCTGGTGATTTCCTAGAACCCACAAGGAACTTTGAATGAAGACAAAAATTGGATCCCTGGAGAGTCTGGGGTTGGTGGAGATTTGGGTGAGGGTCTCAAGAGGGTTTCAGACATCAGCTGCCAATCAATATAAGTCCTTAGAGACTGGTCCAGCTGCTGTTCTCTTAGGCCAGTAGAATTCAAGACCATCAGCTGAGTCTTCCCTCAAAACTGGATGATACCTTTTATGCCTGGGTTGTCTGCCCAATGAAGTCAGGTTGGCATAATGGTAGCATCTGGAACCTGGTGGCTAAAAAGAGTTAAGATAGAAAGCAGAACAAATTGTTGACTCATCATGAACCTAAAGGCAAGAATATTGCAGATGAAGACTTGGGGTAGCCATTTTGGAAAAGCTAGTAGGTATATTTTAGGTATATTCCCAGGGGCCTATGACTTTATTAGTTTTTGCCTGAGCCTGACAGCTAAAATGCTGGTGGGCCCAGGTTATTGTCTGAGGAGATGGTGTCACAGTTGGATAAAGGACTAGAAAGTTGGATCAGGGCAGACAGTAGCTCCCAAATATGGAAAAAGTATGTAATATTGTTAACTGTAAACACCATTGATCTGATCTGGGGCCCATATTCAACACAGGAGCCTGTGTGGCCTCTGTATCCCTATAGGTCTGAGCTCGCATTCTGTCGTCAAGGCTGGGAACATTCCAGGCTGCACTAATTTTAGGATCCATCTTCCTCAGGTAGTAGGTAGAGTATGTTGTCCAACCGCCCTACAGAGAATGGAACATTCCCTGCTATTGTTGATCCACATTGAGGACAAGGTCCTATAGGGACCCCCAAAAGGGTCCATTATGTTGTTCTTGATAGACATGACCAGTGACAGTGGTGAGAGGGATCTTTTAGAGGTCTAGGCCCATCCTGTGTGTATGGGAATCCCAGGACTTCCTGACTAGGGCCCCAGGTGATGGGGTGGCCTGGTAGTGACTAAAGAGTCACCATTAAAGTGTGCCAGTCTCTTGCCCTTATTCAGCTTTTGTAGTTCTTACTTTGTCTGACAAGTTTAGCTTTAGGAGTGGAGTTCTGCTTATCTTATCCCAAGCAGTTTCTGCTGGGTGGGGCCTAGTGACACTGGCCTGACCCCTGGTCTCCTGGATGATAAGACTTCAACATGATTGGCACAGATGTGCAAGATCTCCTGAAAGCTGGCATTTCGTAGTGCATCTTTCCTGGCATGTGGGTAGAGGAATTGAGCACCATCGGGCAGGGGATGTACCCTTTGGGGTGTATTTTTCATGTAATTCAGCATTCTTACCAATCCTAGTTCCAGGAAACCTGTGGTGCCAGTCTTCATTTTGAACTCTGAGTGTTCTGCTTAAAAACTCGCTTAGTTTTGGAAAAGGACAAAGAACTGAAGAATGGGTTCGGATTGCAGTTCTCAAAGGTCCTATTCTTAGTCTAGGAGGCAGGTCACCTGTAGAACACATGTTTTGTTATATGTGAGACTGTGAGTGCAGCACTGGCAACACATGGACATACCATGAATCTCTGTGGATGGTGTAACAGTGCCATGGTATCTTTCCTCTCTCCCTCCATCACCATCCCTCTCTCTCTCAAAAAAAAAAAAAAAAAAAGAAAGAAAGAAAGAAAGAAAGGAAAATGGGGCTCAGCAGTGGTATCACTGAGTCTCTGAGTTCTCTCTCTGGCACTTCATTAAAAATAGATCTTATTTTGATTTAAAAAATATTTTTATTTAAAAAATAGATCCCAAGGAACCAAACACACACATCCCAAAAGATCTGTGTATGCTTGTGTTCTTAGCACACTTTGTAATATTTTAAGCCTGAAAACAACCCAGATGTCCAACAACAGATGAGTGGCTGAGAAAGTTGTGGTGTTTATACACAGTGGAATACTGCTAAGCTGGGAAGAATAATGAATCAATCTTTCATCATCCATCATGGATGGAACTTGAAAGAATCATGTTAAATGAGATCAGCCAGAAAGAGAAGGATGAATATGGGATGATCTCACTCATGGACATCAGTTGAGAAGTAAGAATAGAAAAGGGAAACACAAAGCAGAAGTCAGTCGGACTGTGTTTGGTATATTGTAAAGGACTCGGTGGGGGGCGGGGGCAGGTCCTGGTGCATGGCGATGGAGGAGGACCTAGGCTGGGGGTGAGAGTGTCTTGCAGAGAACTGAGATATCTTACACAGGAACCAACAAATCATTACTGCGAGTCATTAATCTCCTCAATAAAATGTAGATCCTGGTCTTTCTTTTGCTGAAGTGTAGGTGCATGGAATTTCATTTTACTGTCTGGTTTTTAGTTGTACACAAGTGAATATAATGATATAAAAGGACTGCGGTGGGTTTCCTTTTATGACACATCTTACAGCGTTGAACCAAAGACAAAAACAGGACCCTGAAGTACGTGTCCTTTTGAAAGCAAGACAGTGCTGTCTGATTTTGACAACCTCACTTCTCTTGGTCTCAATCTTAACAGGTAGTTGGGTGAGGCCAAGTTGTGGACACCATCCTGACCCCTAGCAGAAGTTTTTGCCCCTCCCTTACAGGACAGGGTTTCACAATGGGGTGTGTGCTGTCTGGACTCTAGGTTCTAGAGAGTTCCTCATGTTCCATGCCCAGTCATCATGACAATAGACCTTAGGCAGGTGTGCTCAGACACTCAGATCCTGGTCTTTTCCCCTCAGGCAGCTACTGGAGCTATGGCTAGCACCATGGGTGAAATCAACAGTGACAATCGTGGTATATCGTGGAGGTGAGTGAGGATGATGGCTAGGCCTTGGAGAGTCATAGCAAATAATTCCTCAAGCAGTAGGACAAGTCACCTAGTGATTTTCCATGAGAAATGTTGCAGGCTTACTTGGAGAAAGCTATTTCTCAGTTTCCATAAGCCCCACTAAAATACCCCAGATAGGAGTTCAGTGCTGAGCCAAGGTGAGTATGGGTTAGAAAAATATCCTTTCTTTTTTGTGGGAAATAATCTCATCTGATTATCACAGTTTTGCATGAGCTTCCAGCTCTGTGACGTGGGCAAGTTATAGAACCTCTCTGAATCTGGGACAGTAATTCTGTACAGACTTACTTATACCCTGAGTACTACTGAGAGAATTAAAAGACCCTCCAGTGCCTGGCACAAAATAGGTAGCAGTGGTACCTCATGAAAGAGCCTCCCTGGGGCTTGGGTGGTAGCGTAGCGGGTTAAGTGCACATGGCGCGAAGTGCAAGGACCGGCTTAAGGATCCTGGTTTGAACCCTCCTGGCTCCCCACCTGCAGGGGAGTTGCTTTACAAGCGGTGAAGCAGGTCTGTAGGTATCTATCTTTTTCTTGCCCTCTCTGTCTTCCCCTCCTCTCTCTTGATTTTTCTCTGTCTTTAAAAAAAATTTAAGTATTTAGTTATTTTCCCTTCTGTTGCCCTTGTTTTTTATTGTTGCTGTAGTTATTATTATTATTATTGATGTCGTCATTGTTGGATAGGACAGAGAGAAATGGAGAAAGGAGGGGAAGACAGAGAGGGGGAGAGAAAGATAGACAGACCTACTTCACTGCTTGTGAAGCGACTCCCCTGCAGGTGGGGAGCCCAGGGCTCGAACTGGGAGCCTTCGGCTGGTCTTTGCACTTTGCGCCACGTGCACTTAACCCGCTGTGCTACTGCCGGACTCCTGATTTCTCTCTGTCTTATCCAACAACAACATCAATGGCAACAATAACAACAACAAGGGCGACAAAAATGGGAAAAAATGGCCTCCAGGAGCAGTGGATTCGTAGTGCAGGCACTGAGCCCCAGCAATCCTCCCTTTACAGATGAGGGAGTAAAATTTAGAGGACAAGTTACCTGATCAAGGCCACACACCCCACCTGATAAAAAGCAAGAAGAGGCCCCTGATTCTTCCTCTACCCCCTTGCTAGATTTTTTTCTTGTTGGCCTGCCCCTGCTCTGTTATAATCAAACTCAGGCCTTTGTAAACCACACACTACAGTTTCACTTCTGTTTCTAACCCCTGGGTCGTTGCCCAGGGTGTGAAAGCACCAACCTGAACCTGTCGCCATGTCCTGGCACCCTCCCTCGTGCTGCAGCGCAGAGCTGAACCCTAGATACTTTGCAACCCACTTCCAATTCCCTGGTCAGATGTGGCAGAGAAAGAAAGGTTGTGGGAAAGCAAGGCATGCCGTCAGCTCCGATACACCACATATTACCGTGCCTGGAAACCCATGCGACTTTAATTTTCTTGCAATTTTCAAAATGACTGAGTAGGTGGGTTGTACTCTAAACATCACCTTAAAAAAAAAAAAAAGATGGTCATGGTGTGTGTGTGTGTGTGTGTGTGTGTGTGTGTGTGTGTGTGTATGAGGAGTTGGGGGATGAAATTCCCAAGAACAACGGGCACAGAAAGATGAGATCAAGCTTTACTATTATAGTGGTAATACTTAATGTGCACACAGCTGCAGGGACTGGTGGGTCTTTGGAAGACAGAATTATAAGGGACCCTCTTCTCCATTGTGATTTGTTTTTTTAAAAGTGAAAAGTCATTCAAGACCATTAAACTAATTAATTAATTTTGTCACCAGGGTTATTGCTGGGGTTTGGTGCTGGCACTGTGAATACACCTCTCCTGGTGGCCTTTTCTTTTTCTTTTTTTTCTTTTGCCTCCAGGGTTATTGCTGGGGCTCGGTGCTTGCATTACGAATCCACTGCTCCTAGAGGCCATTTTTTCTCTTTTGTTGCCCTTGTTGTTTATCATTGTTGTTCTTATTGCTGTCATTATTGTTGGATAGGACAGAGAGAAACTGAGAGAGATGGAGAAGACGGAGTGGGGGACAGAAAGACAGACACCTGCAGACCTGCTTCACCACTTGTGAAGCGACCCCCCTGCAGGTGGGGAGCGGGGGGCTCGGACCGGGATCTTTATCCCGGTCCTCGCACTTTGCGCCATTTGCTACCACCAGCCCCCCCCCTTTACTTTCTGTTGTTATTAGATTGGGTAGATAGAAATTGTGATGGGAAGAGGGAGACAGAGAGAGATAGAGAAAGAGAGACACCTGCAGACCTGCTTCACCTGCAGGTGGGGAGGGGGGCTTGAACCTGGGTCTTTGTGCATGGTAATGGATGAGTTTAACTGGGTGCCCCACTGCCCAGCACCCTGCTTTTAAATTTTATTTTGGACGTTTGCCTTTCAGGGCAGAGCGGTGATGAGTTGTTTTCTGCTAAGACACAAGGACAGTGCCAATCCTGAGTTTGGGCGTCAGGGGAGGGGGAGCTAGTGGTGTTCTCAGAAGGAGAAACTGTCTTGGTGGTGTCTGTGTGGTGTCTGTGCTTTGACCTTGTCTCTCTGGTTCCCATCACAGTATAGGAGGAGATTCCATCCTATCTACTACAGTCACCCTGCCAAGTAAGTGTGGGGTGTGTGTGTGTGTGTGTGTGTGTGTGTGTGTCCCCCTGGGGAGGGAATGGTGGGTAGGCCTGTCCTCAGCAGCTCCCTCTGGCTGGGGCTGCAGGCTCAGCAGGGAAGTGAGTGGTGGCACAGTGAAAGGGTCCTCTGCGGACCAGAGACTAGCCCAGCTATGTGTCTTGGTTAGGATCAAAGTATTGGAGGGCTTTTTTTTTTTTTTTTTTTAATATTTTCCTTTTAAAGTTCTATTTTCCCAAAGAATGAAAACAGTAAAGAGAGGAAAAGAGAGCTCAGGTAGAATCTGTGCACTCCATTAAGAAACATCTCAAGAAAAGAAGGGAAGGAGAGACACCTCTCCTGTGTCTGTACATTCTGTGCAGACTCCATGCCAGGGGAGCCTGGACCTAGTCCTGGGCTTCGGTCGCACCGCTAAGTGCAGAGGTGTGCTTTGATAAACAGCCATTGCAGCAGTACAAGGCGATGTGGGACAGACAGATTAGGCTCTCAGTGTTTCCTTTAAAGTAAAAACTTGGAATGATTTTTTTCAAATAAGTTTTTTTTCTTTTTAAAAATTTTTTTTATTGGGGAATTAATGTTTTACGTTCAACAGTAAGTACAATAGTTTGTACATGCATAACATTCCCCAGTTTCCCATATAACAATACAACCCCCACTAGGTCCTCTGAATCCTTCTTGGACCTGTATTCTCCCCACCCACCCACCCCAGAGTCTTTTACTTTGGTGCGATACGCCAATTCCATTTCAGGTTCTACTTCTGTTTTCTTTTCTGATCTCGTTTTTCAACTTCTGCCTGAGAGTGAGATCATCCCATATTCATCCTTCTGTTTCTGACTTATTTCACTCAACATGATTTTTTCAAGGTCCACCATCCAAGATCGGCTGAAAATGGTGAAGTCACCATTTTTTACAGCTCCTGAGTAGTATTCCATTGTGTGTATATACCACAACTTGCTCAGCCACTCATCTGTTGTTGGACACCTGGGTTGCTTCCAGGTTTTGGCTATTAAAAATTGTGCTGCCAAGAACATAGGTGTACACAGATCTTTTTGGATGGATGTGTTGGGTTCCTTAGGATATATTCCCAGGAGAGGAATTGCAGGATCATAGGGTAGGTCCATTTTTAGCCTTGAGAGAGATCTCCAGACTGTTCTCCACAGAGGTTGGACCAATTGACGTTCCCACCAGCAGTGTAGGAGGGTTCCTTTGACCCAACACCCTCTCCAGCATTTGCTGCTGTTACCTTTTCTGATGTATGACATTCTCACAGGAGTGAAGTGATATCTCATTGTTGTCTTTATTTGCATTTCTCTGACAATCACAGACTTGGAGCATTTTTTCATGTGTTTCTGGGTCTTGTGGATCTCTTCTGTGGTGAATATTCTGTCCATGTCCTCCCCCCACTTTTGGATGCGGTTATTTGTTGTCTTGTTGTTGAGTCTGGCAAGCTCTTTATATATGTTGGTTATTAAACTCCTGTCTGATGTATGGCATGTAAAGATCTTCTCCCATTCTGTGAGGGGTCTCTTGGTTTAGGTAGTGGTTTCTTTTGCTGTGAAGAAGCTTTTTAATTTGATGTAGTCCCATAGGTTTATACTTGCCTTAGTCTTCTTTGTAATTGGATTTGTTTCATTGAAGATGTCTTTAAAATTTATGCGGAAAAGAGTTCTGCCAATATTTTATTCTAAGTATCTGATAGTTTTTGTTCTAACATCCAAGTCCTTGATCCACTTGGAATTTACTTTTGTATTTGGTGAAATATAGTGGTTCAGTTTCATTCTTCTGCATGTTTCAACCCATTTTTCCAACACCATTTGTTGAAGAGACTCTGCTTTCCCCACTTAATAGTCTGGGCCCCTTTGTCAAAGATTAGATGTCCATAGGTGTGGGGGCTCACTTCTGGGCTTTCAATTCTATTCCACTGGTCAGTGTGTCTATTCATGTTCCAGGACCAAGCAGTTTTGATGACAATGGCCCTATAATATAATTTGAGATCTGGGAGTGTGATGCCTCCAGTTCTGTTCTTTTTTCTCAAGATTGTTTTGGCAATTCTAGGTCTTTTCTGATTCCAGATAAACATTTGTAGCATTTTTTCTATTCTCCAAAAAAACGTGCTTGGGATCTTGATGGGGATAGCATTAAATTTGTAGATGGCTCTGGGTAGTATATTCATTTTGATGATGTTAATTCTACCAACCCATGAACATGGAATATCTTTCCACTTGTTTGTGTCTTTTTCAATTTCCTTCAGTAGTGACTCATAATTTTCAGTATACAAGTCTTTCACTTCTTTGGTTAGGTTTACTCCTAAAGTTTTTGTTTTTAATGTAAAAGGCATTATAGCATGAAAGTTTATAGTATTCACCCTTTTAAATGTGTATCTGGATATACTAATTTACAGTTACTGCTTAAAGTCCGAGTCATTTCCTTTTAGTGGAGAGGATTAATAGTTGACGGTATATTCTTTACCACATAGGCACAGCCTCTCATCTCCTTTTCACTGGTGTCAGGACCCTATTGTCGGTTCCTCTCTCTCCTTCCCCAGAGTCTTTTGCTAGGTGTAACGCATAGCATCCAGTCCAAGTTTCACCTTATGTTTTTCTCTTACTGTTCTTGGTTCTTATCTCACCTATAAGTGAGATGATTTGTGGATTGTTTTACTCAACATGATGTCTTTGACTTCTGACCACAATACTGTAAAAGAGATGAACTCATCTTTTTTGACAGCTGTATAGTTCTCCATTGTGTATCTACCACAGCTTTAGCCATTCATCTGTGGCTAGGCATCTAGGTTGCTTCCTTCCAAGTTTGGGCTGTTAGAATGGTGCTGCTGCTATGAACATTAGTGTGCATAGGCCTTTTTGGATAGGTGTTGTTGTTTTCTCTGGGTAAGTGGCTAGGATGGGGGCTGACTGGTTGCACAGTGGCAAGGACTTAAGAGCCCAGAGTTGAGCAGTAGTGGTGAGGTGGTGATTGCTGACATCCTTGTCTAGGGCCACATCTAGAGAAAGTGCTTCAGTTACCACCACTGTTTATGATGTTAGCCATGAGTTTGTCATGCTCCTTTTTTTTTTTTTCCTGGAATCTTGATATTAGCTTGTATACCAGGCTCTAGCCTTTCACTTTGAGCCTCTAGTTGTCTCTTTTGGATGTGTGTTTCTTGAAGACATAGGATCTTTACTTAGAGCTGTTTTTTGTTTGTTTGTTTGTTTTGTTTTACATTTTTGTTGCTTCTCTTCCCATTTGCTTCTATCTGTTATTTTGTGTTATTGGAAAGACAAAGATAAAGTGAGAGGGGAGGGAGAGGTAGAGAGGGAGAGAGACTCTTGCAGCAGCATTGCTTCACCACTTGTGAAGCTTCCTCCCACAGGTGGGGACCAGAGGCTTGAACCAGGTGCTTGTGCCTGGTAACGTGTGCACTCAGCCAAGTGAGCCACAGCCTACCCTCTATACTTGATTTCTTTCTACTTACTTAAATTTTAAGTATCATTTTATTGGGGGGGGTGTTAGCGGTTTACAGTAAAGTTGTTGACACATGGGAACACTTTCTCATCTCCCCATGATAGGTGCCTGCAAAATCACTGTCACTACCCAGCCCTTTTTTTCCCCTAACCATTATGCACCATGATAGCAACATCCCTCCCCTAATTGCACCCCCACTCTCCTTTCCCAGAGTCTTTGATTTGATGCAACACATCAAACCCAGTCCAAGTTTTAGATTTTGTTTTCCCTTCCTGTCCTTGTTTCTTAAGTTCAGCCTTCTCTTTCTGACTTCTGTCACTTAATATTATCCCTTCAAGCTCTATCCAAGGTGAGGCACAGGAGGGATTCCGTCATCTCTAATGGCTGAGTAAGCAGTCTGTTATGTAAATACGCCACAACTTCTGAGCCACTCATCCATCGCTGGACACCAGTGGGACTTTATTTGGTTTATTTTTAATAAGAGAGATATATGTAGAGAGATCACAGCAATCTCAGTTCTGGCTCATGGGAGTCTTGAACCTGGGATACTGGATGCCCAGACATAAACGTCACTTTGCATAGCCACCATGTTATCTTGTCTGTCCACTTATTTTTATTTATTCTTTCCCATCAGGGCTATTGCTGGGGCTTGGTGCCTACACAATAATTTCACCACTCCCAGTGACCATTTTTTTCCTTTTATTTTTTATAGTCACAGAGAGATAATAGAGGGGTACAGAGGGGGGAAGAGAAGGAGAGAGAAAAAGAGATACTTGCAACATTACTCAGTGATTCATGAAGCTTCCCTCTTGCAGGTGGGGAATAGGGGCTTGAAGCCTGGATGATTTTCTGTAATGGTTCTCTCACGGACTTTGTTCATTCTGTGGGTCTCTATTGCGTTTACCACAAGTGCTGTTAAACTGTATCTCAAACTTATACACATTAGGGAGTTTGTAGTACCCACCTGGTAGAACCGTGTATATGTGTCACCATATACAAGGACCTGGGTTAAAACTTGTAGTCCCTACCTGCAAGGGGGAAGCTTCATGAGTGGTAGAACGGTGCTGAAGGTCTCTCCTTCTCTGTCTCATGCTCGTCTCTCTATTTCTTTCTACAAACGCATACATTTTATGGTATATAAGTTATATATCAGTAAAGTTCTTGTGTGTTTAGAAAAAGAGAACAGGGTGGGGGAGATAGCATAATGGTTATGCAAACAGACTCTCATGCCTGAGGCTCCAAAGTCCCAGGTTCAATCCCCCATACCACCATAAGCCAGAGCTAAGCAGTGCTCTGGTGTGTCTCTCTGTGTGTCTCTCTGTCTGCATCTCTCTCAAAACTAAAAAAAAAATTTAAAAGAGAGACAGAAGAACACATGAGAGAATCACCTAATGGGTGCTCTGTTTTATTCCAATGGAGCTTATCAATGCAATCTGAAGCTTGCTTAGGGTGGCTACTAACATGTCTCTGTATTTCCAGACATCTTCCGGGAATTCAACTCTAATCTAACAGGCTATTCTACTGCCACGGGGGATAAGGACAGTCCTGGGGCCCGCCTAAACCGGGCTGTGTCAGATGCCAAATCGGGGTAAGAGCAGGGGTCTCTTGGAGTCCCCACACAGGTACTCAGGGACATGGCAGTCCATTCTGGAGTCTGTGATCCATGACTAGGGGATTGGTCTGTGGGAGAGGCATGAAGGTCAGAGACTTGTAACAAAGTAGTCTGTTGGGGTTGTTCTTGCTGTGGGACCCAGAAAGCTGTTGACTCGTCCCACCCCCACCTCAAAAACTAGTCGCAGTGCATTCTGAGGCCAAGTATGCTCCTTCTCTGTGCATCTCCTATCTCCTCTGACTCTGGTGCTGACCACTTGATGCCCTGCCTTTCTCCCATGTCCTCTTTACCCTCCCTTCTTTAGATATGCTTTTTTGGACAGCCTTCTCAGGTTCTAGACTTGGTACCTTCCCTGGCTGATGGCCAGGGTGCCTATCCTGGGGTAAAGGTGGTGGTAATAAGGGAACTCTGAGTCTTTCGCTCCAGATACTGCCCATGCCATGTGCTTATCTTTTAAGAGATGGGCCTGTGAACCAGGGGATGGCTCACTGGGTACAGCACATGCCTTCTGTAGTGCAAGGGCCTGGAGTTGATAACCTGGCGTCACCATGGCAATGTGGGCAGCACCAAGGGCTAGTGGAGTGGAGTTTTGTGTCTCTTCCCTCTGTCTTCTCTTTCAAGTACATAGAATTAAAAACACCAGGCCAGGGGGCCGGACATTAGTGCAGTGGGTTAAGCCCACGTGGGGCAAAGTATAAGGACTGGCGCTAGGATCTCGGTTCGAGCCCCAGGCTCCCCACCTGCAGGGGGGATCTCTTGACAGGCGGTAAATCAGGTCTTCAGGTGTTTATCTTTCTGTCCCCCTCTCTGTCTTCCCCTCCTCTCTCGATTTCTCTCTGTCCTATCCAACAGCAACAACATCTATAACAGTAACAATAGGGGCAACAAGGCCAACATAATCTACTGCTCCAGGAGCGGTGGATTCATAGTGCAGGCACTGAGCCCCAGTGATAGCACTGGAGACCAAAAAAACACCAGGCTATTTGGAGTTACTGCACATTCATGAGGCCATCAGTGTATTCCTCTTTGCTTCATGATAAAAGAAAAGAAGAAGTAGAGCCAGATTTGAGCTTCCTTCTCAGTGGGACCGTAGTGTGGTTTAATGTAATGTTGAATACCAAAGTCCTGGTGTGCTATAAAGAACACACACACACACACACACACACACACACACACACTGCATCTGGTTAACAACCCTGTGGCAATACAGAAGGGTTGCAGGACCCACCTGGGAAAAAACTGCTTATGTCGCACTTTAGTATCTGATTCTCAGGAGCTTATGTTCTATCCCTAGATTTCTAGCCCTTGACTCTTAAGGTTTCATTCTTGGGTGACTTCCTCACATAATCTTGCTGAGAGCTACGTTGCATTGTATCACCAGGTGGCATGTGCCTGGGCATCTTGTAGGCTGCTCAAATGGAAACCAGGATGTTTTAGTCAGAGAGCCCCCAAATGCCAATATAACCAAGATTCAAGGGTCAGTTTCTCCAGGAAAGACCTCTCCCCTTCTGGTGTGTGTGTGTGTTCATGTGTGCACATGTGTATTTATTCTGCCCAAGCGCTATAGATAGAAGGCATGCTGGAGTCATGAGATAGCTCAGCAGGTAGAATACATGCCTTACCTACCATGCATTATGCCCTGAGTTTGATCACAGGCATCACATGGGAGCATCACAGACACCATCTAAGTGAACTCTGTGCGTGGTGGAGTGGTACTTTAAACTCCCTCTTTCTCTTCCCCCCTCCTTTTTTTCTCATTATATGGAGTAAAAAAGAAGGCCACTTGTCAGTACTCCATATTCACAAAGCTCTCAGCTTCACTTCATTTGCATAAAAATAAACGTGGTGGTATTCTTTTTTAAAAAAATATTTTTTATTGATTTATTTATTCCCTTTTGTTGCCCTTGTTGTTTTATTGTTGTAGTTACTATTGTTGTTGTCGTTGTTGGATAGGACAGAGAGAAATGGAGAGAGGAGGGGAAGACAGAAAGGAGGAGAGAAAGATAGACACCTGCAGACCTGCTTCACCGCCTGTGAAGCGACTCCCCTGCAGGTGGGGAGCCGGGGTTCGAACCGGGATCCTTATGCCGTTCCTTGTGCTTTGCGCCACCTGCGCTTAACCCGCTGCGCTACAGCCCGACTCCCCAGGGTGGTATTCTTACTATCTCCATCATAACAAAGGAGTAAAGCTGAGGGCTTGAAAGTTGGAAGTACTTTGTAATGGTTTCTGGGTCTCAGTAGTGAGGTCAGGATTCAATTCCCGACACCAAGAGTAGCTCTCTTATAACCTCAGAACATGTTTGAATTAAGAATTTGAGTCACATTCCCACAGATAGCAAGGGGCAAGCAAGTGTCAGCCTGGTGTGTCTGACTCCACCATGGGAGCGTGCGGGTGAGGTGCTGAGGTCTCCACACCTGTGGAAGCAAGTGCTGGCTGAGTGAAGTTTCATCCGAAACACTCCCACACTACCATGTGTTTGCCCTACATGCGTCTTACTTGGAAGAGAAGTGGCCGTGGCGGAGGTGACTCAGTGGTAGAGCACGACCTTGCATACATGAGGCTCTGAGTTTGATTCCCAGTACCACATGATAGCACCAAAGACCTCCCCCCACCCCCAACAAACAAGACAGGACACAACTGCTGGAACTCCATGGATGATGGTTCAGTGCTTCAGTTGCTTTCATTAGAAATTATGTATTCAAACCAGTCAGCAAATAACTCCACTGACAGTCACCCCCTCCTATATGGGTTGTTCTTTCCTTCCTGAAGTATGCAGTTGACTTCTCCCTCCCTCACCAGGGGAATCTGAAGGGGAAGGAGCTCAGTGCCAGAGGCAGGACTTTCAGTCCCACTTCCCTACAGGAGGCCCCTCCTCCCTGCCCCCCAGGACCCTTCTTGGCTCTTGCATTTCACCAGTCACTCCCTCCCCTGCTGTTTTCACAATACCTGCTCTTGATGTGATTTATTCTGTGTATCCCTGCAGGGATATGACAAACCAAGCTAAGGAACTGATCCGAATGATGCAAAGTGACCCGGTGAGTTTGGGAGAACTGCCTTAGACCTCTCAAGGTAAGGTAGAACGTAGACAGGAAAATCCTCTGGAGACAAGGCGAGGGGAGTGTGGGGACTGTGGAGGACAAGGCCACAGGGGAATCCAGAGAGTTCACCTTCTAGATAGAATTGGAAGGTGGTAGAGAGATGCCTCACTGGGTGGAGTGCAGGACTTGCATGAATGAGATCCTGGTTTCAGTGCCTGATACTGTACATGCCAGAGTATTGTCCTCTCTCTCTCTCTCTCTCTCTGTGTGTGTGTGTGTGTGTGTGTGTTTCTCCTCCCCTCTCTCAAAAGTGATTAAGTGCCTAGGTTTGTGCTTGACCTCCATGACACAGGTGAAAGCTTTGGTGCTGTGTGGTATCTTCCCCCCCCCCTTTTTTCTTCTATTTGAAAAAGCCCTGGTGACGACTAAACAAAATCTTTCATAAAGCAAATGATTCAGCGTTTTTAGGTTACGACTACATGTAACGTATGACCTGCAGACCCCCAAACCCAAGAACAGAAAAGATTCTTACTTGCATCATCTGCCTTTTGAGGACACATTCATGCTAATGTTCAAAAATTTTATTTTTTCCTTGACTCTAGGGTGAGGCATTTACTTGTTTGTTTCTTATTCCTTTCAGACCATAAATTTTGAACAAGATTGGAAATTACTAACCTTATTCATTGGAAGCAATGACCTCTGTCATTTCTGTGAAGACACGGTAGGTCTTCAGACTCTTGACTCAAGCTGCCCCCAGAGAGGAGAATCTCCACCTAGCTTGTTGCTGGGCAGAACAGTCTCAGGGAAATTTGTGTGCTGGATGTCTAGTTTGGATCTACCCTGGGATTAATTCTGAAGCCAGAGTGTGTTCATTATAAATTTAATGGGCAGGACTGAGCAGGAAGCCAGATCATATTATTCTCAAGCTAGGATAACAGTCCAGTGATCAGATCTATCTTTTAGGGTTATTACAAGGCACTTTTTCTTCAGGTACGCCTATAATTCTTATATTCATTTTTCTAATGGAATCTTCAGTTTCACTGAGGGTTGCATCAATTTTTCTAAACTTTTCCTTTCCAGATTCTTAGAATTTGCTAGTTGTGTTGACTGTATCTTCTTCTTTTTAAAAGTATATTTTATTTATTTATTAACGAGAGGGGCATGGGGGAGAGATAGAGAGAGAAGGAGAGAGAACATGAACCAGACATCACTCTGGTACATATGATGTCAATGATCAAATTTAGGACCTCATGCTTGAGAGTCCACTGCACCACCTCCCAGCCCACGACTGTATCTTGTAGAGTTGGCAGTCTCTCCTAAAATGATTTAGTCTGCTCTTCATGCCTGTTAAACCGAGTCTGAGATCTTTTTAAGCTGTCCTTCTAGTCCTTGTAATTGTTTGGAGCTGTTCCTTCATGGTTTCTGACTTTTCAGCAAATGCTGTCTGAAGTTCTCTTCATGCACTAACCGACCCCGCTACTGGGGCTCCTTTTTATGCTTCGTAGTTCTTTAATGCAGTCGTCTCTGAATTCCTGGATTTGTGTGTGTGTTTCCCTAAATCTGTGTTCTCTATATTTTTGAGTTATTTATTTTTTTCATTTTGTCTGTTGATTTGTAGCCTCATTGCAATGATAGTTACGGTCTGGGAAGATGCTTTTTATAATTTCAGTATTCATATTTATTGGGGTTGTCTTTTTGCTCCAACATATAATTAGTCACAAAAAATGTTCCACATGCACTTGAGAAGAATGTGTATTTATTTCTTTGAGGATGGAACATTCTGCATATGCTGGTAAAATCAATTTCTTCTACACCTTCATTTAAGTTCACCATTTCCTTGTTTACTCTGTTTGTCGCAATAATCTGTCTATTGTCATAGTGGATTGAGATCTCGTGCTATTACCATGTTGCTGCCCATGTGTCCCTTGGGGCTAGTTAGAACTTGTTTGGTATACTTGGATACCCCCATATTGGTACATATATACTGATGGTAGCTGTGACTTCTTGTTGAATCGATCCCTACATATTGTAGCTTCTTCCTTTTTATTTTTCTTTTGTCCAAAAATCAGATTTATCTGATCTGATAATAGTAGTCCTGCCCTTCTTTCTGAGTCATTGGCTTGGAACACCTTGTTCCTTCCTTTCACTCTGAGTGAGTCTCCTTGTTTTGAATGTGAGTTTCTTGTAGACATAGCATCAGTGACACCTGTTTTCATTTCATCCATCCAGTTACTTTGCGTCTTGACTGGTGAATTGAGATCACTCACAATTAGGGTGATTACTGATACATGTACCTTATTCACTGACATTGTCTGCCTTGTTTTCTTTTGTTTGTTTGTTTGCTCTCTAATATGCTTCTAGATTAGTGTGGATTGTATTACATAATGTTTATGTCACTTTCTATGTGTCTCTGCCCTTTATTTTGTTTTGTGCCTATTGTGTGTTGTGTGTAACATACTATACTTAAGAGTTTATTTATTTTTTAATTTTTAAACTCCCCAAGAAATACAATCAAAGAGAAAGTTTCAAATTATTCTGTAAGGGGTGAAGGCAAGTTAGCAAAACTCTGGAAGGAGTCTTTTTCTTTTTACGGAGTATTCTTTTTTTTTCTTTTTAAAAATATTTTTATTGGAGGGAGTTAATGGCTTACAGTAAATACAGTTGTTGGTACATGTGTAAAATTTCTGATTTTCTGCAAAACACTCCCACCCCCAGCCTAGATCCTCCTCCACCATCATAAAGCAGAACCCAAAAGCCCCCACCCCACCCCAGAGTCCACACACCAAAACCAGCCCATGTTTTGTTTTGTTCTGTCCCCCCTTTGTGCATCTAGTAACTTCAATGCTTGTCTTTTTAAATGGAATCTTTCATTTCATAGAGTTGCATCATTTTTCCTAAGCCTGTTTTTTCCTCCATATACTTTGAGGTTAAAGAGTAGTTATTGTGTTTTATATCCCCATTATTTTCTCTTTTGCATGGTTGTGTCTAGTTGCTAGGCTTACCACTTGAGCTTGGAATGTATTCAGAGTGTCCTGTAGCTCTGTTTCCATGCTTTCTATTATCTCCAGTGAGTCTGAATCTTTATGGCTTTGTACAGGGGGTTCATTGGTTGCAGCAGTCATTTTCCCCTCTTTACTCATCTGTTCGGTTTCTGTTGCTGACTGACATGTAGTGCTGTGGTAATAGTGCTGGGCTCCTATTTTGTATATGAGTTGCTAGGGAGAGGGATGCTTTAGAAGAACTGAGGCGCTGGTATGGCATCTGGTGTCCCTTTAACAGAGCTTGAATCCAGGAGGAGAGTTGCAACCTGTTTTCCTTCATGTCCAGGTTTTTCCTTCCCACTCTGACTCTGCTGTGAAGGTCCGAGTCACTTTCCTGGCATGGTTGTCTTCACCGGGTAGGCTTTATCCTGAGGGCTAGTCGACTGTATCCAATACAAGTCTTTATGGCTCATAAACCTTAAAGTTTAGTTGATTTTCCTTACTGCCACAGGGCACACAATTTAGCACTTGATTTCACCTGGGTGCTCCTCGGGTCACTCAAGTGTTTGCGGTCTTTATTGTTCCCAAACTGAGGCTTAATGTGGTTGCCGGTATGGTCCTGGCAGTCATGTGATGCTGCACCTTAGCTTGATCATCTTTCCCTCCTCACCTCCTCCTCTCCACTGGCTACATGCACCTTCAGACAGTGACTGTTATCTCATCAGGAATCTGGTCACTTTCTGATGAAATGTGTTGTGCTTTGTCATTGTAATGTTCGTTCTGTTAGAAGAGAGTAGTTCTCTATGTCTGCTCCTCAGTGGCTTCATCCTAGACGTCACAGCCAGCTTCTCTGGCATTACAGTCACTGCCAGCACCTAGGGTTTTCAAATGTGATGTGAGGAACCCACAGCAAGGCCTTGGGGTGAGTGGGAAGGGGAGGAGGGGAGGTGAGACCATAGGTCTCTGAAATCCACAGTGTTGGTAATATTGGGGTCTTGATTAGATTTTAGAGGATGAATTCCATGATAGGACCAGTAGGTATCTCAGTGGGCAGAATGAGTGCTTACCATGCCTGAGGCCCTGGCCTCACAGCCTTGGCATCTCACAGGACACCATGGGTGGCAATATGGACGGAAGAGTGGTGCTCTGATATTTGCCCCCTGCCTTTTTCTCTGTGTCCCCTTGTCTATTTCTGTGAGTATATAGAATTGATCCAAAGAGGTCACCATTTCATCCCCCATCAGTGCATTAAAGAAAGAGATTCTTACTGGGGTGGGTGGGGAGTACAGATCCTAGAAAAGGATGACAGAGGCCCTAGTGGGGGTTGTATTGTTATGTGGAAAACTGAGAAACGTTATGCATTACAAACTGTTATATTTACTGGTGACTATAAAACATTAATCCCCCAGTAAAGGAAAAAAATGTTAAAAAATAAAATAAGTAATTAAAAAAAAAAAGAAAAAAAAGAGATGTTTAGAGATGTTTCAAAGCCCAAGCATGGAGATCAGTAGAAACTGCCATTAGGGAGTTGGACAGTAGCACAATGGGTTAAGCGCAGGTGGCTCAAAGTGCAAGGACCAGCGTAAGGATCCCGGTTCGAGCCCTCGGCTCCCCACCTGCAGGGGAGTCACTTCACAAGAGGTGAAGCAGGTCTGCAGGTGTCTATCTTTATCTCCCCCTCTCTGTCTTCCCCATCTCTCTCTATTTCTCTCTGTCCTATCCAACAACGACGACAACAATAATAACTACAACAATAAAACAACAAGGCCAACAAAAGGGTATAAATAAATACTAAAAAAAAGTTAAAATAAAAGAAGCTGCCATTAAACTTGATTATGGGGCTGAGAAGACAACTCAGCATTAGCGCATAGGACTTACATGCAAGAGCCACCAGCTCAGATGCCTGGTACCGTCAGTAGCCAGAATTGAAAGTGTGCTCACACTTGGTGATGCACCTCTCAAAGGCATCTCTCCCCCTCTGCTTATTCACTTGAGTGGTCTGGTTGGGGAGAGAGTCCCCAGGTACATGAACTCTAAGCAGAGGAGATCATATGATTGGATAATGTTCAAACTTCACGACATCCTAGAGGTTTGCTCCCATGCCTCATTTGAGAGAGACCCATGGATATCACGTGCCTTAGCCGAGACCTTTTATCTGGTGGACATGGGGTGAGGTGCCGAGTCTTCCCACAGCTCCATGTAGAACATAAGCTTTTTCTCTGAGGGCATGGCCATTACAGGTCACTGGCCTGGGTCCCTAAGGCAAGCATGTATTTCAGTGTCACCTACTGTAGCTGCAATGTGGGAAGAAGAGGTCCAAAGAGTGGAAAATACCTGGTCTGTAGAGATTGGCTGACTAATAATGTCAAGATATTTTTTTCTTCCTGCAGCAACTCTATAGCCCTGAGAACTTTCTCAACAACATTAAAGCTACTCTGGACCTCTTGAAAGAGAAGGTAGGGAGACCATGTCACTCACCACATTCCTTTTGGGGCCTCAGGACAAGCTCTGAGGCATTTCTGGCTTCCTGCTAGGATTTCCCTGGCAGGTTCCCTTCACCTGGAGACCATCACTAACCAGGCTGCCAGTCAAGGTTCTGGAAGCCTAGACACGTGTGTGGATGGAGAATTGTGGGAAGGGGGCTGAAAAGGATAAGGACAGTGGCTTGGGCCCAGTGAGAGGCCAGAAACCTGACAGCCAGCCAGAGGGACTGGCCCCAGACCCAAATGAGAGATTGGAGCTGACCAGCCTTGAGCTTCTTGATGATGGAGCGTATCTTTGCCCAGGTTCCTCGGGTGTTAGTGAACCTGGTCTCCCCCATAGACATTGTCCCTTTGAAGGAGATGTTCAGTAATCCAAACCTCACCTGCCAAGATGATGCTCTCAGGTAAGATGGACACTTCTGCTCCTTTCCTGAAAGGGCCATGAAAGCTTGAGGGGATAGTGACTCTGACTTGTGTCCAGAGTCTAAGGCCTTCGGAGACTTCACCACTGTCTGACCTGACAAGGCCTAAAGGAGGGGCAGGGTCTGTGGAGTGTGGGAGCCCCACAGAGACTCTGCTGTCCTTGGCAAATGTGTTTGCAACCCAACTGTGTTCCTCTTGTCATGGCGTCTCAGGCCCTTTCCAGACCTCTGGTGAGAAAGGAGAAAAGCCTGAGGAATGGTGTGCCAGTCTTTGCCCACCAGGACACCACCATGGCCCACTTTGAAGTGTGCCTGGAGCTCTACCCTCCCCTGCTTGTCACCCAGCTCCAGGGCAGAGGAGGAACTTGTGTTAGGTGTGGCTTCCCTAAGTGTGATATTCACAGCTGTGCTGCCGTCATCACTTGCCAGGAGAGAGCACAGTCCAGTCAGACTCAGAGGGTCTTAGAGGACAGAGAGCTCTGGCTCGGCCACTCGAGGCCTTCTCCACCTCTAGCCTGCTGGGTCAAACCAAGATATTTCTCCCCACCTGGGGTGGGGTGGCAGAGAGGTGCACAAACGCCACATCCTGATGAAGTGCTATTCTCAGTGTTGGACTCATCCCTGGGACCTCTCCTTACTCTGCTTATGAGGCCGCACAGAGGTTGGTAGAATCAGAGCATTCAGTCCTTCATACCCAGAACATTCTACTCCAAAAGTCTCTTGCTACTGATGACCAAAGGAATTTCAGATAATTAAAGCTAAAGGTTCAGAAAAGACCATGTGTGAGGCCCATTTCTGGATCTGAGTCAGGTTACAGATTCAGGCCCACTTTGTCCCACCTCTGCACCAATGTTCTGTACTCTCTGCCTCTCTAGCCTTCTAGCTTGGGGGCTTTCTTCAAGGGGTGGGGTAAAAAGAGAACACAAAAGATAATAATAGTTTTTTATCACGTTTAGTACCACCTGCCAGGTGCCAATCACCACCCAAAACCGTCTTTCATACAACAGAGAGGGATTCTTTCAAGCTCTGATAATCTTCTCCTACATGTAACAGATGAATCCCCACTCCAAGCACCAAACTTCTCAGACCATGAGCCCAGATATTACAGGCTGACCAGCCAGGCCACAGTGCAGCCTGAACAGAAGCAATTCAGCTGGGAGCTAAGAGCTCAAGTTCAGACAGTATCGACTGGAATTCAATTCCTGACTCCCACATTTAGCTTCCATGAGACCCTGAGAAGGTACTGAACTCTGCTACAATTTTCTAACTAAAAGATGGTGGCCATGGGGCTGGATAGTGGTGCACCTGGTTGAATGCACACGGTACCATGTGCAAGAGCCTGGATTCAAACCCCTGATCCCCATCTGTAGGGCGAAGTTCCACAAGTGGTAAAGCAGGCCTCTCTCTCTTTCCCTCTCTATCTCCCTTGCCTCTCTCAATTTCTCTCTGTCCTATCAAATAAAAAGAAAGGAAAAAACTGTAAAAAATGGCAGCTGGGATTGGAGGATTGACTTGCTGTGTAGGCACCCAGTCCTAGATAACTCTGGTAGCAGAAAATAAAAAAAAAATTTTTTTTGAAAAGTAAAAGGTGAAGGTTATGATGACACAGCTACTAGAATATCAGAGCAGGCGAGGCGGGTGAATGCCCACAAAGTTAGTATTCAGTCTGTGCAATAGAAAGACTGGCTGTCTTAATTGTTTTGATTTAAAATAGATGCCCCTGAAACTTTAGAAATGACTGTGGCACTATGCCATTATGACTTTATAATCTTGTATATCTAGTAAAAACAAACTTTTTAAGTTCTCCTAAAAAAAAAAAATAGAATCAGTCTCCCTTCTCTGTGCTGTAGCCCTCAGGTAACTCAACTCTATGAAAGTCCCTTCTGCAGAGGTTAGAAGTTGCTATTTTCAGAGAAGAGGCAGCTCTGGGAAATTCCTTCATCTGTGTGTGGCACTGTCAATAGAGGAGCCAGCCAGGCTCTCGTCACCTGAATTGATTCCTCCTAGTTAACCATGTTCTGCATTCCCAGCCTCTCTCCCTGCACGGCTTAGACAGTCAGTGACTGGTAGTGAGGAACATCTGTTTGCTTTGCTCTGCAGGCAAGTGTGTCCCTGTCTCCACAGTGCTGCTGCTGGTTCTCAAGAACTTGCCTCCATCACGGAGGCAACTGTGAATTATCAGGTAAGTGGAGAAGCCCACATAGCCCCTCATATCCCTCCCCCACGCACCCACCCCCACCCAGGGTTTACCCGGTCATGTGAGAGGACGTACAGCCTTCCAGCCTTTATAAAATAGACTCCAAATCAGGGGCCGGGTGGTGGCTCACCTGGTTGAGCGCACATGTTAAAATGAGCAAGGACCCAGGTTCGAGTTCCCGGTCTCCACCTGTAGGGGAAAAGTTTCACGAGTGGTGATGCAGGGCTGCAGGTGTCTCTCTGTCTCTCTTCCTCTCTATCCCCCCTTCCCTCTTGATTTCTCACAGTCTCTATCCAATAAATAAAGATAATTAAGAATTTTATTTATTCTCGTGGGCTGGGGAGGGAGAGGGAAGCACCAAAGCACTGCTTCTGAACCTGTGCTACGGGGTCAAACCGGGAACCTCAGCCTGGCGAGTCTTGCGCCTCTACCTGTCAGGCTCCTTGCTTGGCCCGTTGTTAGAGTTTATCCATTCTTCAAGTTCATAGGCCCCTAGAGTAGAACTCATTCTATGCAAACCCTTGGTGGGTCCCTCATACCAATCCAGGGTACTGGGGCTCACAGAGCATCATCCTGGACATGCATAATCTGCACCCTCTGCTGTCATTGCCCAGGCATCCGGGAACTTCCCAGCTATGGTGTCTTCCTCTAGAAGCAGGTGCCTTTACCTCCCAGAAGGATACTGGGAAGGGAGAGCCCTGGCATACCAACCTGCTCCTGAAGGGCTTCTTGGGTGCAAAACACAGAAAGTTTATGCCGTTCTGGTTTGATTTACTAGACTCATTCTTTTAAAAAAAATTATTAGAGGGGCTGGGTGGTGGTGCACCTGGCTGAGCACACATGTTATAATGTGCAAAGACTTGAGTTCAAGCCCATTGTCCCCACCTACAGGAAGAAAGCTTTGTGAGTGGTGAAGCAGTGCTGCAGGTGTCTCCCTGTCTCTCTTCCTCTCTATCACCCCCTTCCTTCTTGATTTCTGGCTCTGTATATTCAATACACAAAGATAATTTAAAAAATTAAGAAATTATTAGATAGGACAAAGAGAAATTGAGAGAGGAGAAGGAGATAGAGACAAGGAGAGGAAAACAGGAAACTGCAAACCTGCTTCACCACTTGTGAAGCTTCCCCCCTGTGGGTGGGATCAAGGGATCCGACCTGGGTCCTTGTGCTTGGTAATAACCAGGTGCTTAACCAGGTGTGCCACTGCCTAAACCCTAGATTAATTCTGTTTTGATTAATTTTTATTAGTGATTTAATAATGATTGACAAAATTGTGGGATAAGAGAGGTACAATTCCATACAATTCCCACCACTAGAGTTCCATATCCCCTCTCATCCATCGGAAGCTTTCCTATTCTTTATTCCTCTGGGAGTATTGGCCAAAGATCTTTATAGGGTGCAGAAGGTAAGAGGTTTGGCTTCTGTGTTGTATGCTTTACATTGGGTTGTTCTAGCTCTCCCCCACCAAGAGGATTGGATCAGTCCTGCTAGTTTCGCGGGCCGCTTGGCCCCGCCCCTAGGAACCCCGGAGAGGGTCGGAGAGTTGCAGAGAGAGACTGCTTGGCGCCGTGGGAAAGAGGCAGCAGAGTTCTGTTTGGTGATTAGTTTGGTTTAGTTTATGAATCGTTGTCCCTGAATAAAGAAATACAGCTTCCCTGCCCAGTCGTATGTCTCTGGTCGTCTCTGTTACCCGCCCGTGAAGCAAGCCCGGCCAGCTGGAGCCGACAAATTTTAACAACACTTCTGTAATTGCTTCTCTGCTGGACATGGGCGTTGACAGGTCAATCCATACCTCCAACCTGTCTTTGTCCTTCCGTAGAGGGGCAGGGCTCTGGGGAGGTGGGGCTCCAGGACACATTGGTGAGGTCATCTGCCAGGAAAGGCAGGTTAGCATCATGGTAGCATCTGCAATTTGGTGGCTGAAAGTATTAATATATAAAGCAGAACAAATTGTTTCATAATCAGGAACCTAAAGGTAAGAATATACCAAATGAGATTTGGGGTCTCCACTTTAGAAAAAGCTAGGAAGTCTATTTTGGGTATATTCCAAGGGGCCCATGACTTCGGTAATTTTTTCCTGAGTCCGACAGCTAACATGCAGGTAGGCTAGGAGTATTGTCTGGCGAGATGGTGTCAGGGTTGGGAATAGGACTAGAAAGCTGGATCAGGGCAGAGAGTAGCTCCCAAATATGGGGAAAGTATATAAATATCATTAACTGTAAACCCCATCGATCTGACCTTGGGCCCACACCCATTCATAGTTAGCACCCTCGATTCATTCTTTAAGTGCAGTATCTGGAAGTCCCAGAGAGCTGGGTTAGAGACCCAGGCCTCAGAAATCATGACATAAGGGTCAAGTTATAAACATCAAAATCAGACCCAAGAGGTAACCCAGTGGCAATATGGAGCCCATTGTCAGTGTGACAGGTAGGTAAGGCTCAGGGGCCACCTTGAGCAGAGTGGTTTCTGTTTTATCCCTCTGTCTTTGTATCAACCTAAAGTTTGTATCATCTTTTTTGGGGAGAGCAGGCCCTGACTTTGAGGGCTTCTGGGAAAACCAGAAGTACTTAGCTCTCACCCTCTTCAGTGCATAGGAAATTTTACTTTACATTGGAATATTTCAAACCAGAAGTGAGTTTTGACAAAGGACAGCCATAAAGGGGAACTAATAACCAAAACTACCCTCACTGACTTATATAGATATTTAAAAATACATCTGGATATATCTTGTTGAACATACTTTCTCTGCACCTCCTGCAGCTGCTGTGGTGCCCATCCTTTCTCTGAAGAGGCTCACCACCACGCAGAACCACTGTGGGCCGATCACCCAACCTGGCATTGCTTTCATTAAAGAGGGGAGGGGGTGCTGGGTGGTGGCACACTTAGTTAAGGGCTCATAGTACCATGCAAGGACCCGTGCAAGGACACAGGGATACTTCCTGAATGGTGAAGCAGGTCTGCAGGTGTCTTTTTTCTCCCTATCTGTCTAAATTTCTCTCTGTCCTGTTAAAAAAAAAAGTAAAAATGGCCACCAGGAGCGGTGGATTTGTTGTGCTGGCACCAAACCCCAGTGATGACCCTAGAGGGGAAAAAAAAAAACCAGTGGGGGAAGGTCTTGTTTCCTCTTTGAGCTGTTACGGCTTGTCCCTGGAGTAAGCAGCAGCACTGGAAGCAGAGGGCATCGGGAGATAGTTTACCTAGTTATGCATGTGCCTTACTGTGTGTGAGGCCATGATTTGGAAGCCTAGGACCACATAGGATCATGGGTGGCACCAGGGGACCTTCATGGTTGGTGGGATGGAGCTATATTATCTTTATTTTTTGTGTCTCCAAATATAAAATGAAAAAATTAGGCTTTGAGAGGCTTCTCAGTGGTATAGTACATGTGTGAGGCACTGGATTATTTCCCTGGGGCCACATTAAAAGGGAGAAGGCATTAGAAGATGGTCCCTGCCTTGCTAAGTATTTATAGATGATGAAATAGGGGTCTGCTCACTCTCCTTTCCTTTCAAATAAACTAAAGAAATTATAAACTGTGCAAAAGACCTTTATGCCTGAGACTCTGAGGGTCTGGGTCCAGTCCCTAGCACTACCATATGCCAGAGCTGAGCAGTGCTCTGGTATCTTTCTCTTTCCCTTTCTCTTTCTCTTGTGTTTTTCATTAAAATGAGATGAGACATATGTAAAACAATAACTATCAACACAGAGTCACTTAATCAAAGTTGCCGCCCTCACCCTATGTCTAATCAGAATAGCTTTATTTTTTTAAACTTTTTAATATTTATTTATTTTCCCTTTTTGCTGCCCATGTTTTTTATTGTTGTTGTAGCTATTGTTGTTATTGATGTCGTCGTTGTTAGATTGGACAGAGAGAAATGGAGAGAGGAGGGGAAGACAGAGGGGGAGAGAAAGACAGACACCTGCAGACCTGCTTCACCGCCTGTGAAGCGACTCCCCTGCAGGTGGGGAGCCGGGGGCACGAACCGGGATCCTTAGGCCGGTCCTTGCACTTTGCGCCACCTGCACTTAACCCGCTGCGCCACCGCTCAACTCCCTGCCTTATTATTTTTTACATGCCAGTGGATGAACTGCAGGACTTTGATCTTAAACAAGATTAGCGAGTAACTTCCCTGTCCAACTTACTTGTTCTATATGCTTAGAAGATGAGAGGCAGAAAACACACACACACACACACACAGAGAAAGGAGAGACACCAAAGCACTGTTCCACCATCCATGGATTTCCTTTAGTGTTTTTCTGTGGTGCTCCCTTGTGATGCTGGGGCTCAAATTACTACAGGGTATGCCCTCTACTCACCAAGCCATCTCCTGCTCCCCTCTCCCATGGTAGCTATCAAATCAAACAGATTTCAGTATTTCCTTGCCACTCCTAGATCGGTGGTGAGTTGGCACTGGGGCTGGGGCTGGGGCTGGGGCTGGGGCTGGGGCTGGGGCTGGGGGAGGGGTGTGGTTTAGATAAACAGAACTAGAAAGTCCTGACCCACTGACTTTGATTGCAGATGGCTTTCTTTCCAAGGTCAAACTATTGTGAACTCTGTGAGGGAGGAAGAGATTCCATTGGGGCTCCCAGTGTTCACCTTTCAGGGGATCCTGAGTGGGCTCTAGCCCCAGCACTGCTTAGATGCACCAGGTCACTGTGGGAAGCTCAATGGAGTGGAACTGTGGGGCCACTCCCTACCTCTGTTCCTCCCTTTCTCCAACTATCTGAAATAAAAAGACAAAAGTCAGTCTGGGAGCTGTAGAACCCCACATGAGTGAGGCCCCAGTGCTACAAGGAGGAGAAAGAGAGTTGGCACCGAGAGGAAGCAGGCTCCTCGCATCTTTTCCTTCCACAGAAGCGCATTCGTGAACTGATGGCAAGTGGACAGTACGAGAGTACTGACTTCACTGTGGCCTTGGACCCCTTCCTTGAAAGTTTTTCTTTGCCAAGGACCAAGGTAAAGAACTCAAGTCTTACTACTGAATGCAATTGCAAAGAGGGTCCCCAGTGATTTCTTAATGCAATACTGGGAATGAACTTTTTTTTGGGGGGGAATGAACATTTTTATTTATTGTTCTTGTTTTATTTAAAAGGAAAGAGAGGAGAGATACCATAGCATTGCTCCACCATCTGTGGAGCTTCCCCAGTGTTACCTGTGACCCTCCCACATGGTGCCAGGGCTCAAATCTAGGGCCTCACACATGGTGAAGGCATGTGATCTAACTGCTAAGTTCTCAACCCCTTTCCCTTTTTATTGTCTTTTTAGTAACTCAAGGTGCAGTAAACTTCCTCTTTCAGCTGTCTTGAAACATCTTCATCATCTACTGTCTCTCTAACTCAGTCCTTTTCTCCCCTGGAACCAGGAGGGGTTGCCTGATGTCAAGTACTTTGCCCCTAACTGTTTCCACTTCAGTAGAATGGCTCACGTCTGCTTAGCCACTGGCACGTGGAACATGTTGGTAAGATGCCCAGGATGGAAAATATATTCTCCTGCTGAAGTAAAATAAAATAAAAGCTTAGACCCCTTGCTCTTACTGAGTGGTACTCACCCAGCCAGCAGGAACACGAATGCCAGTCCCTGTCTCCTTAACCCTTTCTCCAGACCTGACCCCATATGTCAGCGTTTATCTTCTGGTCAACTCTGTCTCATGTCTCATTTTCCCTTCCTGCTTCTTGGTCTAGCTGGAGCCCATCCACAAGAGGCCTACACGGTATGATTTACAGGAGTCTGTCGACCTGAAGTGTCCAGACGAGGTAGAGCGAAAAGCATGTCCTTGCCCTGGTCTTTCCCTAAAACAACTTCCCCACCCCTTCAAAGTCTCTCATGAAGGACTCTCAGGTCACTTCTTTCCAGGCGTCCCCCATCCCCATCCCCATTTTCTTTACCTATTTATCCAATCAAGACTTGAGTTAAGCAGTCCTTGCCCTACCAGATTAGATAGTGAGGGCTGGCAGTCTCAGATGTCTGAGAAGCATGTGGTTCTTTAGTCAGGAAGAAAAAAGTTGAGAGTCGCCACCCCCACCTCCCCACACTCATTCTAATAAGTCCAGTCTAGGGGGTCAAGGTCACCCTGTCTCCTGTGTAGTCTCCCTGGCAGAATAGGCAAAGGACAGGGATCTGACATCTGGAGCAACAGCTGCTAGGATGGAGGTGGGTGTGGTTGTGGTGCAAGGAGAGCCAGAACTAGAAACATTAACTAGGAGGCAGATTAGAACCAGATTCCCAAACTGACTTGCCCATTGTCAGATAAAGTCTCAGGGTTTAGCATTAACGCCCCCACCTCTGTGAACTCCTCCCCTGCCCCCAAGAATCCTCAGTGCCCAAGACTGGGAACCACTGAGCAGGGTTTGGGTGAGGTAGGATTTCTGAGGACCTGGGAAGGAATAAACCCTGACCAACTTAGAATGGGACAGGGGAGTGGGGAGCATGTACTGTGTTGGAGGGGCCTGTGTAAGAGAGAGAGAGAGAATGACATAGTTATTCTAAGAGAGCTTCATTCTTGACACTCACTTAATTTTGCTTTTCTATGCTAGTAGGGGTTTGCAGAGAATGCCCCAGTAATTAATATGTGTATATATATATATATATATATATATATGGAGAGAGAGAGAGAATGCACCCAGGGTTATCCTGGTGAATGGGGGGCTGCTTGGATAGGTAGAGCAGGGGAGGTGGGAAATGTTAATACGGCAGAGTTGGATGCACTGTCTCTCATCTTCTTACAGGACAATCAGTTTTTGAGAACCTACGGAAATAGCATAGAGGTACCTGCTTGTTACTTTCATTTAGTCCACCGGCAGATGCAGTGGGCTACCTTGGGTCTGGCTCTGCAGTGTGTGTGTGTGGTGGTGGGGGGTTGTCTGTTAGAGGACTGCAGACAGGAATGTCTGTGGACCATCTGGGGGGTTCAGGCTCCATTATAGTGGTCACTCACTCACATCTCGAGATGGCAAAGGGCAGAGCAGGTACCAGAGAGAACAGCCCAGAGGCAGGTGGGGAGCTCCCAGGTCAAATTGCAGTCTTTCTAAAGACATCCATGAGTGTAGGCAGCCTCCCTCATCACGCGGCTGCAGAAGTGAGGGCTGGATAGGCTGCCTTTTGTCAATAAGAATGATTTTACACTGGCCAATGGAGGGGGTTGAGCTAGGATTCCTAGATGCCTACCTGACTGGCATTCAGAAGCACCTAGGGAACCTTCTTCACGTGTCCTTGGTCCCTCCCCAGGGTGTGGCCTTGGAGTCTGTGGATTCAGCTCTATAATGAGACTGATGACTGCCAGCCTCTCTTGTTCCCTTCAAGCTGAGATTCTGCTGTTCATTGTCTCCATTCAGATATCTGGGACCCTTCTGCAATGCAGGAACTTTCCTTCTCCCACCAATCCCTCCTCAGGTGAGCCCCCTGACTCCCTGTGCTCCTCCACAACAAAGCTTCAGCCAAGAGGTTCCATATGCTCAGTAACACTGCTTGCTCCCTGTGTTCTCCTAGAGCAATCCCTGTTCTGCCCCTCCCCTTGCACCATAGACCCCGTGGCAGTGTCTTGCCCAGCAGGCCCCAAGCTGGCCCAGCCAGCAGGCATAAGTGGTGGGGCCCTGTGGCCTGCGGGCTTCCCACTTTGGCTAAGCCTTGTGATGTAACCCCACTGCAACCCAAAAGTGGGGGTGTCAGCTCTACAGGTCATAGGTGCTTATGGGTGGCCCCAGGGTTTTCCATCCCTGCCTTCAACAGTCACACTACAAAGTTCCCTGAATTCTGCAGCTAGAGGCAGTTCTCTGACATGATCATATCTTGGTTCCAATCAGGACTAAATTCTTTATTTTTATTGCCACCAGGGATTTTTGGTTTGTTTTTGTTTGTTTTGTTTTGTTATCACTGGGGCTTGGTGTCTGCTCTACAAATCTACCACTCCTAGTGGCCATTATTTTCCCATTCTTTCTGTTCTATTTGTAGAAGAGAGAAATTGAGAAGGGAGTAGGGAGCTAGATAGGGACAAAAGAAGATAGGCACCTGCAGACTTGTTTCACTGCTCGTGATGCTTCCCACCTGCAGATGGGGAGTGGGGCTGGAACCCTGGTCCTTGCACATGGCAATGTGCAGGGGGACTGTCGCACCACCCCCCCCCAGCCCCCAGGAGCGAATTCTTTTTTATTTTAATTTTTTAAATCTTTATTTGTTGGACAGAGACAGCCAGAAATTGAGAGGGAAGGGGGTGATAGCGAGGGAGAGAGACACCTGTGGCCCTGCTTCACCACTTGTGAAGATTCCCCCTGCAGGTGGGGACTGGGGGCTCAAACCTGGGTCCTTGCGCACTGTAACATGTGCACTCAGCCAAGTGCACCACCATCTGCCCCCCCCCCCCAGGAGCAAATTCTAAGTGAGCTGCACAGCATGCTCTTCACCTCCTTCCAGATGGTCAGGCACTCACACCACAACTGGCCCTCCAAGTGGTCACTGGCCCTACAGGGGTAGGATCACACTCTGCCCTCCCTCCTACCCCCCATCTGTTCTCCCTCTCAGGTCCTCTCTCCTCTGATGTCTCTTATGGGAAAATTCAATCAGCTGTTTCTCTGAGGCAATACATGTACGTGCAGAGTGTGTTTATGGTCTTACATAGGGAGAAAAGCTAGTCTCTGCCTCTGACTGACTCCTTCAGGCTCGGGCATGTCCATCTGTCTTTGCAGTGCATGCCCTGACACCTGCAGACATCGATGTCGTGGCTGCTTTGGGAGATTCTCTGACTGTAAGAACTCTTGGGCCCTGGGGGTAGGGGGTCAGAACAGGTCCTCATTCTGCTAATGCTAAGGTCTGCATTGCATTTCTTCACCTCCCTGGGCTTTGTTAGTTCAAGGGTGACCATTTGTTTTTTCACAGCCACTTTTTCAATTAGGTGTTTAAGGAAGGTCTTTCCAGAGCAAACTTTTTTTTTGATAGCTCAAAAAAAAAATATATATATATATATAACATATTCAATGTCATGAGGACTCAAAAATGTCCCAAACTGACCTGTGTGGACACCCTTCTCCCTTAGGCTTCATGCTTTCTGAGCAGCACAGACCTTTGCATCTGTTTCCTCTTTGCATTTGCTCAGAAGTGTCAGAGACACCACAAGGCTACAGCTTTGCTGCTAAGTTCCAAGAAATAGGACTATTGACCATGCAGGATGACTACTTTCTGGCAACATGTCTAAGGACATGAGCTTGCCTGTAAGAATGGGGAAAAGAGGAGAAATGAGCAGTTTCTGAGAAATCTGTCCACAAGGGTCAGATCCAGTCTCTGGGCTTGCTCTTTGTTTCTCATGAACTCAGCACAATGCTGGAAGTAGTAATAGATAATGGTGTCTCACATTTATAAAGCACCTCTAGTCTTTAACAACTTTTAAACTACTGTGATCCAGTTTGGGCATCAAAATTATCTGTGAGGTGGACAAAGGATTCCATGAGGCAGGAGCTGTGCTGTAGCCACAGACAATTGAGTTGTGTCATCTCTGGGGGGAAGAGGGTAGTACTGGCCCTCCAGCCCAGGGCTCTCATCTTGCCACCTTTAATGCACTGGGGCCAAGATAGAGTCACAGTCTCTATTTTCTCTGACTTGCTGATTTACCTGTGGCATTTGATTTATTTTTCAAAGGCTGGCAGTGGAATTGTTACCAGACCAGGCAATCTCTCTGGTATGGAAACACAGTTTCGGGGACTATCATTTAGGTAATATTCAACTTTGACTCCTGTCCTTGGGCTCACCTCCAGAGATCCAGTGAGGTGGGATTTTTTTTTTTTTGTAGTTGATAATTTTTATGTTTTTTTACTGAATGGCTAGTGGTCTGTAGTCCAGTTGTTACATAGATACAACCCCTCATCTCCCTGTGATAGGTGTATGGGTATCTGAAGCAATTAAAACTGTAGCTTCATGCAGAGTGAAAAAAAATCAAAGATTTAAATCAAACTGAAGCCCAGCTAAGTTCTAAGTTCTGACATCTGTTGAAAATTTAAATCTTCATAACGGCTACTGCTCATTGATCTCAGGGGTAAAGCACATAAATTGCATGCCCGTGGCCCTGTGTTTATATCCCTGACTGCCACCCTTCCTGATTAAAATAAAATGAAAATTTCTAGAATCCCTCAGGCCCCAAGAAATGTAAACTAGGAAAGTGGAGGTGCCCTTCTGTGAAGCTTAATTACTGACTCAGCCTCTCACTGCGGTGCTCATTCCTACAGTGGTGGAGGGGATGGCAGCCTGGTGAATGTGACCACTTTACCAAGTAAGAACCACTGGGGGCTGAAGTCAGTTCACTTCTTCTTCTTCTTCTTCTTCTTCTTCTTCTTCTTCTTCTTCTTCTTCTTCTTCTTCTTCTCCTTCTCCTTCTCCTTCTCCTTCTCCTTCTCCTTCTCCTTCTCCTTCTCCTTCTCCTTCTCCTTCTCCTTCTCCTTCTCCTTCTCCTTCTCCTTCTCCTTCTCCTTCTCCTTCTCCTTCTCCTTCTCCTTCTCCTTCTCCTTCTCCTTCTCCTTCTCCTTCTCCTTCTCCTTCTCCTTCTCCTTCTCCTTCTCCTTCTCCTTCTCCTTCTCCTTCTCCTTCTTCTTCTTCTTCTTCTTCTTCTTCTTCTTCTTCTAGCATTTGCCCTTCTTCCATAGCCAGTCAGCAGCGTCAGGTTGAGCCTGATGTAAAGTTTCGAGACCTCCTTTGAATCTCGAGAGGTGGCAGTCGTTGACTATGTGGGTCATAGTCTGTCTGTAGCTGCAGGGGCAGTTCAAGTCAGTTCACTTGTTCCCTCTGAGTCCCAGCTTTGTGAGAGCAGCTCTCAGCCAGGAGAGGAGGAAAGGACATCAGCTCCTGAAACAGGAGGCATGCGTGGCAGGCAGCAGAAGGGATGCAGTGAGCACTGTATTTGGAGCCTGGAGGCTTGGGTTTACACCCTGGCCCTTCTTTGTGCTAACCAGGTGACCTTGGGCCACTTCAATGACTCAGAGCTCTTGAGACAGTCAAATGAGATACAGTATTTGCTGTACTGTGAATCTTAAAAGAGGAAATGAGATGGGCAGAGATAGTCCTGGTTTGAACCGCTATGGTAATGGGAGGAACCATGGGTGGTAGAACAATGGAGTAGTGTCTCTTCTTTCTCTCTCTTCCCTCTCTCTAAAAAGTGGGGGGAACTGTGCACAGAAGACCCCTCAGAGGTATCCCCTAAAGTGAACACCTCTTCTTGCTGCCTTAGTCCAGCTTGTTAGCAAGTCACTCTAAGCAAGAGAGTCCAGCTCCTGTTGGATACTTGCTCCACTGCCTTTCTTGCCATGATTCCCTCTTCTGGGGCTCTAGGAGGGTGATCACACAGCCCAATTTGGGGTTCCCATAGCAGAGAAGATGCCTTATCCCGCTGTCCTGAACCCTGTGGTCTGTTCACCATTCCTTTTCCAGATATCATCCGGGAGTTCAATAAAAATCTGTTGGGCTTTGCAGTGAACACCGGCGAAGCTAGCAGTGGGGATGCATTCCTCAACCAGGCTGTTCCTAGAGCACAGGCTAAGTATGACATTTGGGGAGCGGGGAGGGTCCGGGGGCGAGGGACTGGGAGGCACAGAATCCCCTTTGAGTCTTTGTGCTGACCCCGTATAGGCAAAGGAGTTATAGACCCACTGACAGCAGGGGAGTGAATGGCTGTCTGCTCCCCCCGTGTCTATGATCCCGGCAGGGAGGACAGTGGGTCTGAACTTGGACGCAGTAGCATCTAGAACCTGGTTGCTGAAAGAAGAGTTAATATGTTAAAATAAAGCTAAACAAATTGTTGACTAATCATGAACCTAAAGGCTGGAATAGTGCAGATGAGAATTTGGAGGTCTCCATTTTGTAGATAGTTAGTAGGCCTATTTTAGTTGGGGAAGCAATTACAGAATATCCAGACATTCCACCTTCTATACCCCATAACGATCCTGGGTCCATACTCCCAGAGGGATAAAGAATAGGAAAGCTATCAGGGGAGGGGGTGGGATATGGAGTTCTGGTGGTGGGAACTGTGTGGAGTTGTACCCCTCTTATCCTATGGTTTCTGTCAGTGTTCCCTTTTTAGAAATAAAAATTTAAAAGAGAGAGAGAGAGACTGTAAAACCTCACAGTAGGTCATTCCACCTTAAGTATCAGCAAGCGCCAGCAAAAAGGATGGTACTTCTGTAGCCTGAGAGGCCTCTGGGACAGCAGGCTGTGCTCTGCCCCTCTGCCTGTCATGGATGGCACATAAAGCTGAGTGCCAGGAGGTGGCTTAGCTGTGTAAAGTGCCCAACTTGCATGCAACAGGCTCTATTTTCATATTTAAAATTAATATAATTTTATTGTTGGTTTATTATTAGCTTATAAATTTTTAAGATTACAGGGGTATATTCTTTCATTTTTTTCTTTATGGGGGAGGAGTTAATGGTTTACAGCCAACAGTAAAATGCAGTTTTAAAATTTTCACAGTTTAAAAAATTTCTCAGTTTTCCACATAACAATCTAATGTCCTCCCCTAACCAGGTTACAGGGGTTTATTCTATACCACACTCACCTTCAGGGATATATGGCCCCATTGTGATAACCACCATTGATTGGGCTCCTCCTCCTCTTCCTTCTATACCTCCTCTTATTACTTGCTTTCTCTTCCCTTCCCCTCCTTGTAACCCTTATAGCCTTATAACTCTCCTATGACCCCGTAGCCTCTACAACCCAACCTCCCTTCCCTCTCACTGTATATTTCATGTAGGAGTAAAACCACTGATACTTGTCTTTCCCCACTTCTCTGCTTCACTAAGCATAATCACCTCCAGGTCCAGCTTTTTTTTCCTTTCCATTTTTTATTTGTGATTAATAGTAGGTTACAAGATTGTAAGATTACAGGGTATAGTTACACACCATGCCCACCACCAGAGTTCAGTGTCTCCACACTTCCACCTCCCAAAGATAATCACCAGAGTTCTCACAAAGTCTTAGAAACAATTTGCTTACCGCTTTTTTTTTTTTTTTTGGAAAGCTCATGTGTATAAGTTCTCTAGATTCCATATATGAGTGAAACCATCTGCTAGTTCTATTTCATCTCTTATTTTGCTAAGCTTAATCACCTCCATTTCCATACATTTTGTCCCAAAGGACACGATATTGTCCTTTTCGATTGCAGAGTAGTAGTAGTCCAGATAGTGTATATCCCATAACTTCTTTAGGCTGCTTCTAGTTTTTGGATATTTTGAATAATCAGCCATGAACATAGGGGTATATATGTCCTTTCAAATTAGTGTATGAGTGTTAGTTGGGTAAATGCTCAAGTGAGGTATTGTTGGGGCATAAGTTAATTCCATTTTTATTCAAGGACTCTCCATGTAGTGTTCCAAAAGGGTAATACTAGTTTGCCTTCCCGCCAGCAGTGTAACAAAGTTCCTTTTCTCCACAACCTCTCCAACATTCTCTCAGGTGTGAGATGGTGTCTCAGTGTAGTTTTACTTTGCATTTCTATAATGATGAGTGAAGTAGACCATTTCTTCATGTGTATGTCTATGAGTCATGTGCATTTCTTTTTTAGAAAACTGTTTAGTTTTTTGGCCCTCATTTTTATTGGGTTACTTTTATTTTTCCCTTTATTGAGCTATATCAGTTCTTTTTATTTTAATAATTTAATAGTGATTTGAAAACTTATAAGATAATACAGATATAACTACACGCCATTCCCACCACTAGAGTTCTGTGTCCCCATGGAAAGTGCCATAGTTCTTCCAAGGTCATAGATACAGGTTGACTATATATAAATTTTTTTTGCTTATTTTTACTCACTTTTATTACCCTACCTTCCTTTCTAAGTCACACCTATACTTATTACTTATTACTACTTCCAAGTGTACTTATTTTTTTTTTTTTATCTTCCCTCTCAGATAAGCAGAACAGTGCCATGGAGGTGGACTGAAAATACTGTCTGGGAGGATGATATCACAGTAGAAAATAGAACTTGAAAGCCGAGTTAGGACAGAGAGTAGCTCCCAAATTTGAAGAGATCATGTAAATATAATTAACTGTTTACTACATCTGTCTGAGCTGTGATCCATGTATATTCATAGCACAGGGGCTTGTATAACTTCAAAGTCCTTGTCAGTCTGACCTTAGAGTTCCAGGTCCCAATGAGAACATTCTAGGCTACACTCATTACAGGACCAGTCTTCCTCGAGTGGCAGAGTATCTGTATGTGAATCTAAGGATTCTATGACTGGGACCTCAGGTGATGAGGTGGCCTGACTACAGCAATTCTTTATAGATGTTTTTTATTTTATTTTTGTATTTTAAATTTTTAAATATATTTTATTTTATTTATTTATTCCCTTTTGTTGCCCTTGTTGTTTTTTTATTGTTGTAGTTATTATTGTTGTTGGATAGGACAGGGAGAAATGGAGAGAGGAGGGGAAGACAGAGAGGAGGAGAGAAAGATAGACACCTGCAGACCTGCTTCACCGCCTGTGAAGCGACTCCCCTGCAGGTGGGGAGCCGGGGTTGGAACCGGGATCCTTATGCCGGTCCTTGTGCTTTGCGCCACCTGCGCTTAACCTGCTGCGCTACAGCCCGACTCCCTATTTTTTTATTTTTTAAAATTTCTTTATTGGGGAATTAATGTTTTACATTCAACAGTAAATACAATATTTTGTGCATGCATAACATTCCCCAGTTTCCCATATAACAATACAACCCCCACTAGGTCCTCTGTCATCCTTCTTGGACCTGTATTCTTCCCACCCACCCACCCCAGAGTCTTTTACTTTGGTTCAATACGCCAATTCCATTTCAGGTTCTACTTGTGCTTTTGGTTTTTTTTCTTTCTGATCTTGTTTTTCAACTTCTTCCTGAGAATGAGATAATCCCATATTCATCCTTCCGTTTCTGACTTATTTAACTTAACATGAATTTTTCAAGGTCCATCCAAGATCAGCTGAAAACGGTGAAGTCACCATTTTTTACAGCTCCTGAGTAGTATTCCATTGTGTATATATACCACAACTTGCTCAGCCATTCATCTGTTGTTGGACACCTGGGTTGCTTCAAGGTTTTGGCTATTAAAAATTGTGCTGCCAAGAACATAGGTGTACACAGATCTTTTTGGATGGATGTGTTGGGTTCCTTAGAATATATCCCCAGGAGAGGAATTGCAGGATCATAGGGTAGGTCCATTTCTAGCCTTCTGAGAGTTCTCCAGACTATTCTCCACAGAGGTTGGACCAATTTACATTCCCACCAGCAGTGTAGGAGGGTTCCTTTGACGCCACACCCTCTCCAGCATTTGCTGCTGTTGCCTTTTCTGATGTATGACATTCTCACAGGAGTGAAGTGGTATCTCATTGTTGTCTTTATTTGCATTTCTTTGACAATCAGAGACTTGGAGCATTTTTTCATGTGTTTCTTGGCCTTTTGGATCTCTTCTGTGGTGAATATTCTGTCCATGTCCTCCCCCCATTTTTGGATGGGGTTATTTGTTGTCTTGTTGTTGAGTTTGGCAAACTCTTTATATATGTTGGTTATTAAACTCTTGTCTGATGTATGGCATGTAAATATCTCCCATTCTGTGAGGGGTCTCTTGGTTTGGGTAGTGGTTTCTTTCAATGTAAGAAGCTTTTTAATTTGATGTAGTCCCATAAGTTTATGCTTGCCTTAGTCTTTTTTGTAATTGAATTCGTTTCACTGAAGATACCTTTAAAATTTATGCAGAAAAGAGTTCTGCCAATATTTTCCTCTTAAGTATCTGATAGTTTTTGTTCTAACATCCAAGTCCTTGATCCACTTGGAATTTATTTTTGTATTTGGTGAAATACAGTGGTTCAGTTCCATTCTTCTGCATGTTTCAACCCATTGCTTCCAACACCATTTGTTGAAGAGACTCTGCTTTCCCCATTAAATAGTCTGGGCCCCTTTGTCAAAGATTAGATGTCCATAGGTGTGGGGGCTCACTTCCGGGCTCTCAATTCTATTCCACTGGTCAGTGTGTCTGTTCATGTTCCAGTACCAAGCAGTTTTGATGACAATGGCCCTATAATATAATTTGAGATCTGGGAGTGTGATGCCTCCGGTTCTGTTCTTTTTTCTCAAAATTATTTTGGCAATTCTAGGTCTTTTCTGGTTCCATATAAACATTTGTAGCATTTTTTCTATTCTCCTAAAAAATGTGCTTGGGATCTTGATGGGGATAGCATTAAATTTGTGTATGGCTCTAGGTAGTATATTCATTTTGATGATGTTAATTCTTCCAACCCATAAACATGGAATATCTTTCCACTTGTTTGTGTCTTTTTCAATTTCCTTGAGTAGTGACTCATAATTTTCAGTATACAAGTCTTTCACAACTTTGGTTATGTTTACTCCTAGATATTTTATTTTTGTTGCTATAGTAAAAGGAACTGAGTTCTGGATTTCAATTTCTTCTAACTTAGTGTTTGCGTAGAGGAATGCCACTGACTTTTGAATGTTAACTTTATAGCCTGACACCTTACTGTATTGCCTGATGATTTCCAAAAGCTAATTTTAAGTCTGGGTTAGTTCTGTTTGGGACCCTCTGGGCTTCTTGAATCTTTATGTCTTTGATGTTGTCTAGACTAGAGAAGTTTTCAGCTATTATGTCCTGAAGAATGCTTTCTTCCTCTCCCTCTCTTTCTTCCTCTGGTAAGCCAATAATGCATATATTGTTTCTTTTGAAATCATCCCATAGGACTCTGTTGTTGTTTTCAGCATCTCTAACTCTCTTTTTGAGATTTCTTACTTAATTTTTAGTTGTCTCTAGTTCGTCCTCGATCTTGCTAATTCTGTCGTCAGCCTCATTGATTCTATTCTCTCTGCCCTCTACTTGTTTTCTGGAGTTCATCTATTTTGTTTCCCTGTTCTGATACTGTTTTAGCTTGTTTAGCTAGTTGTGTTCTTAGCTCAGCTATTTCAGCTTTCACCTCTCTAATAACCTTGAGATAATTAGTGTTTTCTTCTAGAGTCTCATTTGTTGTTCCTGTATTTCTGGTTACAATTCTTTCAAATTCTTTACTCACTCCTGTGATTATTTCCTTAGCTAGTGTTTGGATGTTGAACTCGTTATTTTGTTCGTCACCCTTTGGGCAGCTTTTAGCTGGACTCTTGTCCTGGTTTGTTTCTCCAATATTTCTTCTTGTTGGTTTAACCATTTTATATACTATGTTATGAGTTCCCTCTCTCAGTACTTTTTAAATTACTGATCACTATTGCCTGGATTGACTGGTGTCTAAGTAAGTTAATTAAAGGGTTCACAGTGGTGGAAGTTAACAGTTGTTTCAATAGTATTTTAATCCCTGAGTTGGAGCTCAGTGGTTTAAAAGCCTCTTTTTTTTTTCCCTTCCCTGTAGGTTATGGGAGCCTGAGGGCTTTTAAACTATCAGTAGGCTTCTTAGCTTAATCACTGACTCCTGACCAAGAGATAAGGCAGGGTGTGGCAGAGATAATCCAGTGGTTATGCAAAGAGACTTTCACAGCCTCACAGGTATGCCACTGAGGTATAGGTCTTCTCCTGAGTTTCCTGGTTAGATTTCTGTCCCCTGGTGTCCCTCCCTGCCATTGCTCCAGATTCTGAGGGTAGTAGCAATGGAGACTCAGAGTTGCACTTGTGAGACTCCGGGGAGTCCTCTCCTACCTTCAGCTGTCCCCTTGTTGGTGGAACAGACTGGAGGTGGTGTCTCAACTGATAAACTGCTGGACTGTTACCAGCCACTTAATCTCTCCCTAGACTCCTCTCTGTCACCAGCCACACGTGCTTGCACTCACTGATGATCTGGTGGGTTCCTGTAGTCGGTCTAGTCCTGTCTTGTTTCGGTCCCGGATGGTTTCCGTTGGTATTCCTAGTTGATCCTTTATCGATGTTTGATCTATAAATCAAACGATCTCTTGTCATAGTGTGATGTGCAAATCTATTTTCCCGCTTATGGGGTTGGCTACTTATCCTTGCATAGTTTGCTTTCGATGTGTAGAAGCTTTGTAATTTGATGTAGTCCCATTCTAATGTGTGATTCCCACAGGTGTAAAGCTTTATCTTACTGCTGTCTTTATTTGCATTTCTCTGACAGTGACTTTGAGTATACTTTGCATATGTCTGTTGATCCTTTGAGCCTTTTCTTTGGTGAATATTCTGTTCATATCCTTTCTCCAGTTTTTATTTCTTTTCTTGCTAAGTTTGATGAGTTCCTTATATATTTGCCCTTTGTTATATGGCATGTAAAGATCAGCTCTCATACTGTTGAGAGTCTCTGTATTTTAGTAATTGTTCCTTTTTCTGTGCAGAAGTGTTGCAGTTTGATGTAGTCTCTTTGATTTATTTTTGTTCTTGTTTTCCTTGCTGTTGGACTTGAGTCAAAGATGTTTTGAAAACTTACATGGAAAAGAGTTCTGTCAGTGTTTTCCTCTATATGTGGTTATGTGATGATTTCTGGTCTAATACCTAAATCTTTGACACATTTGGAATTCAATTTTTTAAAAAATTTTTTTATATTTATTTTATTTATTTATTCCCTTTTGTTGCCCTTGTTGTTTTATTGTTGTAGTTATTATTGTTGTTGTCGTTGTTGGATAGGACAGAGAGAAGTGGAGAGAGGAGGGGAAGACAGAGGAGGAGAGAAAGATAGACACCTGCAGACCTGCTTCACCGCCTGTGAAGCGACTCCCCTGCAGGTGGGGAGCCGGGGTTCGAACCGGGATCCTTATGCCTGCCGGTCCTTGTGCTTTGCGCCACCTGCGCTTAACCCACTGCGCTACAGCCCGACTCCCTGGAATTCACTTTTATGCAGGTGAAATGACTGTCCTTTCTCCACTTAATGTTTTGGGCCCCTCTTGTAAAATAAATAAATAAATAAATAAATAAATAAATAAATAACCTACACATTCAGAGGTCCTACAAAGAGTCCTTAGTTCTGGACTCTCAGTCCTACCCCAGTGGTCTGTGTGTCTGTTTTTGCTCCAGTGCCAGGTAGGTTTGATTACCATTTGGTCTCTTCTCACTCACTCTCAGATTTTCCGCTCTTCAGAAGAGTGCATGTGCAAGGCCAGGGATTTGTTTCCCAGCATCACATTTCAAAAGTGGGGTGTGAGGGTGGTTAAAATTTTCATAGGTCAGGGAGCCAGGAAATAGTTCACCCAGGAGAGCAAATACCTTTCCATATGTAAGATCTTGGATTCAAACCCTGACAGCACATAGGAGCTCCATGGACAGTACTGGGGACACTTCCTAGATGGTGGAGAGGTATTGTGGTCTCTGTCCTTTCTGTGTCTCTAAGTAAAAAATTAGAGGCCAGGAGACTGCTGAGTGCTATCACAGAAAAGTAACAGCCTCAGTTCACCTACTAGCACAGCATAAAAAAAAATCCTTTAATGGTCTGATTTCAGAATCTATAACAGTCCTTTAAAGGAAACAGTTCCCTAACACAGAGCCTAAAAGATACTTAGCATATGGAGGTCTAGAAAGGAGACCATGAGTAGTACACTTAATTGGCAGGATCCATGAAGGATTTGAGGTCTGACATGCAGATGGCATTTCAAAGGGTTATTTATTCTCATGATTTTCAGAACAGGCTAGTAGCTCTTTGTCCTCGAGCCTCAATGACATACAGTGGGGCTAATGCCACAGAAAGCTCTAGTACTTTTTTTTTCTTTTTGGTTCTGCAAGTATATTCTTATTTTAATTCTATTTTTTAATTAGTGATTTAATATGATTGAAAAGATTCTGGGATAAGATGGGTACAATTCCATAAAATTCCCACCACCAGGGTTCCATATCCCCTGTCTTCCATTGGAAGTTTCCCTATTCTTTATCCCTCTGGGTGTATGGAGCAGAAGGTGGAAGGTCTGGCTTCTGCAATTGCTTCTTTGCTGGACTGGGTGATGACAGGTTGATCCATACCCCTAGCCTGTTTCTGTCTTTCTTTAGTGGGGTAGAGCTCTGGGTAGGTGGGGTTCCAAGGTACATTGGTGAGGTCATCTGCCCAGGAAAGTCAGGTTGGCATCATGGTAGCATCTGCAACTTGGTGGCTGTAAGGGATTAAGATATAAAGCTGAACAAAGTGTTCAATAACCAGGAACCTAAAGGTAAGAATATTGCAGATGAGATTTGGGGTTTTCATGTTGGAAGAAGCTAAGAAGTCTATTGAAATATATTACAAGGGACCCATGACTTTACTAAATTTTTCCTGAGCTCAATGGCTAACATGCAGGTGGGCTAGGAATATTGTCTGCTAAGGTGGTATCACAGTTGGGAGCAGGACTAGAAAGCTTGATCAGGGTAGAGAAGCTCCCAAATATGGGGAAAATATATAAGTACCATCAACTGTAACCACGCTGATCTGAGGGCCCATGTCTATTCATATTTAGCACTGGAGCTTGTGTAACCTCTGCATCTCTGTCAGTCTGAGCTCGCATCCCATAGTCATAACTAGGAACATTCTAGGCTGTACTCATTTCAGGACATGTCTTCCTCAAGTAGCAGAGTAATGTTGACCCAGCCTCTCTTTGGAGAGTGGGGCAGTTTCTACCATTGTTGTTGTACATTAAGGGCAATGTTCTGCAGAGGACCACAAGAGGGTTTATGATGTTGTTCCTGATGGAGATGACCAGTGATGGTGGAGAGAGGGGTCTGATGGTGGAGAGAGAGCTAGGCCCATCATGTCTTTGTGGGAATGCAAGGATTCCCTGACTGGGGCCCCAGATAATGGGGTGGCCTGGTAGTGACCAAAAGGGCCATCATTAAAGTATGCTGGTCTCTTGCCCTTATCCAGGAAAACTAATACTTTAAGAGAAAACAAAAAAACTTGATCCTATCCCTCAGCAGTGCTCTCCTTTTCAGGGATTTTTTGAACCAAGTCAAAACTCTGGTGCAGAAGATGACTGATGACAGTGTGAGTCTAATTTAAGATTATTTGTAACAGTGATAACCTACTAAAGTTATTTCAAAATGAAATGGGTTGTCATGAAAGGCAATGAGCCCTCTGTCATTAGAGGCATTCAAGCCTCTATATTTTTATAGGGGCAGGCAACCCGTATAACAAGCTGGCCTTTTCTGCCCCTGCACAGAGAATAAATCTCGCCGACCACTGGAAGGTCATCACAGTGCTGATTGGAAACAGCGACTTCTGTGACTTCTGCACTGATAAGGTAGTGGAGCAGGGGTCCTGGGATTGACCTCGGAGGTTCTCTTAAAGAATAAGAGCCAACTCAAGGATTGTCCATCTGCCTCTGCGTGTGCAAGTGCACACCAGCCAAGCTCACACATATACACGTGTGTGTGCGTACATACAGTGCTTCTTAGCCCCAGACCACCAGGTTTCTGGATCTACCTGTGTGTCTCAAATAGTGGCAGATACATGGTGTTTATGTTCCCCTCTCTTATAACTCCTGAAAATTCAGAAACAGAAGACCCAAGCAGTTAGAAAGATGGATCTCCCCTGTTGGTTACTGAAATAAAGCTTTTTTTTTTAGAAGATGAAAATTGTAAATTAGGTTTTATTGTAAAGCAGATGTTTGTATTAATGACTTCCCCCCATCATACCAGATTTTACTACTAATTGTTGTTGTTATTGCCACCTGGATTATTGCTGGGGCTCTTTGCTAGATAGGGATGACTCTCCCTTTTTTTAATCCTTTATCTTTTTTTCTTCATTTTCTTTTTAAATTTATTTTCCCTTTTGTTGCCATTGTTGTTTTTCTCATTGTTGTTGTAGTCATTGCTGTCATTGTTAGATAGGACAGAGAGAAATGGAGAGAGGAGAGGAAGATAGAGAGGGAGAGAGAGAGATAGACACCTGCAGACCTGCTTCACCACCTGTGAAGCGACTCTCCTGCAGGTGGGGAGCCTGGGGCTCGAACCGGGATCCTAACCCGGTCCTTGTACTTTGCTTCATGTGCGCTTAACCTGCTGCCCTACCACCTGACTCCCTATTTTTTCTATTTTTTAAAAATTATTTATTTATAAAAAAGGAAACTGACAAAACCATAGGATAAGAGGGGTACAACTCCACACAGTTCCCACCACCAGATCTCCGTATCCCATCCCCTCCCCTGGTAGCTTTCCTATTCTTTATCCCTCTGGGAGTATGGACCCAAAGTCATTGTGGGATGCACAATTGTGGAAGGTCCAGACAATTACAGACGTAATTGTTTCCCTACTGAACATGGGCGTTGACAGGTTGATCCATACTCCCAGCCTGCTTCTCTCTTTCCCTGGTGGGGCGGGGCTCTGGGGAATTGGAGCTCCAGGACACATTGGTGGAGTTGTCTGTCCAGGGAAGTCTGGTTGGCATCATGCTAGCATCTGAAATAAAGCTTTGAGCGCAGGTCCAGGCTCCTGGCTGGCTGTTTTTGGCTCACAGCCTGTAGTCAGTCACTCAGTTCTGACATGATCATTGGAACACAGGTTGGAGCTAGAGCCAGAAACAAGGGGAAACTATCCCTCTGTAATCTCCCCTAACCAGTTCTGCTTCTCTCCTTCCTGCCCCTGCCCAGCAAGAGTACACCACAGAAAAGTTCCTGGGACATCTCCGCAGCGGCTTGGACTACCTGCAAGCACAGGTGGGTGGGAGTGTCTCCCAGCTGGACATAGCTCCTGTCTGGAGCTGGAGCAGGGAAGGCAGGCTGGGGAGAGGATGCTGGAAACATTCCCTCTGCTGAAGGAGGGAGCTGAGGGCACGGGGTCCTTCCCCTTCCAGATGTGGGGCTGACCCTCTAGGAAACCTTGTTCCATTTGAAGTCAGCCCTGAAATGTCTTGGACTTGAGCCAAGGAATGGAGGCAGTGTTGAGCAGTGCTCTGGGGTCTCTCTCTCCCTCTCTCTCTTCCTTTCTCCTGAGGTGAAGGCAGTACGTGTAACAGTCCCTTCCTCATTCACTCCCTGGTGGCAGCTGGGTGCCCTTCAGGCAGGCAGGACCTTGTACTATGAGCTGAGGGTCGTGTGTACAGCCCGTCTCCCCACCCTGCCATTTTCAGTAGTGTGCACGTAGTAGGAAAAGAGCCAGAGCAGTGCTGTGCCGTTCTGTGTGATGCTGGGTGTGGAACCCAAGACCTCAGGCACAAGAGGCCTGTTGCACTAAGCCACCTCCTCAGCTCTGCCAGGTCCTCTTTGGTTCTAAGTAGCATGTTCTCTCCCCCACCCTCTGCCCTCCCCCTACCCCATGGACCCCTCTCCCCACCCCAACGGCCTACCCCTCCACCCCCACTGGTAAAGGGAACAGCTCCAGCTTCCCAGGAGGGGGTGTCCTGACTCCCAGGCCTGTTCAGCAGAACTCACCCACCACAGCTCAGCAGAGCCTGATGTGACATTAGTTATGGTCTCATGTCTGGAACCAAGGTCCCCAGCAGAGCAGCATCTGTGGTAAGGGCCTCGAGTTCCCTGACAGACAGCTGGTCCCAGCTGAGCTCAGTGTTTCCGGAGGAGCCGCCAGACTCTCTTCACCCCCAGGCTCCACTCACACCCGAGTCCAGCAAGGCTGTGGGGCCTGCCATGCCTTCGGGCTGCGGCCCCCATGGATGTTTCTCCAGAGCCCCCCTCCAGAGCCCACCGTGGAGCTCGGGCTCTTGGGGAACCTGAGCCCCTCCCCCAGTTCCTCTGGCAGCCTGCACTGCCCCGAGCTCTGCTCACCGGCTGTCTTGTCCTTAGGTGCCCAAGGCCTTAGTCAACCTCGTGGACTTCATGAGTCCCGATATCATGCGACAGGTGTTCATAGGAAACCCAGATTGCCCGACAGAGAATGCCAGGTAGGTGGGGGGCTGCCACCCTCAACCCCTCCATGGCTCCAGCAGTCGGCCATTACTCGGGGTCTTTGTGGCCTGGTCTGTGAGCAGCTGCAGTCAGCTGAGATCTGTGCTAGGCCCTTCACTTTTATCAGAGATATGAGGCCCCCAATGTGAGGGTGTCAGTAGAACCTCTGTGATTTGGCAGAACTGGGACAAACGTGAACTTTTATTTTTTTAAAACTAGATTACAGTCCTTCTATTCAGTGATTTGGGGGCAGGAGGTATGTTGGGAAAGGGACATAGGGAACTTCAAATTAAGAATCTCCTGTTCCATTATGTGGGAGACTATTCACTTGTTTGTCCCTTATATATACATTTGTTTACGTAACTATACTTTTCTTGAAACTTACTGTGCACCAGGCACTGTGCCATAGGCCTTAGAGATACCTCTTTTAACATTCAGTATGTTTCGTGGATGTGAAATTCCTAACAGAAGGGCACATCGTGGTTGGGATGCCCTGACAGCAATGTATTTGAGGTCATGACACTGAATTTTTGTTACCTGAGTTCATTTTCTCAGCTTTCCTTTGTTCTCCGTGAATACTGTGGGGGCACTTACCCATACAGCCTTGGGCCTTTATCCAGCGTCCGTACCAGACTAATGTCTGCTCTGTTATGGATCAAAAGCCTATGGCATGGAGGCTAGAGAGGTAGTTTAATGCTAGAAAACAAGTCTTGCAAGTCTGAGAGCTCAGAGCACCCAGGCTTTTTCTATGGCACTATCCTATGTCAGAGCTGAGCACTCTGTTCCACCTAACTCCACACTCACAATCTCTATTTCATAAAAATAAGGAAGTCCATAAAAATAGAAGAGCCCGAGGCTGGTTGATAATGCACATTACCGCAGGCACCAGAGATGACCCTGGTGGCAAAACAGATGGAAAAGAGCCTGTGATGGGATTGTATTCCTGAAGCAGGGCTCCAGACCCCCCCCCCCCGTCATTCTTTTTCATCTCTGCCCCGCTCCCCAGCTCCGGGAGCAGCACCAGCCCTGACCACAGCTTCCGCTCTGGTTCCTCTCCCTCCTCCATGTTTGCAGCACTCTGTGTAACTGTGTTCTGACCCCAAAGAGGAATTCCTTGGGTTTAGCCGCATTGGAGACTCTGAGCCGCAGCTACCAGGTGATACAAAGAAGGGGACACCAGTTGGTATGTGGCGCCCCAGTCTAACACACCAGCCCAGAGTCCCCCAGGAGGGACACACGGGGGGGAGGGAGCTTTTTTTAAAAAAAAAATATTTGTTTATTCCCTTTTGTTGCCCTTGTTTTTTTTGTTTTATTGTTGTAGTTATTATTGTTGTCATCATTGTTGGATAGGATGGAGAGAAATGGAGAGAGGAGGGGAAGACAGAGAGGGGAGAGAAAGATAGACACGTGCAGACCTGCTTCACTGCTTGTGAAGTGACTCCCCTGCAGGTGGGGAGCCGGGGGCTTGAACCAAGATCCTTATGCTGGTCCTTGCCCTTTGTGCCACCTGCGCTTAACCTCCTGACTCCCAGTAGTGCGCTTAACCTGCACTACCTCCTGACTCCCAGGAGGGAGCTTTTGAAGGTTTGGGGAATGACATCCTCCTCTGGGCCTCTTCCTTTCACTCATCTGGCTTGAGTTCCCCAGTTGGGGTCAGTTAGGTGACTGAGCTGGCTTTGTGACTTTGTCCTCACAGTAGGCTTAAAGAGGAAAGTAGGCCTAGGCACCATGTGGAACCTTACTCCCTTTCCGTGCAACCCCCACCACCTTAGCAAGGTGGGCCACAGGGAAGGAGCTTGCAGGTGTAAAGACTGGGGACCCTCTGGAAACTCATTCCCAGTTCCATGTGGAACTCCTGTCTGGCCCCTCAGAGTCTGCAGCCCAGTCCAAAGGAAAACAAAGAAAAGTGACCTGACCCGTTTATAGTTCAGGAAAGAGATTTATTTATTTATTTTTAATTTTTTATGTTTATTTATTTTTCTTCCCTTTTGTTGCCCTTGTTGGTTTTTTATTGTTGGTGTAGTTATTATTGTTATTGATGTCATCATTGTTAGATAGGACAGAGAGAAATGGAGAGAGGCAGGGAAGACAGAGAGGGGGAGAGAAAGAAAGTCGCCTTTGAAGTGACTCTCCTGCAGGTGAGGAGCCGGGGCCATGAACTGGGATTCTTATGCCGGTCCTTGTGCTTCGCGGCAAGTGCGCTTAACCCGCTATGCTACCACCACTCCCAGGAAAGAGATTTATAAAGGGGCTTGAGGCGCATTTAGGTTCTCAAAGGACAGAGTCAGTCCCCACCTGTCAAGGGAGATGGGGCAGGAATACTGCCTCCCACCCCCCCATATTGTGCTCTCATGCTGGGTACCTGAATGCCCAGGACCTGTGCCAATGGCTCCCTGCCTGTGTCTCCAGAGTGGCCTGCGGGAGCTGGTGCACTCTGGCCGCTATGACACTCGGGATGACTTCACGGTGGTACTGCAGCCCTTCTTCCAAAACCTTATACTTCCAGTTGGGCAGGTAAGCTCCTCAGAGGAGGAAAGTCCATCAGAAATGACCAGTATTTTCATGAGAGGGTGAGTAAAACAGAAACGACATAAGCAAATTTCCTCCTCCTCTAAAAATCTGTACTACGTTTTTAGGGGGGTCCTTGCTCCTACAACAATCTCTGTTTTACTGAGAACCTGTTGTCTGCCAGAAGCCGGACTTCCCTTACAGATGGTCACTACAGCTGCTTGATGAGTTGCCTCTTCCCCCTTGACCACAGGCCTGGTTTTGGGGAGTCTTCTTCCTAACATTACTTGGGAAATAAGAGACAGAAAGGCAAGATGTGAGGTGACCAGCACTGGATGATGGGTTCATTTTTTGCTGTGTGCAGAACTCTGCAGTTCTCCCAGTCTCTGAGTATTTGGTTTCTGCCTTCCTTGCAGACCATACTCCTTGCCTGGTCCTCCCATCTGTGGACACCACAGGGAGGGTTCTTGGTTCTGCCTCCTTTGCTCTTCTCTAACTGGAGAGAAGCTGGAAAGAAGCTCTGAGCCTCTACATGTCATGCTAGTGAGAATGAACTGAAGCCCGGGAACTGCCATTGTGCCCAGGCATGGCCCCCTTCTCCACAGCAAGGACTAGCAGAGTCAACTGGCCAAGGACTGGGGAGTCATTTCTTAGATTCTTGTTGTAATGGAGATTGTCAGCTTTTACTTAAGAGGAATCAGGGAACCATTAAAGAATGTGGGTACTTGGACTTACCTGGGTGGTTGCTCTTTGGGTTTGCTCTGATCTGCTGGAGAGATCTGGCCTGATAGGGACTCCTTGACTCAGAGCACCACTGCAGGGGAGGAGATCAAGTCCATCAGCAGTGACTCCCTCTCTCGCCTTCTGAACCAACAGAATCTCAGCAAGTCTGTTTCTCTCATTCAGGATGGGCGGCCAGATATCTGCTACTTTGCTGCAGACTGCCTTCTCCCAAGTCAGAGACTCCATACTCAGCTTGCCAGAGCCCTGTGGAACAATATGGTAAAATTAAGTGGGGGGGTCCCTGCTTCTTTGGGGTTCTAGTCTAGGGCAAACCACCAGCCCCTATTTGATGGTATTGGCCTTTAGGCCCTCTATATAGGCCAGGAATAGAGGAGCAATGACTGGCATATCTAGAAATTTCTAGAATGGAGAATATAAAGCCCATACCAAACCAAGGCCAACTAACCCTCCTTCTCTGTACTGAGTATTTGCCACAGCCAAATGAGACTTTTTAAAAAAAACATATTGTACTTACCAGCAACTGTGCTGTGTGAGTTATACACATGTCATCTCACATGTGCCTCACTGCAGGAGAAGCAAGATGAGTTTATGAGAATGCTCAATCCCAGAAACACAAAGAGACTTGCCTGATATCCCAGGTGGCCATGGGTAGAGTCAGGCACGGACCCAGCCCCCTCCCCCATGCTAGCTCCAAACTTCTTCATTGAGCAATTCTGATAGGAAATGTCTGTCTGCTTTATGGAAACTGCTACATCTATGTCTCTCTTTACTTTCCCAATTAGATGGCTCCACTGGGAAATAAGAAAGACTTCTTGAACCTGGAAATAGAAATGCCCCTCTTCTGTCCAGATCCGGTAATAAGGGGAGCCAGATTCACTTCCCTCCAAAACCCCTAGGCTCAGACTCCACACTCTCCCCCCAGAGTTTCCTCATGGTCTCTTGTCTGGGAGTCCATGGCCTTTGGAAGCTGGAGAAGTGTGGGAGTGGGGGAAGGAGAAGAGTGTGAAGACACTCACTTTAGGAGTACTAGGAGAAACAGCTGGGAGAATAGAGCAGGGGTCAAGGAGAGGGGGAAAATGGGATGAGAGAGGAGGGTTGCTGGAAGAGGAGTGCAGAAACCAGAAGCAGAGCAGTAAGGACTGATGGGTGGAGCTTGTAGGCTAAAATCCTAGTGAGAAGCTGCTGGTGCTCAGAGGTTATGGTTTGTAATTACAGAACATGGGCAGGGACTTTCTGGCATGGATAAGGTCAACGGGGAGAGCAGTAAAGGGGTGAACTAGGAAGCAACAAAGGTGTGAACTGGAACTCAGCTCAGGATTCCTTTTAAGGAGGAAAATGTAAATGGCTGTTAGACTGGATTCTGGACCTCAGGGTGGGGGCAGATATGTTTCTACTGCCTTTATCTTCCTTTCCCAGTGCCATCCTGTAGCTTTTTAAGCAAATTAAGTTGAGTCCAGAGAGCCTTGCAAGGACATCAAAGCAGAAAGGCCTGACATAATCTGGGAGGCTGCGTCCCACTGCGTTCTGACTGCCACCCTCCCAGCTGAGCATGGAATGATCTGTGGCTCCATCCTCTGTCTTCAGGGCATCCACAAGAGTGGGCTCCCCTTCCAGGTTCCATTCTCAGTCAGATCCCGGGCTCATCCTCTTGCTACATCAGGAGAGCAAGGACAATGGGAAGAGGGGCTGTGGGCAGGCGCCGGGTCAGGGAGATCCCTCTCACCCCAGGACCACAAGGGGACCCATACTACCACCTGACCCAGACTAGGCAGGGAGCCTCCAGTAGAGATCCATTCTACCTACATCTCAGAGCACAGCAGATCCTGGACAGAACTTGGCTAGCTGTCAGTGAGGAAAAGGGAGAAAGCCTGAAAGAAATGGTTGCTAGGCAACCCCAGAGCCCATGGCCACAGGACTCATTTGATGGAAAACCAACTTTCCTGCACCTGACATCACAGCAGTGTGCATGGTGGCTCAGACCTCATCTTCTCACAGGCTTGCCTTGGAGCTATATAAAAGCCCAGAAGCATCCATCCCTGTGAGCCATCTGGGGCCAGGCAGCAATTTTAGCCCTGCCTGTGTCTACAGCTGGCAGGACCTACTAATGATAGGAGGCCAGAATGGGTGGGAAGAGCTAAAGAGCTTTCACACCCCTTTTCTTTTTCTGCTTCCCCTTCCAGTACAGAAGCATTCTGCCAGTTGGGTAGCTCTCTGGGTTATAACTGAACTTTCAGCCTGTACCGACTTCTGCTCAGCTGCTCTGTGACTGTTGTTCCTTTAGTCCTGAGCTCTCTACCTTCTCCTTCCCCAAACCAGGGAAACCAGTTATGGCTCCTTGGGTTTTAAAGCGAACAGCTCTTTCCTCTTGTGTTATCTAAGCATTTGTCAGTGCTAATACCCACTTTCTTGATATTATTTCCTACCTGTATTCATGATACCAGCTACTCTTTCTTACTCTTTTAATGATCCTCCTTTCTTCTCTAGCCTAAAATGCAGACTGTCTTCAACTTTCCAGTCTCATTCTGTTCTCTTCTCTCTCCCCCCACTAATTCTCTCTTAAATGTGTCCATTTCCATGGTTCCTGTTAAATGACTTTGTACAGGACTCCTAAATCCTAGTCACCATTTATTTCTTTTCCTCCAGAACTCCAGCTCTGTTTCTCATCCTTCAAAGATTCCTCCCCCCTTTGGGTTCTCCAGAAAATAGCTGAAATATGTGATTAGTGTATCAGCCAAGAAAGGGGATGAGTGGGGGGGGGAGAGAGAGAGAGAGAGAGAGGAGATTGAGAAAGAAAAACAGAATTAATTACATCTGCTATTTGATTCATTGTTTCATCTTAAGAAAAAAGTAGAGATTTGTTGGATTTCCTTATAATTTAACAGTATTTCTATTTGTGAATTATATCTAGTTTATTTATTGTTTATTCACTGTATATAGTTTATTGTATCTAATTTATTTATAAAAAGGAAACATTGACAAAATCATAGGATAAGAGGGGTACAACTCCACACAGTTCCCACCACCAGAACTCCATATCCCATCCCCTCCCCTGATAGCTTTCCTATTCTTTATCTCTCTGGGAGTATGGACCCAAGGTCATTGTGGGATGCAGAAGATGGAAGGTCTGGCTTCTGTAATTGCTTCCCTGCTGAACATGGGCATTGACAGGTCGATCCATACTCCCAGCCTGTCTCTCTTTTTCCCTAGTTGGGTAGGGTTCTGGGGAATCGGAGCTCCAGGACACATTGGTGGGGTTGTCTGTCCAGGGAAGTCTACTATTATCTTTTTAATGCTTGAAGTGTGTAGATCTCCTCAACCTTCCTTGACCTCACCATCACTATCAAAGCCAACATTAATTCAAAAATATTTTTGGAACAAGGAATGTCCAAATTGTAACTATGTATTTGTCATTCCAACACCTGTGGACCTTAAGATACCTCTTCTTCCCTCCATGTTTTTGCAGTTTTCACAATTGGACATATACCTCCTCTGACAGAATCTTTCTAAGTGTGTCTCCTGTTAGCATCCTTTTCCCTTACCACCACTGTCTGTGCCTCAGTATAATTCTCTTCACTTTATTGTTAAAGTTACTCTAACCCTACCTTCCATCATAAACCAATAGAGAGTTATAATTTAAGGACCTCAGCTGGGAGGCTTGGAATTCTCTTGAAACAATCTCTCATCTAACAGAATATGCCCTATGTGAGAACCATCAAGAACAGCAACTACACATACCCTGGCAATCCGGTTGATAAGGTAAGCTCTGCCACATGTCTGACCCTTTCAGTAACAGAGTAACCCACCTCTAAGTCTATGGTTCAAGGATGGTGCTGGTTTCAGAGTATTCAGCAGGAATGTAAACCTTCTTACATGCTGAAAACTAGAATATAAATATTCCTGAGTCATAGTATTCCAAGATTGCCCTAACAAGTTCTCAAGTGCTTGCCTGATGTCATCAGTGGACTAGAGGAAATGCCTGTGAACCCATTGTCCTTGACCTTAGCCCAGATGTTCTTTCTGAGTAGGTAGCTCAGTTTTTAAGGAAGGGAAGAAAGATGCATGTTGTGGGCTGGATGTACCATCTGTTTACGGTAAGGTAGGACACAAGTAGTAGAACCTCAATTCTAAGGACTGGGCCCAACAGGAAATTGACATGCATCAAGGTTGTTCCCTGGGGTTTGTTGGGTTCAATTTGATTATTGCAGCTAAGGTATTTGGGGCCTATGGATTTATGGTCTGGTGGATCAAAAATCCTGGGCCACAGTCATTAGACTGTCAGCCACTAGGAGGGGAACTCATCTGTCAGTCTCAGCTGAGCACCTGTGGGATAGTCAATCTTGTGCTAGGGGCTGAGGAATTCAGAGGAAGCAACTAGAGTTCATTTCACATTGTCCCCCTCCCCCATGTGTCAGCATGATTCTAGGGATAAGGAGCAGTTCATGAGACAGCCCCAGTCTTCACAGAGTTGCCATTCTCTTGGAAAAAGGCATTTGACATATCTTCATGGTTGTTTCAGGGAGTGATAGCAAGAAGTTGACTCACAGAAGTGTAAGTCACTGAGCTGTGCAGGCCAGGCCAGGCCTCCTCTCTTAGGAAAGGAGATTTGAACTGGGATGAGCATGATGAAAAGATGTCAGCTCTATAGAGCCAGAGTCAAGGTCCCAGACAGGGAATACAAAAACTCAATATGGGAGCTGAATTGCATCTTTTTATTTTTTTATTTTTTCATTGATTTAATAATGATTGACAGGACTGTAGGTAAGATGGGGTATAATTCCATACAATTCCCAGCACCAGAGTTCCATATCCCTTCCCCTCCATTGGAAGTTTCTATATTCTTTATCCCTCTGGGAGTATGGACCAAAGATGTCTCTCTTCTCCCGGTTAACTAAGAATAACAAAGAAGATCACCTGAGAACACACAAGACAAGACTTGGAATACTTTGGGAACCCACCAAGTTTTGCACTCATGGGTGAGTGCAAACATGTGTGGCTCCTGGACAGAGGGTGGCCTAAGGAGAGATTCCTTGGGCTGAAATCCTTCACCTACTTGGGAGTGACTGGTAACAGTCCTGCAGTTTGAGGCACCACCTCTGGTCTGAGTTTTATTAACGAATAAACTGCTGTTGGGAGGATCAGATCCCCTAAGGCTCTCCAAATGCCACTGTGAGTCTCCATTGCTACTGTCCCTGGAGGCTGGAGCAGCAGCAGGAAGGCCCTGTGCTGATATGGGAGGGGGGCAGAGACCTGATCAGGCAACTCCGGAGAAGACATACACTCCCAGTGGTCTGGAAGTGGGGTTGTATAGTGGCAGCCTTTCCACATTGTTCTCGTAAGGAATTTGGAGACATTAAATAATTGCCTCAGAACCCAAGGAGTACAAATAGGATTTGCTAAGAAACTCACAAGGCCAATGACTGCTGCCCTTTCTGGCTCTGACTGCTGTCAGAGAATCTGAAGTGGGCCTGGGGCTTTGGACCCTAGGGGCGTGGGAGTCTCTTTGAATAAACACCGTGCTATCTCTCCCAAACCCTGCTTTATGTCTAGGTTAGGAGTGAGTAATTAAGCTAAAAAAGCCCACAGGCTCCCATAGCATACAGGGGAGATAAAGAAAGGAGGGTTGAACGGCCACCATGCTTCACCTCAAGGATTGAGACAAAATTGAAACAACTGTTAATTTCCATTACTGTGAACTCTTTAAGTACCATACTTAGACACAAATCAATCCAATCATGTGTGATTAGTGGATTTGAATATTACTGAGAGAAACATAAAACACTATATTCAGTGGTTAAACATAAAACACTATATTCAGTGGTTAAATCAAGAAGAAACATGGAATAAATCAACTATAATAAAAGACCAGATAAAAGCCCCCAAAAGGTAGAAGCACATAAGAATGAGGACAAGATTCAAATACTAATTGAAGTATTAGTCACAGGAATGAGGAAAGAGTTTGAAAGTAATATCAGAAATGGGGAAACAGCAAATGCGACTCCAAAAGAAACTACTATCTTGAAGTGATTAGAGAGCTGAAAGCTGAAATAGCTGAGCTAAGAACACAGCTAGCTGAACAAGCTAATACAGTATCAGAACAGGGTAACAAAATAACTGAAACAACAGAGGGGAGAGAGAATAGAATAAGTGAGGCAGAAAACAGAATTAGCAAGATTGAAGATCAATTAGAGAGAGAATAGAATAAGTGAGGCAGAAAACAGAATTAGCAAGATTGAAGATGAATTAGACAAAACCAAGAAAGAAGATATCTCAAAAAGAGATTAAGAGATACTGAAAACAACAACAGAGACATATGGGATGACTTCAGAAGAAGTAATATATGTATTATTGGCAGAGGAAGAAAGAGAGGGAAGGGAAAAAAGCATTCTATAGACAAAGTAGCTGAGAACTTCTCTACTTTAGACAACATAAAAGACAAAGGTTCAAGAAGTTCAGAGGGTCCCAAGCAGATAACCCAGACTTAAAGACACCAAGACACATCATATTTAGATTGAAAAGGAATAAGGGTAAAGAAAGAATCCTGAAGGCTGCAAGAGAAAAACAAAGAGTCACCTACAGAAGAAAAACCTGTAAGATTAGCAGCAGATTTCTCCACACAAACACTAAAGGAAAGAAGAGAATGGCAAGACATATATCGAGTTCTTGATGAGAAAGGTTTTCACCAAAGACTACTGTATCCTGCTAGACTGTCATTCAGACTAGGTGGAGGCATAAAAACCTTCTCAGACAAGCAGCAGTTGAAGGAATCAAATATCACCAAGCCCGCCCTGCAAGAAGTTCTGAAAGGTCTCTTATAAACAATCACATCATAATAAACATACCATATATCATAACACTCTAAAATTTTAGAATAATGGCATTAAAATATCTTCAGTCTTTGATATCAACAAATGTCAGTGGTCTGAATTCACCTATTAAAAGGCACTGAGTAGAAAGATGGATCAGAAAATAGAACCCAACCATATGTTTTCTGCAGGAATCTCACCAGCTCAACAAGACAAACACAGACCTAAAGTGAAAGGATGGAAAACTACCATACAGGCCAATGGAAGACAAAAAAGATCAGGAACAACTATTCCCAATTTGACACAATAGATAAAATTTTAAAATTCAGGGATGGACATTACTTAATGCTCAGAAGATCAGTCAGTCAAGAGGACTTACTGATTATTAACATTTGTACACCTAAGGAGAGGTCATCTAAATAATTAAACATCTACTGAAAGAGCTACAGCAATATATTAACAGCAGCACAGCAATAGTAGGGGATTTCAGTATCCCTCAGATGTTAGGCTAGAAACCATCAAATACTTAGAAGAAAATATTGGCAGAACTCTTTTTCTGCTGTGCAGTTGTCCCCTCAGGTTAGTGCCAGTTCCCGTGAGAGTTAATACGATATTCTCAAAGTGCCCTTCCCAACCAATCCTGTCCTGGCTCATCACTCCCGGTTTTTGCCCTATAAAGCCCTTCTTCTTCCGCCCCTCTCTCTCTTGCCCACTTTTCACTTCGGTGATTAGACGCAGGGAAGGTTGCTGCGTGAGGTGGCCATTTTTGCTACCTCCACGTGGCCCGAACCACTGCGCTCTCACCCAACTCTGAGGTGCCTGCGCAAATAAAGAATTGTGTTCCCTCTCCACTCCGGATCTCCTCTCTCTCTCCTCTGTGGCGCAGCACGACATTTTTCCATCTAAATTTTAAATGAAACTTCAATGAAATGAATCCAATTACAAAAAAAAGAAGTTGAACAATAAACACAGTGCAGAACTTGGACTGAGTATGGTGTATTGCACCAAAGTTAAGGACTCTGGGGTTGGGGAGGAGGGTTCAGGTCCTGGAACATTGGAACATGATGGTAGAAGAGGACCTAGAAGGGCATTGAATTGTTATGTGGAAAACAGAGAAATGTGAACAGGGTAGATGGCATAATGGTTATGCAAAGAGACTCTTATTCCTAAGGCTCCAAAGTCTCAGGTTCATGGTGAATTCACCTTCTTTACCCCATCTTGGATGGAGCTTGAAAATAATCATGTTAAGTGAGAAAAGTCAGAAATAAAAGGATGAGCATGGGATGATCTCACTCATAAAAGTTGAAAAAGAAGATCAGAAGGGAAAACTCTAAACAGAACTTGGACTGGAGTTGGTATATTGCACCAAAGTAAAAGGCTCTTGGGTTGGGGGGAGGGTTTGGGTCCTGAAACATGATGGCAAAGGAGGACCTAGTGGAAGGACCTATGTGTAAATGCTATGCACATACAAACTATTGTATTTTACTGTTGATTATAAACCATTAATCTCCAAATAAAGAAATAAAAAAGAACTTTATGGAGAGCAGAGGGTGGAAGGTCTGGTTTCTGTAATTGCTTCTCTGATGGACATGGGCTTTGACAGGTCGATCCATACTCCCAGCCTATTTCTTTCTTTCTCTAGTGGAGCAGGACTCTGGTGAGGTAGGGTTCCAGGTCACATTGGTGAGGTCGTCTGCCCAGAGAAGTCAGGTTGGTGTCATGGTAGCATCTACAACTTGGTGGCTGAAAAATAGTAAGATATAAAGCAGAACACATTGTTTAATAATCAGGAACCTAAAGGTAAGAAGATAGTAGATGAGATTTGGGATCTCCATTTTGGAAAAGGCTAGTAAATCTGTCTTAGGTTTTTCCCAAGGGGCCCATGACTTTATTAAATTTTTCCTGATTCTGATAGCTAACATGTAGGTGGCCTAAAGGTATTGTCTGGTGAGATGGTGTCAGAGTTGGAAATAGGACTAGAAAGCTAAATCAGGGCAGAGAGTAGCTCCCAAATATGGGAAAAGTGCATAAATATTATTAACTGTTAACCCCATCAATTTGATCTGGGGTCTATATTCAGCACAACAGCCTGTGTAAACTCTGCATCCCTGTAGGTCTGAGCTCACATTCTGTGGTCATAGCTAAGACCACTCCAGGCTGCACTCATTGCAGGACCAGTCTTCCTTGAGTGGCAGAATACGTTGACCCATTTACTTTGTGTCCAGGAATATAAAGAACTGCACACAATTTCTGCTCCCTGTTTTCCATCCCAGTCCATCTCTACTTTTGAGGTTTCACTCTGGGAGGCACCCTGACAGTGATCAAGTCGAGGCTCCATTCTGAATTCTTTAGCTTTTCTGCTTGGCTGTAGCTAGCTTTCCTGCACACCTGGTGATGTGTTTTGTCTTTTCTCCTATTGATTTAGAATTGGGGTAGTGAATTCAACTGCAAGGATTTGAAGCCTTCTAAGTCTGTTCCCACCTCAGGTGAGTGAAAATATTGTTTACTGCTCCCTTTTTAAACTTACTTATATTTATTTTTATGAGAGCAGGAGAGAGACCAGGGTGAGTGGTGCTGGGTATTGAATTCAGGTTTTCACACCTGCAGAACTTGAGCTCTATCTCTGAACCACCTCCCCCAGCACTCATTCCTCCTTTTAATGCAGGACCTAAGTGTCAGGTTGGAGGATGGTGGTGATGCTACAGACATAGCTTGGAGCCTTAAGTTGGCCTTGCTGATTCCCCTGCAACACAGTCCAGGATCACGGGACACCACAGGGATGCAGCCACTGTTGGATTCTGCTGCACAGGACCCTCTCCCTAATTCATTCATCCCATCCCCAGGCAGTCCCAGTGGGAGCCCTCAGGGCTCCTTCTCAGGAATGAAGGGACAGTCAGGAACTGGGGTCTCAGAATCCTGGGCAAGTTTACATTTTAGAAGGAAGAGCTCTGGGCTGGAAGATTGCTCACTGGTAAAGCACACACCTTGCCTTGCCTGAGATCCTGGGCTCGGAGCCCAGAAACACATGGGAGCATCATGAATGGTGGGGGATGTGTGTGTTTTCTAGCTCTGTCTCTCCCTCTTCCCCAAATAATTAAAGAGATATAAAGGCTAGGGAGACAAAGATAGCTCACTCAGTAGACCACATACATTATCCTGCATGAGGACCCAGGTTCAAGCCCCAGCACCACATGGGAGCACCACGATGGAACTAAGAGAAGGTCCAAGATGGGTGAAGCAGTGTTGTGGGGCTGTCCCCCCCATCTATAATAGAGAATGAAAAAATCATCTAGGAAGCAGTGGCATCACAGCTACGCAAGACCATAGAAATACACAATCATTTAAATAAAGTCTACAAAATGGGAGCCTACAAAAAAGTCTACAAAAAAGGTGGCTCAGTGGTATCACACACGATCTAGGTCATTGCTTCATTTTCCCCTACCGTGCGCCACACAAAAAAGAAAAGAAAAAGCCTCCCCCAACCTCTTCCTTCTTTTTTCCCATCTCTCCTAGTCCACAAGCTCCGGCCAGCAGACATAAATGTGGTGGCCACCATGGGTGATTGGATAACTGTGAGTTCCATGCTGATCCTGGAGGGGGGGGCAACTGTTTAGAATCATGTCTTTCTCCACATTGGTTCTGCACACAGGGTCTCTCTGAGACCCTTGAGAACCCAACTTAAATACAAAAGCCTCCCCTGTCCCTCCACCTCTCCACAGTTGCTGCCAACACCACCTTTCCACTCTTGCATCATCTTTATCCCGCAGAGTCATAGTCTCCCTCCGCCCTCTGCCCCAGATTCTGGGAGTGGCATGTCTTGGCACGTACAGCCCAGCATCCACTCACTCACTCCATTAAGAGAAGAGTTCTTGAGGTGCAGACGGTACTCAGTTCTTCACAGAGCACAGCCTTTATGAAATGACATGGACACTGGCCAACAATTTAATGATTGCTGTGGTCAGGTACTCTGCTGGCAATTTTGAAGGGAAAGGAAGCTGAGATATAACCATGTAATCCAGGAGATACTTACTCAGCTGAGAAAATGAGAAACATTTACAACAGAAAAGACCTAGTCATACAGGTGACCTTCTCAATTTTATGCATCAGGGATCTGTCTCTGAAAACCAGCACGGCTTAGCATGTGGGTGCTGCCCAAGTCTGACTGGGACCTTCTTTTGGCCTTTCACAGACAGCATGGGGAGCCAGTCCAACCAACATCTCTGCCTCCTTCACATCGTGGAGGGGACTCTCTTGGAGGTGAGGCTGCTTGACACTAACTTTGAGACATGACCCCCTACTCACCCACCCAAGAAGTATGAGTGGTGTGTAACTCCTCCTTTAGAATCATAATGGGGCCGTCACGACTCCAGGGGGTTGGGACTAATTGACTAGGGCAGACACTGTTCTTTTCACTGAAATATGACAACTTGGGGGGGTGGGGCAGGAGATGGCCGAGGAGGTCGAGCACCTGCCTTACCATGTATGAAGATCTAGGTTCAAGCCACGGGAGCACCACTGATAGTGTCATAGGAACTTCGTGGATGGTAGAGCCATTGCCGTGGTGTTTGTTTCTCTTCCCTCTGTCTGCCTCTCTTTGATCTTCCAGTAGTCTTTCTTTCTCTATAAAGACAGAGAATACAAAACCGGACTGAGGGGAGGGGTTTGCCTGGCAGTATTATACATGAACAAGGCCTTTGACTTATTCCCTGGCACCACAGAAAGATAACAGAAAGGACAGGTGACAGCTTGTGGGCATCAGATACAAGGGTACTAACTAGTGTGCTTTCTCCGCCCCAGCATTGGAGGGGATAGAGGCTTGCGGAATCAGACCACGCTGCCCAGTAAGTGGCAATACAGAGATGCACGTATTTTCACCCTGGCTCAGGTCAGGATCTTCCAAGCGAGGGAGGAAGGACAAGGTTATCTCCGAGGAGGGAAGTCACCAGTCCTGGAAAGACCCCAGCCACCCTGCTCCACACCCCTGTCCCAGCCAGTACTAGTGCCCAGCCCCCTCTCACCAAACCTTTCTGCCTTCTCCCTCCACAAAGACATCCTGAAGCAGTTCAACGCTAGGCTCTATGGCTCTTCCACCGGCACCTGGAAGGATATGGCAGGTCTGAATGTCGCCAAGGAGAATGCGAGGGCCCCGTGAGTATTGTGGCGGCCAGATTGACAGAGAGGAGCAGGACGGGTGGTGTCTGGGAAGCTGGCCCCAGATGGGTGGTAAGAGCTGTTGCACAGGGGAGTCCTTCCTATGTGTCTGAGCCTGAAATCTCCAGCCAAGGAGCTTACATCCCCCGCCCCCATCCCAAGTATCTCTTTTGCCTGGCCCAGCTCCTACAATTGGAGCTCTTGCTTCTGAGATAAACTTGAATGTCATCTTCTCTTGCCCCTTCCCAGGAACTTGGTGTATCAGGCTGAGGAATTGGTGAAGCTAATGGAAAACATATCTGTAAGTACAGGGCCCCTGGCTGCTCATGAAAGATGCCAAGTGGTTGGGTGGGTATATGGGCCCCTAAGGAGTCCTGCCCTTCTGCGGCTCCTCCCTCCATCTGTCCCTCCCTTTACCCACTGCTCCTTTCCCTCCCTTCTTCCCCCTTCCCTCCTTCCCTCTTTTTATTGATGCTTTGTGATACTTGGAAATTAACCCGGAGCCTAACAAGTGTGCAATACCATCATTTAGCTGTTTCCCCAGCCCCGTTTTTTATTCTTTATTTTAAAGGAGGGAGGGGAGGAGAGAAGAAAGGAGAAAGGCATGGCAGTATGGCCCCACCATCATGCATGGTGTTCCCCAATACCATCCTTGGTGCTTACATATGGTGGCAGGGTTCAGACCCAGGTCATCACACCCAGTGTTATCCTTGCTGGGCTAGCTCCCAGTCCTTGACATGTCTTTAAGAATGCACTGTGAATAAGGAGAAACGGGTATTATCACACTCTTCCCTTCTCCTCTCCTTCAGCACCCAGGCTCTGCCCCATGAATTAGAGACAGAGCAAAGTGTTGTCCTCAGTCCCTGGCTCCTGCCCACTGTAGCCAAGAGCTGGCTTCCCAGAGCCCTGTTCTGTAAACCCCAGATCCTAGGTTGTTTGTTTGTTTTTAACCAGAGCACTGCTTAGCTCTGGATTATGGTGGTGTGGGGGATTGAACCTGGAACTTTGGAGCCTCAGGCATGGGAGTCTGTTTGCATAAACATTATTCTATCTAACCCCAACCCCAGCTTCTAAAAGTAGACTTTCTAGGAGAATAATAAAAATCAGAGTAGAAATTAATAAAATATTGATAGAAAACAAAAACATGACAAGAGTAACAATAAAACAAGAGCTTTGAGAGGATAAATGAAATAGGTAAACCACTTGCTAAACTCACCAAGAAAAAAAGGAGATAAATGAGAAAGGTGAAAATTACAACTGATGATGGCGAGATGTTTAGAGAATATGAGTGTTAGGAGCACTTTACAAATAAAACAGACAACCTTGTTGAAATGAACATATTTTTGGCGTCATACCATCTGTCAAGCACAGAATAAGAGGAGGCAGGTAACCTGAACAGACCACTCTCTAGGGCAGTAATCAAAGCAGTAATAAAAAGTCTTCCTAAGAATAAAAGTCCAGGTCCAGATGTCCTTGAAGCCCTTGTCAGTCTAGCCCTTGTCAGGCAAGAACAAATTATTAAAGGAATTTAAACTGGAAAGAAAAAAGTTAAACTATCACTGTTTGCAGATGGCATGATAATATACCCGGAGAACCATGAAGACTCTACCAAAAATTACTAGAAATCAATAAATTCAATAAAATAGCAGGATACAAAGTTAGTCTGTGGGGGGCTGGGTGGTGGCGCACTGGGTTAAGCACACATAGTATGAAGAAGCTTAAGGACCCATGCAAGGATCCTGGTTTGAGCCCCTGGTACCCCACCTGCAGGGGGGGTCACTTCAGAAGCAGTGAAGCAAGTCTGCAGGTGTCTTTCTCTCTCCCTCTCTATCTTCCCCTCCCCTCTCAGTTTCTTTCTGTCCTATCAAATGAAAAAAAAAAAAAAAAGGCCACCAGGAGCAGTAGATTCGTATTGCTTACACTGAGCCCCAGCGATAACCCTGGAGGCAAATAATAATAATAATAATAATAATAATAATAATAATAATAAATAAAGTTAGTATTGTGAGATTTCTATATTCAAGTGATGAGTAAGAGAAAGGGGTGATGAAAGAAGCAATCACAGTAAAAACTGAACCAAAAAAGATAAATTACCTTAGAGTTAATCTAACAAAGGAGGTGAAGGACCTTTACAATGACAATTAAAGGACTTTAATGAAAGTGTGTGCCAGGGAGATCGAATACTGGTTACATGAAATGACTTTTATGTCTGAGGCTCCAAAATCCCAGGTTCAGTTCCTGGTACCTCCATAAGCCAGAGCTGAGCAGTGCTCTGGGAGAGAGAGAGAGAGAGATGGACTGAGACTTCTATCTTTGTTTCTAGACTCAGAACAAAGAACCCTCAGCAAGTGATTCTGAAACTTTTGCTTATAGCTATAGCTTTTGCCCTGGGTGCCTTTTAAGGCTAGATAACATCTTTTAGTGGTATGTTAACACACTCTATGTCACTACACACTGAAACTTTATTTATTTATTTTCATGCAACATTAGGAAATTAACCAAGGGCCTAACACTTAAACAATACCAATTGGTAATTCACTCAATGATAATTGAGTGACATCCTGGGACTAACTATTTATTCTATATCCTTTGAGAAAAAGAGGGGCCTGGGGAGTAGCTCAGTGGGTTAAGTGCAGGTGGTGTAAAGCGCAAGGACTGGCATAAGGATCCTGGTTTGAGCTCCTGGCTCCACACCTGCAGGGGGATCACTTCACAGGTGTGAAACAGGTCTGCAGGTGTCTTTCTCTCCCCCCTCTGTCTTCTCCTCCTCTCTCCATTTCTCTCTGTCCTATCTAACAATGACAGCAATAATAACAACAACATTGATAAACAACAAGGACAACAAAAGGGGAAAAATAGCCAACAGGAGCAGTAGATTCTTAGTGCAGGCACTGAGCCCCAGCAATAACCCTGAAGACAAAAGAAGAAGGAGAAGGAGAAGTGGGGCTCCCAGGTGGTGTTGGAACTTCAGTCCAGGGCTCCATCCCCAGTAATGCATGTGCTTCCTGTTGAATGACCTGGATCTAGCACTGCAACTTATTCTTTTTTCTTTTGTTGCTTCCAGGGTTATCACTGGGGCTTGGCGCCTGCACTATGAATCCACTGCTTCTGGAGAGCATTTCATCCATTTTGTTGCCCTTGTTGTTGTTATTGCTGTCGTTGTCGTTGGATAGGACAGAGTGAAGTCAAGAGAGGAAGGGAAGGCAGAGAGGGGGAGAGAAAGACAGACACCTGCAGACCTGCTCCACAGCTTGCTAGCTGACCCTCCTGCATGTGGGGAGCGGGGGGGCTTGAACTAGGATCCTTGTGCCATGTGCATTTAACTCACTGCTGAGCCCCCTGCAACTTCTTTAAGAAAAAATATATCTCTCCACCCTGAGCTGGCACATGAATGTGTGTGTGTGTGTGTATGTGTGTGTATGTGTGTGTGTATGTGTGTGTGTGTATGTGTGTGTGTGTATGTGTGTGTGTATGTGTGTGTATGTGTGTGTATGTGTGTGTGTATGTGTGTGTATGTATGTGTGTGTGTATGTGTGTGTGTGTATGTGTGTGTGTGTGTATGTGTGTGTGTGTACACATACACACACATTCGGTTCTTTGTGGAGCCCCTTGTCTCAGCACCAGGCTCCAGGATGAGTGAGTCTCTATGTGGCATCTTTTCTCCCTTGTGATATAAAGTGGGTAAAAGATTTTGGGGGGTATGGCTTCATCACCTGTATGTAATACACCAAGCCAAAGTTTGAGTTCTTTCTCCCCTCAGGAAATCAACTCCCATGACAACTGGAAGCTGATCACCATCTTCATTGGGATCAATGACTTGTGTGATTACTGTAACACTCTGGTAGGCTCCTGACCTCTTTCCTTTGGAAACTTACCTTGGTCCTGACTTGTACCTAGAACCCTGGCCTCCTCCTGGGTGCCTCACTGACGTGTAACCCAGCATCTCACCTGCAAGGCCTGGCCTTTCCCACGACTGAATGCCAGTTCCAGAAGGCCTGTCGAGATGCACCTGCTCTTCCGGCACCAGACTCATGCATACTTGTATTTGGGGGTATAGCTCAGTGGTAGATCATTGGACTGCATACTTATACTGCCCTCAGACATCTTCTGCTGGTGGGTGAATACCACTAAACCTACTGGGAGTTCCTGCCTACTGGGATCATTTTTGAGGGTTTCATAGGAGAAGGCCCGAGCGATCCTATAAATGATGTCCTATAGGTATGACTTGAATACCTTCAGGGACATAGTGTGCTGACCAACAGTGGCCAGTTGGTCTGGAGTCCCATTTGCTATATTTCTTTGGAAATCTGCATCCAGACTTGTAAATTTGGGAAAGAATCTAGATCTTGAAACACATCTTTTTAAAAATTATATTTTATTTATTTATTATTGGATAGATACAGAGAGAAATTGAGAGGGGAGGAGCAGGTAGAGAGGGAAGAAGACAGAGACACATGCATCCCTGCTTTACCATTCGTGAAATTTTCCCCCTGCAGGTGGGGATAGGGGCTTGAACCTGTGCCCTTGAGCACTGTAATGTGTGCCACTACCTGGCCCTGCACATCTTGTTTGAAATTGGGAGACTTCTGCATTAAAATTTTTTATTTATGTTTATTATGAGTTAACAAAATTGTAGGATTATAGGATATAGTTCCACCCTATACCCCCCACCCAAATTCTATGTGCCTACTCCCCTCCTCCCAAAGATCACCAGTATGGCTTTCACAAGTCTTAGAAATAGTTTGTTTCCTTGCCTTTTGTTGTTGTTATTGTTGCAAGTTCATGTGTATCGGTTCTCTAGATTACACATGAGTGAAACCATCCAGTAGTTGTCTTTAATCTATTTATTTGTTTCACTAAACATAATCACTTCCAGTTCCATCCACTTTGTCCCAGAGGACACAGTATCATCTTTTGTATTTCAGAGTAAACCCTCTATGGAGTACATATCCTATAACTTCTTTAGCCAGTCATCTGTCAATCAGCATTTAGGCTGCCACCACTTTTTGGCCATGGAAATGGGGGTCCATAGGGACATGTTTTATTTTCTTTGACCAGGAAAAGGCCAGCAGATGCCTCCCTATGTATGCAGCTCAGCTTTGGACTGAGAGGTACTGTGGCAATGGAAGAAAATCTGGTGATGTGGTACCTTTGTATCTGAATTAAAAAGTGGCTTGAACAGTCAAACCATATATGTGCAATGCCTCAGATACACACACACACACACACACACACACACACACACACACACACATCTGACTCACCTATCCTGACTCAAAGGTCAAGGGTAGACAGTCACAGGGTAGGGACTAGATGGAATTCTCAAGGGTTCACTTTTCCATACCTCTATTACTCAGATCTCACCCTACCACCCAGATGTAAGAAGTGACCCAACACCTTGGAGATTTTATTTTATTTTTTTTAATTTCTTTACTGGGGAATTAATGTTTTACATTCGACAATAAATACAATAGTTTGTACATGCATAACATTTCCCAATTTTCCATATAACAATACAACCCCCACCATGCTTTTTGAACCTGTATTCAACCCCCACCCACCCAAGAGTCTTTTAGTTTGGCGCAATACGCCAATTCCAGTTCAGGTTCTACTTGTGTTTTCCCTTCTGATCTAATTTTTCAATTTCTGCCTGAGAGTGAGTTCATCCCATATTCATCCTTCTGTTTCTGATTTCACTTAACATGATTTTTGCAAGCTCCATCCAAGATAGGCTGAAAACAGTGAAGTCACCATTTTTAATAGCTTAGTAGTATTCCATTGTGTATATAGACCACAACTTGCTCTGTCACTCATCTGTTGTTGGACACCTGGGTTGCTTCCAGGTTTTGGCTATTACAAATTGTGCTGCTAAGAACATATGTGTATACAGATCTTTTGGATGAATGTGTTGAGTTCCTTAGGATATATCCCCAGGAGAGGAATTGCAGGATAGGTCCATTTCTAGCATTCTGAGAGTTCTCTAAAGTGTTCTCCACAGAAGCTGGACCAATTGACATTCCCACCAGCAGTGTTGGAGGGTTCCTTTGACCCCAGAAACTCCCCAGCATTTGCTGCTGTTACCTTTTCTGGTGTATGACATTCTTAGAGGAGTGAAGTGGTATCTCATTGTTGTCTTTATTTGCATTTCTCTGACAATCAAAGACTTAGAACATTTTTTTCATGTGTTTCTTGGCCTTTTGGATCTCCTCTGTGGTGAATATTCTGTCCATGTCCTTTCCCCATTTTTGAATGGGGTTATTTATTTTCTTGTGGTTGAGTTTGGCAAGCTCTTTATATATTTTGTTTATTAGCCTCTTGTCTGATATATGGCATGTAAAGTTCTTTTCTCATTCTATGAGGGGTCTCTTAGTTTGGGTAGTGGTTTCTTTTGCTGTGTAGAAGCTTTTTAATTTGATGTAGTCCTATAGGCTTATACTTGCCTTAGTCATCTTTGTAATTGGATTTGTTTCATTGAAGATGTCTTTAAAATTTATGCGGAAAAGAGTTGTGCCAGTATTTTCCTCTAAGTATCGTATAGTTTCTGGTCTAACATCTAGGTCCTAGATTTACTTGGAATATACTTTTGTGTTTGGTGAAATACAGTGGTTCAGTTCCATTCTTCTGCATGTTTCAGCCGATTTTTTCCAACACCATTTGTTGAAGAGACTTTGCTTTCCCTATTTAATAGTCTGGGCCCCTTTGTCAAAGGTTAGATGTCCATAGGTGTGGGGGCTTATTTCTGGGCTCTCAATTCTATTCCACTGGTCAGTGTGTCTATTCATGTTCCAGTACCAAGCAGTTTTGATGACAATGGCCCTATAGTACAATTTCAGATCCGGGAGTGTGATGCCTCCAATTATGTTTTCTTCTCAGATTGTTTTGGCAATTCTAGGTCTTTTCTGGTTCCAGATAAACATTTGTAGCATTTGTTCTATTCTCCTAAAATGTGGTTGGGATCTTGATGGGGATAGCATTATATTTGTAGATGGCTCTGGGTAGTATATGCATTTTGATGATGTTAATTCTTCTAGTCCATGAACATGAAATATCTTTCCACTTCTTTGTCTCTTTTTCAATTTCTTTGAGTAGTGACTCATAATTTTCAGTATACAATTCTTTCACTACTGTTTTCAGGTTTATTCCTAGATATTTTATTGTTTTTGTTGCTATAGTAAAAGGAATTGATTTCTGAATTTCAACAACTTCTAACTTAGTTTTTGCATAGAGGAATGCCACTGACTTTTGAATGTTAATTTTGTAGCCTGACACCTTACTGTATTGCCTGATGATTTCCAAAAGCTTCTTGCTGGATTCTTTGGGTTTTTCTATGTATACTATCCTGTCATCTGCAAATATGGAGAGTTTGACTTTTTTCTTCCAGTCTGAATACCTTTAATTCCTTGCTCCTGCCTGATTGCTATGGCAAGAACTTCTAATACTATATTAAATAGTAAGTGTGATAGTGGGCAGCCCTGTCTAGTAGCTGATCTGAGTGGAAATGTTTCCAGTTTTTCTCCATTAAGTCTGATGTTGGCTGTAGGTTTGCTATATATAGATTCCACTATCTTCAGGAATTTTCCATCTATTCCCATTTTTAGAATCAGTTTGATCATAAAGGGATGTTGTATTTTGTCAAAGGCTTTCTCTGCATCTATTGATATGACCATGTCGTTTTTGGTCTTGTTTTTATTGATGTGTGGTAGATCACATTGATTGATTTATGTATATTAAACCAACCTTGCATGCCTGGGATAAACCACACTTGGTCATGATGAACAATCTTTTTAATAGACTGCTGTATTCGGTTGGCTAAAATTTTGTTCAATATTTTAGCATCTGTGTTCATCAGAGATATTGGTAGTTTTCTTTTTTGGTTGTGTCCCTGTCTGCTTTTGCTATCAGAGTGATGTTGGCTTCATAGAATCCAGAAGGGAGTATTCCAGTGTCTTCAATCTTCTGGAAGACTTTTAAAAGTAGAGGTATTAGTTCTTCTTTGAAAGTTTTGTAGAATCCATTTGGAAAACCATCTGGTCCAGAACTTTTATTTTTGGGAAGGTTTTTGATAACTGTTTCAATTTCATTAGTTTTGATGGGACTGTTCATGTTATCTACTTCCTCTTTACTTAGTTTTGGAAGTTGGTAGGTATCTAGGCAATCACCCATTTCTTCCAGGTTCTCTAGCTTGGTGGCAAATAGTTGTTCTTAGAAGTCTTGCATGATACGCTGAATTTCTGTGGTGTCTGTTGTGATATCTCCACTTTCATTTATGCTCTGATTCATTTGGGTCTTCTCCCTTTTTTGTTTTGTAAGTCTGGCTAAAGGTTTGTTGATTTTGTTCACTCTTTCAAAGAACCAACATTTACTTTCATTGATCTTTTGTATGATTTTCTTATTTTCAATATTATTTATTTCTGCCGTACTCTAGTGATTTCTGTCCTTCTGGTTGCTTTAGGGTTCCTTTGTTGTTCTTCTTCTAGGTCTTTAAGATGTGCAATCAGGCTGTTTATTTGTGATTTTTCTTGTTTCCTAATGTGTGCTTGTATAGCTATGAACTTCCCTCTTAGTACTGCCTTAGCTGTGTCCCAAATATTTTGATAGCTTGTGGTATGAATTCAGGGTCTCTTGCTTGTATAATATTGCTGACAGGCATCACTAGTTCACCTTTTTTATTATTATCTTTATTTATTGGATAGAGACAGCCAGAAATCTAGAGGGTAGGGGGAGATAGGAAGAGAGACAGAGAGACACCTGCAGCACTGCCTCACCACTTGCGAAGCTTTCCCCCTGCAGATGGGGACTGGGGGTTTGAACCCTGATCCTTGCGCATTATAACGTGAGCTTAACCAGGTAACCACCACTAGGCCCCGTTAGTTCACCTTTTTATCCTTTGTGTTTTGAGAGATAGAGAAAGAGAGGGAGGAGGAGGAAGAGAGAGGAGAGGTACTATAGCACTGCTCTACTATTCATGGAGTTCCATCCATATTGGTCTAAGTGGATCAGGGCCAGATTGCAGGGCATCACAAATAGGAAGGTACTCTACCAGGTGAGCCACCTGCCAACACTCAGGGTGACCTTTTGCAAGAAACTCTGTCTACCAAGAGCAAGGGTAGGGCTCTTAGTCTATCCAGTGTGCGTAAGACCTCTCTTACCCACTGTGCCCCATCCCAGAGCCCTCCTGTGTTGGGTCCAGGTCAGTGTTATCCTGGTCTCAAGGTGGAGCCCAGGGCTAAGGGGAGCCTCCTTTCTTCACAGGATGAAAATGCAGCCACTGCATACTTTGAGGGCATCAAGACAGCCCTGGATGTGCTCTCCTTAAAGGTAGGACAAAACAACAGCTCCTCTCTGGGTCCCATTTCTGCAAACCCTCCCCTCCCCGGGGGACCTGTCCCTGGCACATCTTGGAAAGTAGGAAGCAGTGAGATACTGAGCACAGTTGCCCTGTGAGTGAGCACCCTGAGGAGACAAGAGGGGGTGGGCAGCACCTGGCTTGCCTGGCCAGAGAAGGAGAGGAATTCTTGGGGAACAGGCTGGATGGCTTGAGTTTGCTTCTGGAGCCTGCTGCAAACCATTGCAACCAGGGGCTGTATCTAAATTTAAGACATGGTGACTTTGAGTAAGTGACTTCACTTTCCAAGCTATCAAGTGGAGAGTGAGGGAGTTAAAAACAAAACAAACAAAACAAAACAAAACAAAACAAAACAAAACAAAAGACAGTGAGGCGGCAGAAGATGGCTCAGTGTGTAGAGCACATGCCTTGCCTTACCTGAGTTCATGGGAACACCATGGACAGCAGCAATTCCCGGATGATGGGACTGGAATTCCCGGATGATGGAACTGTGCTTTGGTGTCTCTTCCTTTCTCTCTAAAAATAAAATCGAGAACAAAATATGATCCATAGAAGTGTCTCACAGATGCGGGAGATGCTGGATTCACTCCCTAGCCTGCATAAAAAGAGTTCGTGGAGAAAACCAGTGAAGTCCTCTGTCTGGGTTTCACCTTCACTGGTGAAGCAGGAGAGAAGGAAGTTGGATCATAGATGACCCAGGCTGCTTCTAGTAATACACACACACACACACACACACACACACTCACACACACACATACACACACACACACACACACACACACACACACCCCTACCCCTACCCCTTTGCCCCTACCCCTACTCCTACCCCTACCCCTACCTCTGCCTGGGGAGTAATGAATCCTGCCATTTGCTCCCCGCAGCTTTCTAGGGTTTTTATCAACTTGGTGCAGCTCATGAAAATGACTGACTTGTATCTAAACTACAGTAAGCTGTGTAAGCCACCCACCTTGCCTGTGTAAGTAGACTGCTTCTCTGAGCAAATAGAGTCCATTCATACTGAATAGATGAGATTAAGGCTGGGATTCCTGGTGTGTGTGTGTGTGTGTGTGTGTGTGTGTGTGTGTAAGCACCTTTAGAGGTGCCACTACCTTAGGAGTGACTGCTGTGTGCAAGTCACTGTATTTCTCCAGAGTTTGCTCTTGTGGAAAGAGAGAGAGGGACAGTGTCAGGGAGGCAGCTCAGCTGTAAGCCACTTGTCATGTCTGAGGCCCAGGCTCCATCCCAGGCACCACTGCATATACCTGAGCTGAGCTGGCTAAGTCATGCTCTGGTCTACATGTGTTCTCACTCATGTCCTTTCTCCCTCTCTCTCTCTCTCTCTCTCTCTCTCATTGGAGAAGCACACCGAGTGATCACTGAAGACCTTGACTTTGCATATGCTTCTAAATAGCAACACAACTGTGATACTAGTTTTTTCTTTTTGTTGTCACTGAGGCTTAACTGTTTCAGGCCAGCTTTTTTCCAGATAGAACTAGAGAGGCAGAGGGAGAGAGTGATGACAGCTTAGCACTCACCCCCCACCCCCACCCCCAGTGTGTGAGGGCTGGGCTCAAACCTGGGCGGATGCAGATCAAAGCAGGCGCCTGCCCAGTGAGCTACTAAACTTCTGGCTGATTGAATTGCTCCAACAGACCAATCTGGTGTCAGCTGCTCAGGGGCTGTGGGACCTTGTGCACAGGGAGGGACTCTTCTGCCTCATTCGCCAAGACTTTGTGGGGGTTGAGTGGGGCAACTCTCAATTCACAGCTGTGACCCTGGCAGGAAGTTGCCATCTGCTGGGCCGGAGAGTCTCCCCAAGTTCTTATGATTGTTGTTTCTGGGGCCAAATGAATTGGTTGTGTACGGGACCAGCTGGTTCTCACCCAAGCAGCAGGCTGTAAAAGGCTTCTCTGTCTCTGTGGGTCGTGAGTTCTACCTTGTCTCTGATTTCTCACCTTTGCTTCCCAAGACTAGACTCTCCCAGAAACCAGTGGTGGAGCTGGGAGTTCCCTCCCTCCCTCCCGACCTTGACCCTATCCCTGTCCCTGTCCTTACCTTAAGAAAGCCTAGGAACCCAGGATCTGGGCAGAGCAGTCGGGGGCATCAGGAGCCAGTCCTCCTCCCTCTCATTTGGTGCCTGCTAGCCCCTGTGCTCCCAGAGCTATGTAGCCTGGCTCTAGGAGTGAGCTTGCTTGGGGGCCCCACGTCCCACCTTCCCAGTGAGGCTGCACAGGGTCCAGGCCCTGTGGGCGGTAGTTTCTTCTGTGTACAGCCACCTGGGGTGAGAAGGGTACAGGGAGAAGAGGCTGTTCAGCCTGGGGAGACTCTCCACAGGACTCTTTCTGTCACAGGTTCAGCTGTCCTTGCCTCAGTATTTTCTCAGACTCCTTCAAATTGGGAAAACTGATGATAATGAACAAAAACTTCCAGGTGAGACATGTATCAAACAGCATGGCCAGGGAGGGCAGGGAAGGAGAAGTGTCAGAGGGTCAGCGAGGAGAACCCTGAGCATCCAAGCTGCAGCGTAGCTTCCCATCCCCTTTATGGTACCCCCCTCCCTAGTAAACCATCGTGTTGGCTGTCCTTATGGTCTCACCCTCAGAGATACAAACCTGGAGGCCAGGAGTTGGCTTACCCTATAGAGTGCACACACAGGGAGGCACTTGAGTTTGAACCCTGGCACCATGTAGACATAGCTTGGATGGCACCAGGGAGATTTATGGATAGTGGAGCAGTGTTGTGGCATCTCTCCTCTCTGTCTCCCTGTCACTCACTTGGCAAAGAGTAATTAGAAGTAGCAGCAGCCCTGGCCCTGCCCTGTTGGCCTCTACTCCAGATTCTCCCACTTCTCTTGTCTGTCTCCCCAGTACACCCATGCTGCTTCCTTCTTCTTGGGTCCTAATCCACAGAGACTTTATCTCATATGCAAAGTCTTTTTTAAAGACTTATTTAAATTTCCCCCCTTTTTGCCTCCAGGGTTATCGCTGGGGCTTGGTGCAAGCGGCCATTTTTTCACATTTTATTGGACAAGACAGAAATTAAGAGGAGGGGAGGGGAAGATAGGAAAAGAGAAAGACAACCACCTGCAGATCTGCTTCACCGCTTACAAAGCAACCCCCTTGCAGGTGGGGAGCCGGGGTTCAGACTGGGGTCCTTGCTCGGGTGCTCGTGCTTTGTGCTCCGTGCGCTTAGCCTGGTGCGCTGCCACCTGGCCCTCTGTCTTCTTAACTCTCCCAAGAGGCTTTCCCTATATTAGCTCCCCCTCGACTCCTCTGCTTAGACACTCTAGTCTTCACTGTGTTTTGCAATCCTCATCTCATTGTTCTAATTGGGTTTTAAACTCCATGAGGGTATGTGCTTTATACAGACCTTGGATAAGGCCGAGCAATCTAGTGACCATGGGCCTGCATCCTCCAAATCATAGGTATATGTGCAGCTGGTGCAGAGACCCTCCCCCCTGGAAGTGACCTGGAATTGGACCTTCATGGTTTAATGAGCCTCTTCCAATAAGTACAAAGGAGACCTTAGAAGCCCAAGCACACTGATCAGTGACTTGGACTCAGACTTATAGAGACTGCAGGGTGGAACAGGATAGTGTTCTATTGGGTGCAGATTGAGCACATGCACTCCCACACATGGTGCAAACTGAGTACACACACACACACACACACACACACACACACACACACACCAACACAGAGTAGCTGCATGGAGTCTCCTTTGTGTATGGTGGGTTTGTGTTGTCACATCCAACTCAAGGTTGAAGTACTGGAACCTTTCCATCCAGCCTTGTTGGTAGAGCTGAGCAACCTTTCTCTACCTCCACAGAGTGCCATCCGTAAGTTGTCCTCCCTGAAAGAGTACCAAAACCGAGAGAACTTTACAGTTGTCATGCAGCCATTCTTGCAAAATATTACTATCCCACAAAATAAGGTAAGGGTAAATGGCTCATGGGAGGTGCATGTGGGTTGTCTGTCATAGGTGTCATATTTCCTTATACACATGGGGTTTTCCTCTTTTTAAAATCACTTTAACCTTGGGTTTACAAAATGAGATAATTTTATTAATATAGTTTCGCACCTACGTATATATGCATACACTACCAGTGTTCCTGTACATATCATACCGAATGAAACCTTCCACCTTTCCTTTCCTTTTCCCTCTGATTACAGCCATCGTTTACATGGCAGTTTGGTTACTGCTTTTTCAAGTTCATTTGTTTTAGTTGTTTATATTTCACAGATGAGTGAGGCCCATTCATTGGTTGTCTTTCATTAATGCACTTGTAATCATCTCCAGTTATACCCAGTTTCCCCAAGTGACACAGTGACTTCCTTTCTAATGCTGAGTAGTATTCTATTGAGTAGCCTATAACTTACTTATCTAGTCTTTGATGCCATATAATCATCATAACTTTGAATGAAATCCCAAGAGATAGTTTTTGATCTTCCTCCTTTTTTTGTCTTAGTGGTGTTGGGGGATTGGAACTTAAACATGCTTAGAAAGAAAAGGTTCGAACTATGTTGGATAACCTTGCTGTTGACTGAATTGGAAGAAAATGGAAAATTTCCAAAAAACTCTTTTTCAACTCTAAGGGTAGAATAATGATGGAAAAAGAATGACTGTGGGTGTCTACAATTCCTAGCTATCTTAAAAAAGATAAACTTAAGGGAGTTTGGCTCCAAATCTAAACTTAGTGGAGTTTATCCACCCATGTGCTAACTAGTTGGCAGCATTTTTTTCATAAATGAAAAGAGAAGTGCCAAAGGCCCCTGCATGTGGGGCCAGGAGACTTTTCTCAGCCTTACCTTTGACCACAGGAAGGGATGAAGAGTGATAGCTTCTTTACCGAGGACTGCTTCCACTTCTCAGCACGCACTCATGATCAGATGGCCATAGCGCTCTGGAACAACATGGTGAGTGTCTGTTTCCAAGGGGGAACTCCCAGAACATGGTCTTTATTTCCCACAAACAGAAACTTAATAACAACTGTATTTCTTTTTCTACAGAAATTAAAAAAAAAAAAACCCTCAAAATGACAGACACCTGGGGCTAGGAAATAGCTCCACAGATAAGTGCAGGCCCTCCCACACATGAGGGATTGGGAATTACTCATTTTTTTGTTGTCATTGGAGCTTCACCAATTCAGGCCATTTTTTTTAATATGAAAAGACAGACATAGAGAGAAAGAGTGCGAGAAGTGAAATACTGCTGTGCTAAGGTTTCTTCCAATACAATGGGTCCAGGCTTGGACGTGGGTAAGCCACGACTAGAAGTTCTTATCTTTTAGTAATTTGTATGTCATTCCACTCTCCTTGCCTCTAGATTTTCTCCTGAGAAATCTGGTGAGATCTGGATAGCCCTCCCTTTATATACTACTGTTTTTTCTCTGGAAGCCTACGATATTTTCTTTTCTTGACTGTTGATGGTTTTATGATGATGTGTCTTTGTGTCAGTTATTTTGGATTCAGGAGTTTGGGTATTCTTTCTGCTCCCTGAGTGTCTATGTTTTGAATATTCTCCAGATTAAAAAAAAAATTCTGCTATGATTTCCTTGAATATGATCTCTGATTCTTCCTCTCTCTTCTCCTTTTGGTATTCTAATAACCTTATAATTTCTTATAAAGCTTTTTTTTTCTTTAACTGTTTTTCCAATTTTTATATTTCAAAGAACTACTTAGTGACTTTGTCCTATAGTCCTGATATTCTCTCTTCTGCATGTTTGAGTCTGCTTCCTAAATTTACCATGAGCCTGTATGCATTCAAAATATCTTTCATATCCTGAAACTCTATTTTTCCCCCTTCATGCTTTCCATCTTCTTAGAGAGGGACTCCTTAAGTTCCTAATTCTCCTTATAAGCCTATTTTTCTTTCTTTTTTTTTTAAATTTTTTATTTTATTTATTTATTCCTTTTTGTTGCCCTTGTTTTATTGTTGTAGTTATTATTGATGTCGTTGTTGTGGGATAGGACAGAGAGAAATGGAGAGAGGAGGGGAAGACAGAGAGGGGGAGAGAAAGACAGACACCTGCAGACCTGCTTCACCGCCTGTGAAGGGACCTGCCTGCAGGTGGGGAGCCGGGGACTCGAACCGGGATCCTGACGCCGGTCCTTGAGCTTAGTGCCACCTGCGCTTAACCCGCTGCGCTACAGCCTGACTCCCATAAGCCTATGTTACGAGTATATAATTTTTTTACATTGCTCTCCCAATGGATTTTCTAAGTTCCATGTCTGGTAAGTCCTCCAGTTCTGTATTTCCCTGGACTTTGGTGGAATTTCTTTATATAGATGTTACTGTGGTTTTAAATGGAGTGATTGTATTTTGTCTGTGCTTGTGCATTTTGCATACTTTCTGTTGTTGAGTCAGTAGGTGGTGTGCAGTTATAACCCAGGTGCTGCTGGGTTCCTCCTTTGAATGGTGTGGTGGAGGGGAGATAGTCTTGTGAATGATGATCTGGCCAGCTCCTAGTGATGTTGAATTAGTATCTGTGAGGCATGGGGTTTAGCGGGAGTGTTCCAGCTTCTACCAAGACTTCTGAGAACCATATATATGTAATGATCTTTACACAAGTAGGCAGTAATTTTTGTCTTCTCCATTTTCCAAGGGGAAGAATCATTCCCACCCCATCCACTCATGTCTGCACCAAGTTATACAGCTCTCTCTTGGGGGAAGCAGACCCAGTAAATTGTTTCTGTGACTCAGCTGCCAAATATCAGCTAATTTAATTACTTTCCACATGGGTGCATTATTGTGAGCAGCTCACCACCCTGATTCATCTGAGATATTCTTTGGGGCAGTGATTAAGAGCCCAGAGTCTTTCTGCTTTCCCAGGGACCTTGTGCAGCTATATGCCAGTCAAGATGCCACTGGTAGATGGCAAACACCTTATCTTCAGCTGTGGCATATTCTCCCTCTGAGAATATGAGGTTGGTGTCTTTCGTTGTAATTTCTAGTTGTATGGAAGGGCAAGATTTGTGACTGTTACTGGGATATGGTCCTGCCTCCAGAAACTGGATCTGATTCTACTCATCCAACAATACCTTGCATTCTGAGGGGAATAACATTGTAATCAGATTGACAGGATGTGGTCAGATGACAGGATGGAAATATCTGCTTCAAACTCTGTGACACTAAACAAAGGATTTGTTTATGGCCATCCATATCAGCAACTGTCAAAACCTATAAAAACTGTGAAAATGACCTGTAACTCTAAACTGATATTATGTCTATTCCGCACCTTCCAGCACCTTGTAGCAGTAGCCATTTAACTCATGACACCTTGACTGTAGTCTGAACACTACTCTATTATTGCCTCAAGCATCAGGAAGAAGACAACCACACAACCTGTTATCGAAGATTACCCCCTAATTCCAATACTTTATGATGGGGGAGAAGGGAGCTTAGGAAATGAACACGTATCCTGAGAGACGTGTGCCTTGTCACTGCTTTCATGGCTGGTCTCTTACCCCAGGGATGTCAGTTCTATTATTGCAGAGCCTAACTTGTAACCATGATAGTTGTATTCCCTTATGCAGAATCAAATGAAATTCCTCTCCAATCCTCAGGCTTATAATTGGGTAGTGTGATCCCCACTACATCATCCTTACTGATGACTCAGACATTTTTTGTTTTAAATTTAATTATTGGGAGATTAATGGTTTACAGTTGACAGTAAAATACAATAGTTTTTACATGCACAGCATTTCCACATAACGATACAACCCCCACTAGGTCCTCCTCTGCCATCATGTTCCAGGACCTGAATCCTCCCCCCAACCCCACCCCAGAGTCTTTTACTTTGGTGCAATACAAGTCCAGTATCCACTCCATGCATCATTACTGGTGACTCAGAAATCTCAGCTCCTGTTATTTTATTGTTGTGGGCCTTCTGGGTCTCTGCCAACCACGTACTAGGTCAACTTTCCTCCCTCACTCTGGTGATCTCCTCAGTAGGGCTTGTCAGTAGGCTTGACCCTGGACCAGGCTCAGAACAGACACTCCTTTATCTGATTTATTTCCCTCTTGTGATATCACATTCAGTGGGCTCTATCAGTCCTGGCCCGGGGTCTGATCTGGCTGATCCTTAAGCCACTGTGGTCAAATGAATTTAAAGGAGGAATCTGGAATACATTTAAGAGACTGCAGGAGTCCAGGTTGGGAGGTGCAGTTAGCTGGGGCTAAGTGGTGGCTGTGGAGAAGGAGAGAAGTATGAAATCAGTCAAGAACATCTCTATGAGGGCTTACCAGGTGGCTCATTCGGTAGAGCACACAAATTACTATGCACAAGGACCCAGGTTTCAGCCCCTGGCCATCACATGGAAGCACCTGCAGGAGAAGCTTAATGAGTGGTGGAATGGTGCTATGCTATAGTCTCTCCCCCTCTATCCCACTGTCTGATACCTCTATTAAAAAAGGGAAAAAAAACATTTCTTAAATTTTTTTAGGTCCTATTTCATTATGTCATGGTAGCCAATGTGTTTTTAAAGTGTTTTTGAGATTGAATAATAATTCTTATATATAAGAAATATGTAATCATTACCATTTTATAAATTTTAAAATATAATGTCTACAATCTGAGTCTCCCCCTTAAGGGAAACAGGAACTGGAGACTTTGGACCCTGTTCCTGCACACACTAGTTGGTCTTTCCTGAGCCTTAGTATCCTCCTGGTAAACCCAGGGCACAGACTCAGGTCCCACCCCACTCTTATGGACAGTGACGGGCCACTCAGTAAACTGAAAATCAGGTCTAGTTCTAGCTGTAGGTAATAGGTGTCTTCCATGGGTCTTGCCTCTTGGCTGGTTTCAGACTACCCTTGCAAAGAGAGGGATCTGGTGTGGGATCCACATCTGATGGGGCGGTATCTCCTACCTTTGAAGAGACAACAAAGTTTTCCATTTGTTCTCTTTCAGCTGGAATCAGTAGACTCAAAGTCAACCAATAGTGATTTTGGCAGCAACAAAAACAAACTCATCTGTCCCACTCCTGTGAGTAAATGCCTTGCCTATCACAGGAAACATGGGAGGTGTCAGGGGTGGACCTGGAGGCAGAGGGGTCCCCAGGGGATTTCGTCACTATGTAATTCCTGAGCCACATCCCAGGCACGATCTTTTTACTATATTTTTAGACAGGGAAGGAGAGAGGTGGGGTGGGAAAGGAGAAACACCAAAAGAACACTTGACTGTCCACAGAACACCTAGCGTCTGTCACTCATGGTGGTCCTGTGTGCTGCCTGAGACTGAGTCCAGGGTCTCTTGCATGGAAGTCCTGAACTTGACCTGCTGAGCCACCTTCTGGGTTCTGATACCAAAGTTTAAAGTTATAAAGCATTTGTTTGTGGGGACCTATGTTAAGAATTAACATTCTGATTAGCCAAGGAAGTGTGTCTTTCCAACTGAAGATACATTATCTCTGGACAGAGATCACCCTAGTTATGAGGAAATGCTAAGAAGCACAGAGAAACTTCCCATGAGAGCTTTTGGAGGTGGGCTTCCCTTTTGGGTTCCAATTCTTTTCCTCTTGGCAGTAGAGGCCTGGAATATAGATGAGGTGGAGAGGCAGTGGGACTCTTCACTGAAGTAGAGAAACTTATACCAGAGAAGGAAATGCAGGTGGGAAGGCAAATGTTTGAGGTTCTCATTGAGAAATGAGCACTTTGGATACCCATGCTCACCTGGGTACACATGCAGATGCTAGAGCCTTATAAACAGCTGGCAGCTGTGGAAATGGGCCCGTTGGTAGTGCCATTGCCAGGCTGGGGATGGAATCAGCCGTAGGTGGGTAGGTGGGTGCTTTCTAAGCCACTGACCTCCTCCACAGGAGCACCCCTTCTTCTTCACTGCACGTAAGAGAAAGACAACTGTGACAGTAAAGATAAAGGATGCAAAGAAGAGGTCGTGGCGCTTCTGGCTCTTGATTACATTGCTATTCCTCCTCTTCATAATAATTGTCTGCTTTCTGGTAGAGAGATATTTTGAGAAGAAAGAAACTAACATGTATATGAAGGCAAAGAAGCGGAAGATGAAGCACGGTAAAGCAAAGCCATTGGAGAATACAGAGCCCAAAGAGGAGACCCCCTAGACCTGTCATGTGCAGGACTCACTCTAAATACCCAGCCATATTCATTTGACCAGTCCTTGACCTCGGACACCTCTGGCCACCAAGACAGCATTTGCGTCAACATCTGGTAATGTAGGAGTCAAGGAGACAGTCATGGTGTCTTGGGGCACGGGCCTACCCTCCTAGAATTGATAAATTGAAATAAAGGTCAAGGAAAGTATATTCTATGTTTAACCTGCTTGAAATTCTCTTCTTCTATCTGTTGTGGATCAAGATGTGGGAACTGGAACCTCTGTGTCCTGTTTCAGCCAGTGTTGTCCAAATGAGGCTCACAAGACCAGTTCAGACCAGCCTCAGAAGGCTTTAATCCCATTACCCAATGATAGTCATATCCTATTTCAAAGGGAGACAAAGGGTGGTCAGGAGTTGACAAGCCCCTGTTGTGCTTAGTCTGATACTTACCTGTAGTACTCAGGCGATGTCTCTAGAACTTGGGAGAGCACTGTACATCTGCAAGACTGTGTGTTATGACTGGCTAACAGAGTTCTTAAAGAAACAAGAAACTCTAGGATTCCATAGAACTCAGTCGTGGGCATTGTCAGGTTGCATTGGAAAATAATATCAGATTCTAAAAGTTTCCTGGAAAAGAACATTTTGAATACCATTTTAAGTTGGGAAGGGAAGATTGACGTGAATCTTTCCATATACTTATCCTGGTAGTCTCCAGGGACTAAAATGAAGAGACATTCCTCTTTCTACATCACCAGATTCCTGAGAGAGTTATAGAAATTCTGATAATATAGGCAGCATTTATTTAGCCCCTTCCAGGGTCAAAGCCTGAGATGGATGTCTTCCAGAATGTCTCTTTTATTCTGTGAAAACCCCCTTGGAAGGAGGTAATCAAAACTTTTTTTAAATCAAAGTGGTGGTTTCACAACTTAGTGAATGCACTAAATTCTACTGAAATTTTCCCTTAAAAGGACTAGTCACATTGCAATATGATAAAAATCAATCAAGAGGCCAGGGAGATAGCTCACCTTGTAGAACACACCTTACCTTAAGTCCCTGGGGTTGATCCCTGGTACCATATGGGAAAACCATGAACAACATCAAGGAGAGCTCCATCAATAGCATATTGATGGTGTAGTAACCCCCCCATAAGATAAAAAATATTGACCTGGATATTGCTTAGTAGTGGCATCACACACACATGAGATCTTGGCTCTGTCTGTGCCATGGCTGAGCCTGAGTTTCCCAGGTACCCTATCTTTTAAAATGGGGTTGGAAGAGCCTATTTCCCTGCTTCACAGCACTGCTAAAACCAAGGAGCTGTGTATAAAAGTTCTCTGAGTTTACCATATGCACACACGGACATGGGGTGTTTTCTCCCTTGTGACAAGATCCAGGTTGTTAGATAGGTTGTGAGGTTCAGGAACCTTTTTGGGAATTGGATGGTTACGAGCAGATGAAAACTACTTTTTTCCCCTTTGTGATGCTTCATCATGAAGATTTCACTCTTTGGCAAAATAGAATTGAGTCCCTAAGACCTGACTCAGATCTCTGGGTTCTAATAGACTTTAGTTCCTATTTCTATACAAAGGGTACAGAAACCGACACCCTTCCCCCTGTGGACTGAAAATAGTATGAGTCATACAATTTCCTAAAGAACTATCACATCCCAGCTTGTGCTCCTAACTTAGAAAAGTTAATACCAAAAGCAACCCACTAAAGTCTTGAGTGTAATCCTTTTTCTTTTTTAGGTAATTTTCTTAGATATGTAATAATGGTTTATAAGATCACAGGGGTAGAGTCCTACACCACACCCACCACCACAGTTCTGTGCCCTCCCCTCACCCCCTGGGTCTCCCCACTACTCCAAAGGATAACCACCAGTAGTTTTCACAAAGTCTTAGCTGCAGTTTGACATTCTTTATTAAATGAGCTAATACATTTCAGACGAGATTGGGCGTGTTCAGGGTGGTATGGCTGTAGATGAGCTAATACATTTAAATTATTTGTATTGCAGATATGAGTAGTTGTCTCCCAGAGAAATGCAGGTAACATGTAAACTATAGCAATAAGAGTACTTGGACACAGTACTTGGACACAAGAACCACAAGATATTATTTATAAGAATGGAAAATAAAAGTTGTAAGAAAGACCAAAAAGTACTAGAGAGAAAAATGCTTATTATTTAACAAGAGATAGAGGACTATATGCATATAAATGTGTTTCATATGTAAGTACTATAAATATGATTTATATGTAAGTAGATATAAAAACATCTAAGAGTCTTAACCTGTTCCTATCTCACCATTCGTTTCTTGATGATCTTCTATCCCTTTCTTTCTCCCCTTTCATACTTGAAAGTTGTCTTGTGTTTCTGAGGCTTGTGTTTCTAGGTTTGTTTTTCCTGTATTGACCTTGCTGAGAGTGAAGTGCTCTTGCTCCCTTCTCTGTGACATGCCTTTCAGTAACTCCTGCAAGGCAGGTCTGGTAATGGCCGGGTCTTTCAGTTTTTGTATGTCTAGTATTGCTTTGACTGCTCCTTCATATCTGAATGATAGTCCTGCAGGGTAAAGCTTGCATTGGTGTCAGTTATTGTCTTTGAAAACCTTCAATATAGGGTTCTCTCTCCTGGCCTCCATGGCTCCTGCAGAAAAATCCGATTCAAGTCCGACTATACTGCCTTTGTAAGCCCTTTTCTTCTTTTCCCTAGCAGCTTGTAAAATTTTTTGTCCTTGAGTTTTGATAGTTTCACAGTGATGTGTCTTGGTATAAGTTTTATTGGATTTAGAAATTTGGGAGTTCTTGCTGCTCCCTAAATATCTACATCCTGACCACATCCCAGATTTGGAATTTTTGTCTACTATTAATTATTTGAATGTGGTTTCTGTTCCCTTCTTTCTCTCCTCTCTTTCTGAAACCCCTATAATTCTGATACTTGTTTTTCTGATGGAGTCTTCACTCTTTCAAATAATTCATTAATTTTTCCCAAAGTTTTTTTCTCATATATACTTTGAAGTCAAAGACTCTGGTCAGTTTCTCTTCTTTTTCTGATGTTCTCTCTTCTACCTGGGTACGTCTGCTTTTTTGACTTGCTGTTTGAGACTGGAATGCATTCAGAGTGTCCTTCATACCTTGTAACTCTGCCTTCAGGTTTTCCTTTTTCCTATCAAGTGAATCTTTAACATAATGACTTTCTTAATCCATTTCTCTATATTGAATTGAGAGCTTTATGTTTCTTCCAATTTTCTGTCAGAATGTTCCTTAAACTCTTTCTCTGGTAAGTCTCCTAGAGCTACCTTTAGGTTTCTGTGCTTCCTCTTGGTTTTGTACAACCAATGTTTTCCTAGTTTTCCCCATCTGTTTTGGTTTCTGCTGTTGTGTACAGGTAGTGCTGGGTTCTGCTTTGTATGTGGAGGTGGAGGGATGGGCAGCGGAGCTTCAAGTATTTTGAAGTATTAAGGTTCCTGATGTCCTTTAAACAGAGAACTAGATTATCCTAAATCTCCTCCTCATCCTAGACTGATTGCTGAAAGTCGGGACTTTGCTATGAGGTCAAAGTCACGTTTCTTGCCTTTGGGGCAGTCTGATCCTGATCACCAAGATCTCTATGGCAACTGGGACACCTTAGAGTTTGATAAGATTCCCTGTTGCCACAAGGGTACTGTGCTCCATTACCTAGTTCTTCTAAACAAGTCCCTGGATTTTCTTGGAGCCTGTGGCTTCCACAGCTTTAAGTGGCTATTCAGAGTTCATTTTAAGCCACAAGGGCCCTTTAAGTTGGCTACATGTAATTGAAGTGTCTTGGGACACTTAAGCTTCCTGTATGGTACTGGGTCTCAATCCAGGGCCCCAGGCATGGGATGTATTCTCAAGATGGACCATACCACACCTGAGGGCCCCAGGAAAAGGCAGGCAGGGGCCAGACAGATTGAAATGGAGGAAAGGGGAGGCAGGGTCAGAACCCTTCTTCCTTACAGGGATCCAGGTACCTAGGGAAGAAAGAGTCACTCTGGGGGCAAATGGGGAAAGAGGGGGCAGGCTGGGCCCTCATCCTCCACCCACCCACCTTTCAGACAGGCCTTGACCCTGGTGCCAGTCAGTCAGCCAAGCACAGCTAAGCGGCGCCCTCTAGTGTCAGAGCCCTACTCCTCCAGGAAATGGGGCTTGTCTAGCACAGCTTCTTGAAGTCAGAAACCTGGACAGTCTGAGAGTGACAGGGGCTGTGCTGGCAATGATCTAGGGACAGCAGACTTGCCACTGGCTTGTCTCAGGCCACTAGAAGCAACTGGCCACTCAGGTCAGAAGTGTCTTCGGGATACGACCCCCAGAAACAGCCCTGAGCTGCCCCTGAGGTGGGGAGCACGTGGGTGTGCTGAGTGCGAGCCCGGGAGCAGCCGTCAGTGAGCAGCTGGTCACTAAGCCACCGTCAGCCACAGCTGCTGCTGCCCCTGGCCCAGCTCTAGACCCAGTACAGATGAACAGACAGACACACTGCCACCTGCACAGCTCCTGGAGACACAGGAAAGAGGCTTGGGAAGCCTGAGTCTGGCACCTGACAGAGTGTCTAGTGAAGGGCCCATAGAGCTCCCCCCAAACAAAGGTCATCAGTCTGTGTTGGATCAGGCCCTCTGATGAGTCTGAGTCCTGCTGGGGCTTCTGGAAGGCTGCCCACCTCTTCTGGAAGAGGACCTCTTGACCCAGGGTACCTGACTCCCCACCACCCCAGGCAGCTTTAAGGCCCTGTGCTCTGCTGGCTGTCCTGGTGGACCAGCAGGCGATTGTGTGGGCACCACCCATCCTGTCACCCTCCCCCTCCACTCCTTCATCACTGCCTCATAGCGTCTGGGGGCCACGTTAAGGGCGTCTGGGTCACTGCTGACTCCAGGGGCTCCCTGAGCTGAGCTGAGAGGTGTGACACCCTCTACCACCACCACCAAACCAGGGGGTCACCATATGGAGACTTGAAAATCTCAGGGAAGCCGTTACACACCCTGATAAAGTGGTGGACGGTCTTAGAGGTCAGACAGGACAGAGGAAGGGTGGGGGAGGGAAGGTACCCAAGACCAGACAGCACAGGTGGGAGCGGGGTAGGGACACAGGATTTTCACCACTGGGATGGCGTGAGTGCAGAGATTGGGAGCTCCCATAGCTTAAGTCAGGGGTGGACACTGTACTGTACATGATTTGGGAGGACATCTAGTGACTGGTGGTCAGGCACATGGACAAAGGTCATGTTCTTCTGGGTCTTGAAGTGATAGAACAGGTCTGATACTTTGCCTAGGAAACAGAAGGAATCTTGGTGCTTACGTCACTGAAACCAGTTTGCCCACCTCCTTGGCATCTGTGCCCTGTGAAGGGTCATTTTGGAGCTGAGTATGTCAGGGTTTGCTGTGGGGCCCGTGAGCTAGGGCATTGCCCCTTCACCCACATCCCCAGCCAGCAGGCAGTGGTAGCATGATGAGTCCTTTCTTCTCACTTCAGAGCTTAACTCACACAAGGTCTACTTCTGTTCACTCTCAGTGCTATGGGATTGGGGGGGGGGGAATCACAAATAAAAAACTGCTTTGGGGCCTGGGAGAGCATAAGCATTGCTTTGTATGAGGCCTAGGGTCCAAGCCCCAGCACCACATGGAAACAATGGAAAGTACCAAAGAATTCCATGGATGGAAGACTGGAGCTCTGGGGGGCAGGGGGAGTCTCTTTTCTCTATGTCTTTTTCTCGCAAAATGAAATAAGTTGGATTTGGGAGGCCACATAACAGTGGGAGGGTCTTGGACATATTCCTTCACAGCATATTAAAAAAAAAAGAAAACGGGTCGGGCGGTGGCGCAGTGGGTTAAGCGCATGTGGTGCAAAGCGCAGGAACCGGCGTAAGGATCCCGGTTCGAGCCCCCAGCTCCCCACCTGCAGGGGAGTCGCTTCACAGGCGGTGAAGCAGGTCTGCAGATGTCTATCTTTCTCTCCCCTTATCTGTCTTCCCCTCCTCTCTCCATTTCTCTCTGTCCTATCTCCAACAACGAATTGCATCAACAAGGGCAATAATAATAATAACCACAACGAAGCTACAACAAGGGCAACAAAAGGGGAGAAAAATGGCCTCCAGGAGCGGTGGATTCGTGGTGCAGGCACCGAGCCCAGCAATAACCCTGGAGGAGGAAAAAAAAAAAAAAAAGAAAAGATGTGGTCCAGGAGGTGGCACAGTGGATAAGGCATTGGACTCTCAAGCATGAGGTCCTGAGTTCAATCCCCAGCAGCACATGTACCAGAATGATATCTGGTTCTTTCTCTCTCTCCTATCATTTCTCATGAATCAATAAATAAATAAAAAGAAAGAAAAAAAATCTTGGTTTGAGATCAGACAGCCATTTCCCAGCTCTGTGGCCTTGTGCGTCACACTGTCTGAGCCTCAGTCATCCCATCTGTAAACTGGGGCTAATGACCTTTAATGGCGCTTATCTCATGGGGTGTCATAAGGCCCCAATAGCATGAGGTATCTGCACACACTTTGCAAAGGGCTCTGCCAAAGGGAGGCCCAGGCTTGCTGTCTTCACGCAACTCAGCCCTTCAGAAAATTCCCCCATCGTGGAGAGAGCTGGACTGGGTGCCCCTCACGTGTCGGCTTAACTCCTGCTCTCTGCCAGCAGCTCTCTATCCAGTCTACAGAGTGCCAGACACTGTCCCAGGCATGTGGGCTATTCCAAAATATAATGCCAGGTCTCGGCTCTCTTACATTGTAGGGGAGCAACACCCCACCCCAATCTACCCAGCACATTCCTCTCCTGTGTCCAGAAGCACAGTCTGAGAGGGCAGGAACGTGATATCTCCAGGAATTCTCTTGCTAAGCACCTCCCAGCCCTGCTGGCTGGTGGGCAGAAACCCTTGAGTGGAAAAACAAGGTCGTTCTGACACTTGCTGGAACTCTGGGAGCAGCAAGGAGCCAGCACCATCATTCAGTCTAATTGTCCATTTCACCATCATTCAGTCTAATTGTCCATTTCCAGTCTAAATGAGGAAATTGAGGTCCAGAAAAGTTTAGCTGCCCTGCCTGGGGTAATGAAGCTGGACAGTAAGGATTATCCATTAAGCCAGAAAACTCTTGCCCCCAGGCCTTTGTACTAGAGGGATAGGGAAGCATAGGTGGTCCTACCACTGGGACTAGGTCTGGGGCTCCAGGGCAGAGCAGGTGCTGACAGAGGGAGGCTTCGGGGCCCCTCCAGCCTCAGGGCAGCAGTGTGTGTGCTTGCCAGCAGGGTTCACTCCAGGTTCACCCTCATTTCCATTCCACAAATCCCTTTAGTGTGAGGCCCAAAGGGGCACAAAAGGCCTTGCTGCTCTAGCAGAGTCTGCTGCCTGGACTAGATGGCCAGTTTGGGTGTTGACAGAAAGACCCCAAATGTTCTAGAACTTCGCAGGAGGAGGGTGAGCTCACAGCTGGTGGGAGGGGTCTGGAAGCCAACTCCAGAGCAAACATTCCAGAGTCCTGCCAGGAGCCAGGGGCTGCTCAAAAGCTAACCCTGCTTCCTCTTCCTTGAATCCTCACCTCTAGGAGATCCCAGTCATCTCCTCTCTTTATAAATGGAACAGAAGCCCAGATGATATGGAACAACTTCTCTAGCGGTGCACAAAGCTGGAAAATGCCCAAGCAAAGCCTAAGGTCAGTTGTCTCCCTGACTCACGTTGCACTTGGCTGCTGTGTTTGACAGGCGGGACTTGTGATGAATCTAGGGGTGGGAAGGAACAGGACAGATGAGGGTGGAGGGAGGGCATCTCAGGCTGAGGCTGTGGCCTGTGCAGAGATGCAGAGCAGCGGCTGTGCCTGGAAGAGACCTGCGTCTGGGCTACTGGACAGTCTAACCTTCTGTTCTAACAAGACAGGGGTGCTAGCATGAGCCCTACCTTTGCTCTAGTTCCTTTTGTCTATAAAATGTGAAGGTTCAGAGCTTGAAGGAATCATCAGGATGAATATGGCACGATCTCGCTCATGGATAGAAGTTGAGGAATAAGAACGGAAAGAGGAAAATACAAAGTAGAATTTGGGCTGGATTTGGTGTACTGCACCAAAGGAACAGGTCTCAGGGAGGGTGTGCAGTCAGGCCCTCGTGCATGATAGTGGAGGAGGACCTAGCTGAGGGGTTAGAGTATTCTGCAGAAAATTGAGAAATTTTACACATTTATCAATGACTGTATTTACTATAAACCGTTAATCACCCCCCAATAAAAAATGAAAAATGTAAAAAATTTGAAGCCATCTTAATCACTCAGGGGCTGATTAGAATTAGAACCAGCTGATTGTGTTTTATGATAAGTCATACACTTATTTTGCATTTGTTTGTTTCCAAGTCTTTTCAAAGTATTCCAATAGATTTTATTACTTATTTATTTGGCAACAGCTTATTTTTTTTATTTAAACAATGTAAATATTGACAAGATCATAGGATGAGAGGTACAAGTTCCCACCACCAGAACTCCATATCCCACCCCCTCCCATGAAAGCTTTCCTATTTTTTATCCCTCCTGGAGTATGGACCCAGGATCATTATTGAGTACAGAAGGTGGAAGGTCTGGCTTCTGTAATTGCTTCTCCACCGGACATGGCGTTAGCAAGTTGGTCCATATATGCATCCTGTCTCTCTCTTTTCCTAGTGGGGCAGGGTTCCAGGACACATTGGTGGGTTCGCCTGCCTAGGGAAGTCAGGTTGGCATCATGGTAGCATCTGGAACCTGGTGGCTGAAAAAGAGTTGAGATAGAAAGCAGAACAACTTGTTGACTAATCAGGAACCTAAAGGCAAGAATATTGCAGATGAAGATGTGGGAGTCTCCATTTTGGAAAAAGCTTGTAGGTCTATTTTAGGTATATTCTAAAGGACCCATGACTTTACTAGTTTTTGCCTGAGTCTGACAGCTAACATGCAGGTGGACCCAAGGTACTGTCTGAGGAAATGATGTCATAGTTGGAAGAAGGACTAGAAAGCTGGATCAGAGAAGAGAGTAGCTCCCAAATATGGAAAAAGTATATAACTGTAAACACCATTGATCTTATCTGGGGCCTATATTCAACACAGGAGCCTATGTAACCTCCGCATCCCTGTAGGTCTGAGCTCACATTCTGTGGTCATGGCTAGGAACATTCCAGGCTGCACTAATTTCAGGACCCATCCTCCTCGGGTAGTAGGTAGAGTATGTTGCCCAACCTCCCTTCAGAGAATAGAACATCCCCTACCATTGTTGATTCACACTAAGGGCAAGGTCCTATAGGGGCCCCCAAAGGGGTCCATTATGTTGTTCTTGATGGAGATGACCAGTGACAGTGGTGAGAGGGATCTGTTAGAGGTCTAGGCCCATTGTGTGTGTGTGTGTGGGAATCCCAGGACTCCCTGACTAGGGCCCCAGGTGATGGGGTGGCCTGGTAGTGACTAAAGAGTCACCATTAAAGTATGCCAGCCTCTTGCCCTTATTCAGCTTTTGTAGTCCTTACTTTGTCTGACAAGATTAGCTTTGGAGTGACTGAGGTACGTGCAATAGAAGATAGGTGAGGAGGGTATCTGTGCTATGTGTAAGCTTGATAGAGCTTAGGGAAAACTCCCCCCATCCTTGGATGGAGGTCTGAGAAGATACTCCCTTGTTAGTCTCTCTCAACCGAGATGAGCAAAGGGGAAAAACAGTCTCTCAGACTTAGTTCTTCCCTTTCAGTCTCTCAAGCCCACAGAAACCTCACTGCCTCTCTCCATTAACTGCAGGCCACATGGCTGCCTGCCTTAAGGTTCATTTAAAGTTCACATAGTCACCCAGAGTTCACACAGTCACCTCACTTTTGATCACTAGAGAGAGCATACTCCGTCAGACACCTCTCTGACATCAGTCAGTGAAGCACCAAACTTTATATTTCCTTATAGCTTTGATAACTACCATGCTTGTTTATATTCTATCTCACCCTGCTGACTTAACCCCTATGTTTCTCTCAGATACCTTTGGATAATTAAGTTGCTTGCATCATGAATAATAATTGTATTGATCTTTATGTATCTCATCAATTCCTGTCATACCAGCCCCCTGCCATAGGGGCAAGCTGACCTTTAAGAAACCTGTAATTTCTGACATGTTTGAAATATGTTCTTTGTCTGAATTTCTATTTAAACTCACGTTCTTCTGCCATTAAACGAGAGTGTTTCAATTCTCCCCGGTGTCTCTTGTCTCTATTTCACGTCGTCCCTTGAACGTGCGAGGGAGAACCAGTCCTTTTGCTTTCCCTGCTGGACTTCACCTCAGGGGAGTGCTGGCAGGTATCTAGGTCTAAGTAGAAACTGTTTTATTAGGTACTTTATGGTGTCTTTTTAGGTCTTTCTGCTTGCTTGCTACATTTCTTGACTCACTGCAAACTACTGTGCACTTTTGCTTTAAGGTAGATATTTTCCCCCAATTCCTGGATGTATGTACTTATGCCCCATCCCATGGACCCTCGTCCATATCTAGGTTTTGAGGTTTGTTAAGAAGTGGACCACCCAAAATGAATGTAAGGAGTCCGATGAGCTAGGAAAGATCTCACCAGAGTGATGAAGCTGGTGGGTTCACATTCCACGCCTGACATCTCTGGATGCAGTCCCGAGTGAAACATGCCGACATGGCACTAGTTGCGTTGATTAGGTTTTCCTAATTTCTCAGGTTTTCCTGGTTTTAATTTGTTAAGATGATTTGCTTATTATTTTTAGGTGAGAGAGGGAGAGGGAGAGAGGGAGGAAAGGGAGAGGAAGAGAGGGAGGGAGAGGGAGGGAGGAAGGGAGAGAGGGGGGGGGAGAGAGAGAGACAGGAAGAGAGAAAGACCAAAAGAAAGGGCCACCCAGCACTCATCTCTGGCTGATGTGTTGTGAGTGTTCAGACTTGACCTCCAGCCTAGTGCTCTAATGCTCAGAATCTCCCTAACTCTTGCCCTGGTTTTTGTTTTGTTTGTTTCTTAGGAGGAATCTTTTCATGGCCTCCTTAACTTGAGGAGGATGTAGGGTATTGGACCCAGTAGAAGTCAAACAGGGACTCTGTTTCACAGCAAAATGTTCTTGGTACCTTGTGTGCAATTCTTGGGACATAGCATCCTACTATTTGCAAAGCCACTGTGTTAGGGACTGTGCAGGAAATTATATAGATGAATAAAAGTACATTATAAATCATTAATCTTCCCAATAAAAATCTTATAAAAGAAAGTGCTATTATTTTTGCCTGGCCTTTATTTCCATGACTTACAGCTGAGAAAGCATGCGTGAAGTTAAGGAATGGCCCCTGGTTTGCACATTCTAGTCAGTCTATGAGATTCTTGGTCCAGAGTTTCTCCTCAGAGTCCAGACACCCATCACTGAAAATCTCAGGTCACCCACTATTCTGAAATGTCATATGGAGGGGACTGTGGTTATAGTCTTTCCATGCTTTGTCTAGAATATGCACTCCATCTTTGTCCCAGAAAACTCAATAACTTTTTAGCCTAAATCCTTCTGTTTCTCATTTACAGCCAGCCACTGCCCCCTTTTGAAGGTGAAGACAGTGCAATCTGTAACAGGCACTCTGCCAGAAACAGAGGCAAATAGAAGCCAAAGGAAGAGTGACGACCACCCATCTGCAGGAACAGTTCACCCGAGGCCCAGGACACCCGGAGGACTTGGGCATGGGGCTGCCGCCCTGCATCCTCCTCCCAGGGCTGCTGCTGCTTCTGGGGCAAGGTAAGTGTGCCTTTTGCTCAGGACAGTGAAGGGGCAGCCTTTACCGTGTCCCATGTTGCCTAGGAACGGAGTTTGGGAGAGGACTGTGTCCTCTGGGTGAGAGGAGGCACACGTGCACCGCTCAGACCCAAGAAGGCAGCCGTGCTGGGGTTCCAAAGCCTGAGGCAGGTGTTGAGACAGGTGAGAACAGGTATTGGAACAGGTGAGAAGAGCAGGCAGGCAGCAGCACCAGAGTGGTGACAAAACTGTGGGTGTAATGAATCACAGTGGCCGGATTTTATGGGCATGGAGTTGACATGTGGTACTCTGTAAGTTTCAGGGGCACAACATATATACCTTGTATATATTGTGAAGAAAATTCTTAAAGTGGGGTCAGTTCTTCTACCTCCAGGACCTTTATTTATCTCATCCGTAAAATGGAAATAGTACTACTGTTGACAGCATATGTGAATGATTATTATTTGCAATTTTACTTTTGCTGCAAGAGGAGGACAGATTCAAAGCCACACACTCTGAAGGATTGCTTACATTCTTTAGTGCTACAAAATATCCCATGGGCCTGGATTTCAGAGTGGGTGAGCTACCAGCCTGGTCTTTGAGTTTCTTCCCATGCTGATGATTAATGAATGAATCTGTAACTTTTACTGTCCTCTTCTCCTCCTCTGTATTAGATCCTGCCTCCTTTTGTTTAAAATGCAGAATCTATTAACTGCAAAGGGCTTAGGTGGTGATCTTTCATCGTCTTAAACAACAAGCCTAGGCTCTGAATAGGAAAACTTTCTCTGTGCTGAGAGGGAGAGAATGAGGGAGGAGACAGCGACTGGCTGGCCCTGTCCAGTCCCGGAGGGAGCATCACTCTGGTGTATGCTATGCCTGGGACTGAATTTAGGAGCTTGTGTTTGAGACTCCAAGGCTTTACCCACTGTCACTCCTAGGCTGCCTCGGCTCATTTAAAAGTATTTATTTATTTATAGAAAGGGGTGCATATAGAGGGGAGAGAAAACCTCAAAGCACAGCTTCAGCATCTGGGTGATGCCTCATTCAGTAAAGCTACACACATTAGTATTTCAGAGACCTGGGTTCAAGCCCCTGGTGTCCATTTGCAGGAGGGAAGCTTCAGAAGTGGTGGAGCAATGATATAGGTCTCTCACTGTCTCTGTCTCCTTCATCCTCCCTATTTCTGCCTTTCATCTTCTATTAAAAAATTACAAATAGAATAAATAGGAGCATTGGAACTGTCCTGCAGGCACTGAGCCAACTGGTGCTGTCCATTGGTGCTGTCCATGGTGCTCCCATGTAAGGCCAGGGATCTAACCCAGGGCCTCATACATAGTAAGCATGTGCTCTAACAGCTGAGATGTCTCCCAGTCCTCTTTGTATACATAAAAGATGAGTACTTTAAAGGGTAACTTAAGTAAATTTTAAGAATCAACTTTTCACTTAAAAGGTCTGTTTTCAGGCTGGGCTGGTAGTGTAGTAGAAGGCACAGGCTCTGGTTCGATCCCTGCCACCACCTGAGCTAAGGAGTTCTCTGTTTTTTGTTTTTTAAATAAGTTTTTGAGACCTGGTTGGTGGTGTAACTGGTTGAGCGCACATGTTACAATGTGCAGTGACCTGGGTTCGAGCCCCCAGTTGGTCCCCACCTGTAGAGGGAAAGCTTTGTGACTGGTGAAGAAATACTGCAGGTAGCTCTTTGTCTCTGTCTGTCTGTCTGTCTGTCTATCTATCTATCTATCTAATTTTTCCATCTCTACTATCCCCTCCCCTTTCAATTTCTGGCTGCCTCTATCCAATAAGTAAATAAAGATAATTTAAAAAAAATAACAGTAAGCTTTTTTAAAAAATTGAAAAGTGGATTTTTCAGAAGGTGGACAAAAAAAGGTGAGTATTTTAAAGAGTGATGTGAAGTAGGGTGGAGTAAGTAGCATGTCTCTGACTCCCCCCTCTCCCACTCCCTCACTGCACATTCAGCCTGGCTGCAGGCATGTTCCCTGGCAGGTAGGATTTGGCTTCAGAGCTGTTGAGAATGTAGCATGAATCTCTGATCAGCTCATGTCATCCTCTGGGCTGTTGCAGAGTGTCCTTTGCCTTTTGTGCTTTGCTCTGGAGTCTGCAAGCACCAGGAGCTATCTGCTCGTTATCTCCTTTCACTGAGATTCCATGACACTGCACACAAGAGCATGCAGGGTTATTTTGACTCTTCCCATAGTTGTTTTTCTTTTCTTTTTTTTAAAAAAATATATTTATTTATTTTCCCTTTTGTTGCCCTTGTTTTTCATTGTTGTTGTAGTTATTATTGATGTCATTGTTGTTGGATAGGACAGAGAGAAATGGAGAGAGGAGGGGAAGGCAGAGAGGAGGAGAGAAAGATAGACACCTGCAGACCTGCTTCACTGCTTGTGAAGCGACTCCACTGCAGGTGGGGAGCCGGGGGCTCGAACCGGGATTCTTACACTGGTCCTTTGCGCCACGTGCACTTAACCCACTGCGCTACCACCCGACTCCCTCCAGAGCTGCTTTTCAACCTGTGGATTCTGATTCTATTGGTTTCACTAAAGAGAGCATAGAATCCCAAACAGTGGAGGGGAGAGCCGGAGAAAAGCACACTGCTGACTTACAGGAAGAGGTGGAATAAAGCCAAAGATATGAGTAGGAGTTCATTTTAACTAAATATCTAGAACTGGCTTTGGTTTCTTTTAGGGACTACGGAGGTCCATGCCTCTCCTGAAGAGAACACATCAGAAAAGGAGCAATGGCCAATGGTGAGGGCGTTATCCTAGTGGGAAGGGTGTATATGCGCATAGGGGCTTCTAGGAGGTAAACCTAAATCTTTTGTTTGTTTCATACAGTGCTGATGAACTAAGGCAGGGCTTGCATATAAACAGTACCACCCAGCTGTCTCTCAACCCAATTTTATTATACCTAGTATTTATTTATTTACTTACTTTAAAACATCTTTAGGGAGTCGGGCGGTAGCACAGCGGGTTAAGCGCACGTGGTGCAAAGCACAAGGACCAGCGTAAGGATCCCGGTTCGAGCCCCCGGCTCCCCACCTGCAGGGGAGTTGCTTCACAGGTGGTGAAGCAGGTCTGCAGGTGTCTGTCTTTCTCTCTCCCTCTCTTTCTTCCCCATCTCTCTCCATTTCTCTCTGTCCTATGCAACAACGATGACATCAATAACAACAACAATAACTACAACAACAATAAAAAAGGGAAATAAAAGGGAAAATAAATAAAAAGCAAATCTTTAACCCATCAATTTCCATGGGGCAATGATAAATATAATAGTTATTACCATTATTACTATTATTATCTCCAGGGTTATTGCTAGGGCTCGGGGCCAGCTCTACAAATTCACCACTCCCAGTGACCATTTATATTTATTCTATTTTATTCAATAGGAGAGAAATTGAGAGGGGAGGAGAAGATAGAGAGGGAGAGAGAAAGATAGACACCTGCAGACCTGCTTCACCGCTTATGAAGCAACTCCCTTCAGTTAGTGGGAAGTGGGGGCTTGAACCTGGGTCCTTGTGTAGTTCCTTGCGCCACTGCCAGGTCCTGATAATAATCATTTATTTATTTAACCCGGAACACTGCTCAGCTCTGGCTTTTTGTGGTGCTAGGGGTTGAACCTGGGATTTTTGGTGCTTTAGGCATGAAAGTCTTTTTGCATAACCATTATGCTATCTCCCCAGACCTACATGTTTTTTTTTAAAGGAGAGAGAAGGGAAGGAAGAAGAGGGAGAGACACCAAACTCCTGGCTCTTCATTCATGGAGTTCCACCATCTATAGGGGTCCCTTGGTACCATATGTGGTACCAGGAATCAAATCCAGAGACTTTTGTATGTTAAGGTATGGCCTCTACTGGATGAGCTGTCTCCCCACCCCACTACTTTTATTTTTTAAGGTAGTGCTGGGGCATGAAATCTGAGATACCACTGAGCATCCTCCTAGGCCCAAGTTTGAAAAATTATTTTATGTAGGGGGTCAGGCAGTAGCACAGTGGGTTAAGCACATATGGCACAAAGCACAAGAACCGGCATAAGGATCCCAGTTCGAGCCCCCGGCTCCCCACCTGCAGGGGGGTCATTTCACAAGCCATGAAGCAGGTCTGCAGGTGTCTATCTTTCTCTTGATGTCTCTGTCTTCCCCTCTTCTCTGTCCTATCCAACAACAGCAACATCAGCAACAACAATAATAACCACAACAATAATAAAACAACAACCAGGGCAACAAAAGGGAAAAAAATAGCCTCCAGGAGGAGTGGATTCATGGTGCAGGCACCGAGCCCCAGCCATAACCCTGGAGGCAAAAACAAAATAAAAATTAAAAAATTTAAAAAATGATTTTGTGTAGTGGAGAGATGGAGAAAGATGGAGAGAGAGAGGAGAGACAGGTACACAGAGAGGAGAGAGGCCACAACACTGCTCTACCAGCATTGGAGTTAACCCCCAGTGCCATCCAGCATGCTCCCTGCCTAGACTCCAGCCCAGCACCTCATGCATACCTAGGCATGCACTGTACAAGGTGAGCTACCTCACTCCTTCTCAAATTGGTTTTTAACCATGACAAAATATAAATGCCATAGCATTTACTATTTTAACTATTTTGAGTGTACAATTCTGTAGTGCTAGGTAGATTCACACTGTTATGCAGCCATTACCACTATCCACCTCCAGAACCTTCTCATGGCAAGAACTGATGTGCATTCTCCTTGATCAACCTCCATCCCTTACCACCCCACTGATGGGTCTTCCTTACCTGTCACTTGCTGAGGTCATTGTCGGTAGACTCATGTTCCCCTTTACTAGGTAAACTGGGTAGGGAGTTAGAACCTGTGGACAAGAATCTTTTGTATTTTAAGCTTAGATAGAACAAATATATGACCCTTTCTACACCAAGCTTTCAGGTTCTATAATCCTTCCACACAAGGCAGTTGATGGATCCATTTCTTGGTTTCAGTTGGTGATACTGAAGAGTTTGCCATTCTCATGCAACCCAAAGAACTTAGGCTCCAACGGCACTTCTGCATCAGGTTTGTGACCCCAAGTCATGAGGAGGGGCCTCTTCATTCTGCTCTGTCTAGAATAGCTGCAGGGACAGAATTAAGGGTGGGTGTGGTCATATATGAGTGATCAGGCCCCAGCCCATAACTCCTGTGACAGTATCCACCTACCTGGAGGTGATTTCTGGAAGACACCTTAAACCAGAAAAGCCACTGCAGGGCCATACTGGTGTTTATCTCTGAGTGCTGTTTTGGGCAGGTCCCTCCAAAAGATGACTGTGAGGGATGGTTGCAGAGGGGGAGAGTGAGGGGTTAAGAACAGGAAGAGATGGGACTATAGTGCCTAAGAGTTGCAAGGGGATAGGGTTGAAGCCTCTATGGGTGTCACAAGAGAAAAGATACCCACATTCCAGTCTCATGACTAGGGTCATACTTCAACCTAAGCAGCTGTCATGGGTTGAGGATGTAAGTCACATGAACCCGACCTTCACACCTGGCTTCTTGTCTTCACAGTCCACTCCCTGAGGCCTTCTGATATTAAAATTGTGGCGTCCATCGGCAATGTGGAAACTGTGAGTATTTCCAGCAGATGGAGGTGGGGGTGGGTTACAGGACTGGCAGTTCTCTGAATAAACTCCTGGTAATCAGGCAAAATGTTTCATTTGGGGAGAGAAGAACATTCAATGAGTCAGAGAAATCCTACAATCCAGAGGACCCTGAATCCTCTTTCTAAAAAATATTAAATAGACTCCTTTCATATTGGGATGAGAAGCACTTGAAGTTTCTTGTAATTAAAACCACAGATAAATTATGTCAATAATCACAGTTAATTTTAAAAGTAAGGTTTTAGTTTTCATAAAATCCAGGAGACAAGTTTGGTCACTATTCTCTTAGCAATTTCATTTGTGAGCACTGTGGTGGTTACAGGGGGTGGTGGTGGGGAGGGGGAGAACTTTGCTGGAGTGTATGGTGGCTTAAACTGACCGTCCTGTATGGCTGTGAAATTATACACCTGAAAGCTTAAAATTGTGTAAAGCTCTGTTTATTATCAGTGAAACAGAGGAAAAAGAAATAAAAAAGGTAAGATTTTAAGTTTTCTATTTGTGAATAAAAGGGAAAGCCTTGCTTTGTAAATTAAATGTGTGTGATATGACATGTATATATTTCTGTGACCAGGTAGAGTAGTAAGGCAGAGATAAGTCAAGGAAGACTGAAAAGGAGAGGAGAGACGCATGTGGAAAGAGAGGGAAAGAGAGTCAGCTGTAGAGCGGGAAGCAGAGAGCAGAGCAGAAGCTAACGTCATTCTGCAGTCAGTCCTGGCTCTGCACATCCCACCTGACTTGTTCTTAGCGGAGACCTCCTTATGTGTCATCAGTCCCCCACTCCCAGTCCCACAACTCCAGCTATAAACAGCACTCAGCAGCCTTCTGGGTTCTGTCCAAGTGCAACTGAACCTTCTTCACCTGAACCAAGACAGTCCCTTCCCTCTGGATGTGGCTACTGCTAGTGAATCCTCGCACAGCACATTCCTTTTCCTTATGGCTGGGGAAACTCACTGCAGGGAGACTACTACGCATTTCAGCTTTCCAAAGTTAAAGCAAGTCAATGATTTTCACTCTGAAAGAGTGCTCTCAGACCTCATGACTCCGGCTTGTCACTCACTCACCTTCGCCCCCTGAAAGCCCAGGGCCTGGGTTTGGGAAGACAATTAAGTACATTAAGATAATTAAGACAATGAAGTCCCTCCCCAGAATCCTAGTTCTCCTCAACCTTCAGGGTGAAGCTCACAAGCATGGCCCCTAGACCCTAGGGCACTGCCTTCATCTGTCTGCTCTGAGAGGTAGCACCATGAATTCAACCTGCTTTATAAATCAACTGGGGTAGGAAGGATGGAAGGAGGGAAGATTGTGAATTTAAAAAGAAAAAAAATAATAATGACTTCTGACTATAATTAGCACTTCCTTGTTTAATTGTTCTGAATTCCTTTTTTCCTTGTAGAATTCCAAAGTCAGGTTTGTAAATGTAGATAAACCTTATCTGCAAAAGTAACGCCTGGGAAAGATATCCAGTAAAAGAAACAATAAGCAAAGTGTGTATATAGTATAAGACATTGAAGACATTCATTATGACCTATTTCCCTGTCTCAGCACACACATGCCTGCACAAACACCCCCTCCCCATATTTTGGAGTGTGTGTGAATGCATGTGCCTGTATATAGTGTAACTCACGTGAATATAGGTATGTTGCACTATGACCCTATCTGTGACTTGGATTATTTTCTGTTTTTCTTTCATTAAAAAAAATAAGTGTACTGGGGGGTCGGGTTGTATCACAGCAGATTAAGCGCACATGGCACAAAACTCGAGGTCCGGCATATGGACCCAGCCCCCAGCTCCCCACCTGCAGGGAGATCGCGTCACAAATGGTGAAGCAGGTCTGCAGGTGTCTGTCTTTCTCTCCCTCTCTCTGTCTTCCCCTCCTCTCTCCATTTCTCTCTGTCCTATCCAACAACGACTTCAATAACAACAATAATAATAACCACAACAATGATAAAACAACCAGGGCAACAAAAAGGAAAATAAATAAAGTATTTTTTAAAAATGAGTGTACTTACAGAAACAGAAATGGAAGCACAAAGTAGAAATTGACCGATTTGGGAGTATTACACCAAAGTAAAAACTCTGGGTAGATTTTCAGCTTCACTGTAGAGGGCTGGGGGTAGGGACACACATCTTCGGTGGCGGAAATAGCGTTAATGTCCACTCCTCTTAACTTATAGTCTTATAAATCACTACTTAATCAATATGAGAGGGGAAAATAGATTGAATGTCTCGAACTTTTTGATGCACAGACCCCAGTTCTGAGTATATCTATTCCTTCAGTCTAAGCACTTAAGGTTTTTTTGTTTGCTTGTTTGTTTTGTTTTTTAAAGTGTGCTTTGCTAATTGTGAAGGAGATAAAACAGAGCATCACTGTGCCAGCTTTCAAGGACCCAGGGCTCATGTGCTCAGAAGACACTCCCCTTCCCACTGACCTGACCCACGTCTCTGGCCTCAGTTAGCTTTTCACTTAAAATACCATAGACATTTTTCCATGTGAGAAAGGTTGTAGTCCACAGTTTCAAGTTCCTTGTAGGCGAGCCCTGTGTCTTTCTAGCTTTGTGGGACATAGGATATTCAGTCTCTGGAGAGTGTAGAGAAAAATGGTTGTGAGCAGGTAAATGGTGGCAGAGGAGTCTCGCCTTCTCTTTCTGTGATTTCCCACCTTTCTTTTGCTCCCACCCCCCCAACTTCTCTCTTATTCCTTCCTCTCCATACCCCTGTGCTCCTCACCCACCATCAGCTTGTTCTTAGGTAGCATGTGTGTTTTTTTTTGGGGGGGGGGGTGTAGAGGCTGTCCCCTAGGCCTCAGCCCCAGCAGCCTGACTTCCATCTAACTTTACCGTCTGGGTTTTTTTTTTTTTTTTTTTTTTGTAATCCCTGACTTTCATTTTATTGTGAGTTTTGTTGGATTTGTTTCCTTACTTGGAAACTTTGCCTTTCAAACTCCTTTTTATTTATTTATTTACTTATTTATGGGGGCATTAATGCTTTATAGTGGACAGTAAATACAATAGTTTGTACATGCATAACATTTCTTATTTTCCACACAACAATACAACCCCCACTAGGTCCTCTGTCATCCTGTTCCAGGACCTGAACTTTCCCCTCCCACCCACCCCAGAGTCTTTTACTTTAGTGCAATACACCAACTCCAGTCCAAGTTCTGCTTAGTGTTTCCTGATCTTGTTTTTCAACTTCTGCCTGTGAATGAGATCCTCCTCAAACTCCCTCTTATGAGTGGCAGAGCACTCCTTACCTGATCCAGGAATGCCAAGGCCTCCCACAGTGATTGAAGGAGATGTGATTCAGCCAGATGAGCTGGCTGCCCCCTAAGCTGGCAGTTAAGGCTGGATGGGTCTCGAAAGGAAAGAAGCCCCAGGCTGGGGTGACTTCTTTCAAATGCCAATACCACACTTCACCTACACTACCCTCTAGGAATTTTGAGAGAGATCATTTGTTTTAGAACCTGTGGAAACCATGATAGACGTACTAACTACTGTGCACAGAGCACTTTCCATGAACAGAACATGGCTTAAGCATCTCAGGGGCAATGCGAGATACTCAATTTTAGAGTAGGCTCCCGTGATCTTGCCTCCAGGGTATCACCCCACCAGAGTCCTGTCATCTGGCATTTTAACAGGGGGAGAATCTATAGAACCTTTGGTCATTCAAAACTGTGAGCTGTGCATCTTGGATGGAGCTTGAAGAAATCATGTTAAGTGAAATAAGGTAGAAGGATGAATAAGTGAATACGGATGAATAAGATAAGTCAGAAACAGGATGAATATGGGATGATCTCACTCTCAGGCAGAAGTTGAAAAACAAGATCAGAAGAGAAAACATAAATAGAATCTGAACTGGAGCTTGTGTATTGCACCAAAGTAAAAGACTCTGGGGTGGGTGGGGGGGAGTACAGGTCCAGAAAGGATGACAGAGGACCTAGTGAGGGTTGTATTGTTATGTGGAAAACTGAGAAATGTTATGCATGTACAAGCTATTGTATTTACTGTCAAATGTAAAACATTAATCTCCCAATAAGGAAATTTTAAAAAGCAACAAAAACCAAACCAAAACAAACAAGAAAAAAAAAAACAACAACTGCGTGTTGTGCCTGTAAAACCCCACCGCCTCTTTGGCTGCTGGAGGCAAAGGTGAGGCGGACGGCTGGAGGCTGGAGGTCCAGTGAGGTACCTGAGGAGCGGGGATGGGCGCACGGAGACACCTCCCTCCAGGAGTGCTTCAGAGAGACAACTCCATTTTACTGGGGTGAGAACAGGTTTATATATGGTTCGAAGAGGACAAAAAGGGGCAGAAAAGGGGAGAGGACCAATAGGGGGAGATCAGTCCAAATAAGGACTATCGGGGAAATAGCCATTGCTGGTATGTGCAACAAGGTGGCTGGTAAAGGAATTTATGGTCAGGCGGGTCCTGGTGAGTGGGGCTAATCTTACCTCTTGCCCGGGGTGGGGGGGCTCTTTTATTGTAGGGCAGTGATCCCTTCAGCTTCCCATAAGCTGAGGGGGGAAGCACCTGGCTACCTCTTTGCAGAGGGAGCCCAGGGTTCAATTCCCCCAAGGCCTGGGGTCACCTAGGGACCACTCCCCACACAAAACTGTTTATGGAACAAATGTTTATTGAGTTCTTATGGTGCATCTAGCATTGTTTTAGGTCCTGGAAATAGAGGTAAGGACAAAACAGGCACATGGCCCTAGCCTCAGGGTGCTGGCATCTAATCAGGAGAGACAAGCAAACAAAAACTTTTTTGTGTGTGTGACACTGAGAATGAACTCATGTCTGTGCACATGAACCACACTGCTGAGTAACCTTGCAGGCCAATCCTCTGTTCCCTTTTATTTTGGGGAAAGAGGTAAAAAGAGATGGAGAGTGAGAGGAGAGACACCACAGCACTACTGTACCAACATGACACCCTCTCACCTCCATTCATGGTGCTAGTATGTGGTGCTGGGATTCAAACCTAAGGCCTCACAACAAAATGTGAGGCCTTTCTCTCTGGACCTCTCCTCTCCTTTTTAGCAGTGTTAGGGATGTTCTGCAGGCAGCTGGCAGTCCATAAGCACTAACTTTGCAACCCTTACTGTCTCCATTTTCTCCAGTTTCAAAACTCAGGAGAAATCAGTGATGTAGAGAAGCAAAACAGGTAAGTGCCCAAGTCCTAGATGCCAGTGCAGAGGGGAGCCCCAGATGTGTCCTGTTCTCCTATGCAGAGAAACCTAAGGACTGGGGGAGGAGAGTTGATACCTGACTTCAGGCCGCCTTGGAATTAGGTGGCAGAGGTCCTGGAGGTGGTGCAGTGGATAAATCCTTAGCTTACAAACCCCTGCTCCTGAGTTACACACCGGTATTGCATGAGCCAAAGTAGTGCTCTGGTTCTCTCTCTTTTATATGTATGGAGAGAGAGAGAGAGAGAGAGAGAGAGAGAGAGAGAGAGAGATTGAGAATTGATGATGTTATCAAGTTGGAGGATAGGTTGGCAGAGCAGACAGCCTCCCAGACCTATACTTTGGGTGTCCTCTAACGCCCACTGCCACCCACTCTTCTGGGTTAGTAAGGAGAAAGAACAAGCTAGGCTAGGGGCAGATAGCACATGCTTCTCTGCTTGGTCTCCTCACTCCACTAGTGGAGGGAGAGGACAGGCCAGTCTCCTGCTATCCTGGGATTCAGCAGCCCCTTCCAACTTAGAGATGAGAGATGGGGAGCAAAAGAACACTTCACCCCATCATGGCGGCACCATTGCCATCTATGTGGAATGCCTGCTCTAGGTAGGAGGCCATCTGCAGTCTCTTAGGGGGTAGACCACACAAGCTGAGATTCAGGTGGTTGGCAGGGAACAGGGACACTCTGGTGCCCTTGTGTTTATGTCTGCTTGCAGGACTGGAAAGAGGGTGTGCATAGGGATGGTGACAGGTGAGTCTCTCTCCTGTGGTCACAGACATTCTCCCTTTGTCTTCATCTCTTCACACTTTGCTTGATGGGCAAAATGGAATCTGATGGACATTTGGTCACAGAGTCTGAGGAGGAAGGGAGGGGGAGGCATTCTGAGCAGAGCACAGTGATGGGAGGGGTAGTGAAGGCCTTGTCACTTCACTTTGTCACTTTCTGAGAAGTTCAGAAAGCTCCAACATTCTCCACTTCCAGAATTTCCAGGGGTCTAAAAGACAAGGCCCCAACCTCTGCACTCAGCATTCAGCAGGGGAGGTTGAGGTGGGTTTCCTGTTCTCTGTCATCTGACCGACAGGTAAAGGGATAGTGATGGATGAGAGGGTCTCGACAGATGATGGGACACTGAGCACTCACCCTGGTCTGCTGTAAGCAGTGACAATTCTATTCAGAGGAAGCCTTTTTACATCTGCCTTCTGGATTCTGCTCCCAGAGCCCAAGAGGAACCTCTGGATGGGAATCCTCACTCTGGGATGGGATTCACCTTTGGGGGCGCCTCCCGCTGTCAAGGCTCCAGCCTGAAACCAGCTTTCTCTCTAGTCCTTTCAGATATCATCCGCCACTTCAACCCCAGTGTTCTGAGACCCACATGCACCCCTGGGAAGGAGATGGCACCCCGCAGAGGGGCTGAGTAAGTCCCTAATCTGGCTTGTTCCAGGGCTGTGTGTGCCTGCTGGCCCTGGACTTGCACAGGGGAGACTGGGGATCTTGACAATGAGGACTGAAATAGTCAAAGAGGCTTAAGAATGGAAGACCATATGAAATCAAAGTGGAGTTTGTCTCACACTGATTTCTGTCTCATCAGCCTACTTTTCAGAATTACTGTGTGCCCTCTAGAACTCAGGGTGGGGTAGTATAGCCCTGAGCTCAGAGAATAGCCCCAGGATGGGGACACACTCCCAGCCCTCCCCTAAGATGTATTTCACTGCTGTTTCTCTCTGCCCTTCCCTCTGTGCAGGGGATTGTTGGCTCAGGCGGAGGAGCTGGTGAGGAGCATGAAAGAGAACCAGGTGAGAGCATCCGACGCTGGGGCTGGGCGGCCCGTGGCTGCGGGGCTGGGTTGTATCGAGCCGCTGAGGCTCCAGGGCCATCGCGTCCTGATCTTGACAGCCAGTGTGGCCTAGGCACCCCCAAAATGCAGGTTCACATTTTATTTTCCTGGCAAAGTCGTGCAAAATTCAGAAGCTACATTAAATGTCTTATCGTTTAGGGAGAGAATGGAGAGCCTGGGTTCTAGAATGAGGTCTGTGTGAGTGGCCTTCTTTGATTCTCCAATAATTAGTTGTGCTGGTTAAAGGGAATTTTTTCTTTTTCTTTTTCTTTTTTTTTTTTTTGCCTCCAGGGTTATTGCTGGGGCTCAGTGCCTGCACTATGATCCACTGCTCCTGGAGGCCATTTTTTCCCATTTTGTTGCCCTTGTTATTGCACCTGTTGTAGTTGTTATTGTTGTCATAGCTGTTGTTGTTGGATAGGACAGAGAGAAATTGACAGAGGAGGGGAAGACAGAGAGGGGGAGAGAAAGACACCTGCAAACCTGCTTCACTACTTGTGAAGTGACCCCCCCCCCCGCAGGTGGGGAGCAGGGGGGCTTAACTAGGATTCTTATGCCAGTCCTTGCGCTTTGCACCATGCGTGCTTAATCCACTACCACCAGGCCCTCTAGTTAAAGTGAATTTTAAGTTCCAGAATTCCCATTTATAAGATGAGGGGAATAAACGAGTGTGTGGCACAACTTGGGGAGAGAGATTAGACTTTCGATGTCCCTGGCAAAGGGCAATGCTCAGTAAAAACCAGCTGTCATTTCATTGGTGACCATTGCTGTTATTTACAACCATATTAATTTTAGTCTCAGAGGGAAGTCTCTGTAATATACATGCTAGAGCCCCGCTTTTCAGACACAACTAGGGATGTGTATAAGTTTGTAGTAAGCTTCCTCTAATCTCCTGTTCTCTTCTTATGTACAAATACAAAATTAAGGCCTGTCTTGCTACCAAGTTGACTCTACCCAGGCCTAGTGCCAGGACTCTAGAACCAAGCAGAAAAGCAATCAGAGTTCAAGAATTAAAACCAGGTCGGCTCATATTATAAGGGGACAGATTAGCATGGGAAATATATCATCAAGAGTTGGTTTCTCCACAACAAGAGTTTTCCAGGATTTATAGAAGAGCACTAGTGTTCTGGAAAGTAACTGGGAGGACTTAATCCAATCCTGCAACTTTGTAGTCGAGGAAACTGAAATCCCCAGAAGATGTGACCTACCCAAATTATACTTCTCATTAGAATGGAAATTGAATGCTCCTGAATCACAGTCTGGTTCTCCCAAGTGTACCTTGATGCCTCTTCAAAACAAAAATGGGGGTCCAGGTGGTAGTGTACTGGGTTAAGCATGCATAGTATAAAGCGCAGGGATCTCAGTTCTAGCCCCTGGCAGTAGTGACACTTCACAAGCAGTGAAGCAGGTCTTTAGGTGTCTATCTCTCCCTTCTCTCTCAATTTCTCTCTGTCCTATCCTATGGACAAAATGGAAAAATTGGCCTTCAGGAGCAGTGGATTCATAGTGCCAACATGAAGCCCTAGCAATAATCTCGGAAACAAAAGTAAAAGAAAAAATAACAGAAAACAAAATGAAAGTTTAGTTTTTCTTCACCATAAGTAGACAGTACTTACTACAGGAAAACTAAAGAAACAAGGATATTAAAACCATCCTTAAGCATAATAACCTAGGTAACCACTGTTGGCAAACACTTTTCCTGTCTAATCTATTTTATAAAATGAGAATGTTACTAGATACAGATTCCTCTTATAACCTTTTCCCTCAATATGACATTTCCCTTGACAGGAAGTACATTTTCTGCCTGACCGTAGAAGCTACAGCATGCTAGCCTTATTCACATTCTACAGTGTAAAGCCACTCCCATAAAGTCCTCTACTTTCAGATATTTACACTGTTATATTTTTATTTTTATGAACCAAGGTTTCATTACTATAGCTAAATATTTCATGTATTTTCATATTACATGTATTTCATATATTATATTATATTTCATGTATTTTCATATTTCATGTATTCCTTATATTATATTTTGGGAAATGGAATTGTTGAAGCAAAAGGTATACACCTTTTAGAAAAGTTTTATTTATTTATTTATTTATTTATTTATTTATTTATTTATTTTGCCACCAGGGTTAGCACTGGGCCTCAGTGCCTATGAGACAGAAAAAAAGGAAAGAAAGACAGGAGAGGTGTCACAACATCATCCCCCCCACTTAGGAAGCTTCCCTGCTGTAGGCACTCCCTCCCACGTGGTGATCAGGGCTTGAACCCAGGTCCTCACACATGGTAATGTGTGTAATCTACTGAGTGAATCACCTCCCAGCACTTTATAGAGCCCTGATCTTGCCACATTACCTTCTAGAATGATTATGCAACATATTTTTTTCATCAGTGAGACCAGAGCACCTCTCTATTTCCATGTGCAGTGCTGAGGTTTAAATATAGGCTTTCATGCATATAAGCGATGCACTCTGCTGCTGAGCCACCACCCCAGCTGGAGTTATAAAACTTCATCTCCCCACCTCTTTCTTTTTTGAAAAAATAAATTTATTGATATGTTCTCATGGGTATGAGTTATAATATTGAAAATGAAAGTTTATCCGTACTGTCTGCTGTGCTCTTCCCCATTGCCACAGCAACTTGACTTCCAGAATGACTGGAAGCTCATCAACGTGTTCTTCAGCAACTCGAGCCATTGCCACCTGTGTCTGTTCCCCCAGCAGGTAAGCTGCAGACTGGCGGGGTGGGGGGGGGGTGTTGCAAAGGCTGGGATGCGAGCAGAGTGAATGTTTGAAATCGGCCTAGTTGTCATGTGTCAGGCTGGTGGAATTTTCTAGAACTAAAGCAGAGAGGACTCAAGGGAGCATATACAGGGTTGTGTGTTTGTAACTGACCACCCTTTGTACCAGGGAAAGGAAGTGAATACATGGAGTCAACAGTTATTCTACAACAGAGGAAAATCCACTTCCTAGTTAGGTAGTATTTTTTTTTCAGCTCTTAAAAAAGTTAGAGAGACAGAGGCAGGGAAGGAGAAAGAAAAAGAGAGAAAGAAAGAGAAACCACAGCACCAAAGCTTCCTTCCATGCCATAAGGGCCAGGCCAGGACCAGAGTCATGTACAGGACAAAGCAGTGCACTATCCAAGTGCTTTCAACTCTAATTCCACTTAAGTACTGAACTTGGAAATCAAGTTTCTCCTTTTGAACAGTACAATTCACCATCATCTCCAGTTACCATGAGAAGTCTACTGTCTGTGTGAGTAGGCTATAAGCCTCTAACTTTTATGCAAACAGGCCTGAAGCATGTGTCTTCATTTATAGCATGTGTCTATGAAAGTGGCCATAACAAAAGCCCCTACTGAGCGTTGTCCAGCTTGGGTCAGTTGAAGTATAAAGGCAGCTTGGAAACCTAGGCAGTAGTGACAGAAATGGCACCCAGATTTATCCTCAGGATCTTGAAGTCTGGTTGCTACCACTGATCTGCTCATCTGTGATGTCAAAACACACATTCTCTCTTCTGGGGGCTCTGCCAGGTCACATGAGTGAAGTTACTTGAGGTGTTATTCCCTCTTTTTTTTTGCTTCTCTCTCTCTTTCTCTCTGTCTCTATCTCTACTTCATAACCCCACTGACTCCTGACCTGCCATTAAACTCTGTCCCCTACTTTAGTGATAGCAGGTCCTGGGAGAATGGCGATGGAAGCCCACCCTCCCTAACAACTTTTATTGAACATAGCTACAGGTAACCTATAGGTCTTCAATGAGCTCTGTTTTCACTTTCTGTTATCTCCCATACTAAGTGGTTTTTTTTTTTTTGTTTGTTTGTTTGTTTTTAACCAGAGTACTGCTCAGCTCTGGTTTATGGTGGTGTAAGGGATTGAACCTGGGACTTTGGAGCTTCAGGCATGAGAGTCTCTGCATAACCATTGTGCTATCTACCCCACTCCAAGTGAAATTGACATGGCATATCTATTCTCTGTTCTCCCCCCTGCGCCATGCACGTCGACATTTATTCATGAATTTGCATCAGGTTATTGAATACTAGAACAAGCATTTAAGCTTGTTGCCTTCCTCCTGATCTCTAACCAACCATGTATGCATCCATCCACAAGTGACCTATTCACTCATAAATTCATTTTCTCCTCTTACATACAGGTGTAGGCCATTACAGCTATGATGAGTTCATGCTAGTGTGTGTTTGATATTTTTAATGTGAATGCATTTTGTATTACCATCCGGGACCTTAAATTTAGGGTTTATTATGTTCCACCTTTAATTCTGATTTTCTCTGGATAAAAGTTATTCTGGAGGACAGGGAGGTGGCTCACTGGATAAAGCACAATACTTGCATGTGTTAGATCATAAGTATCAGAATGATGTTCTGGTTCTAAATAAATAAGTAAATAAAACTATTTTTAAAGTGGCTGACTCTATCAGATTTTGGGAACAGGCTCCTTGCTGGGAGCTCTAGAATTGCTCTTACCTTTAACTTTCCCTTTCCTGACATGAAAATTACATTTGGGAGGAATTTTGCTTTTCCTGGTGGCTAGCAAGTTTGGAAAGCCAGAAAATACTTCGTAGATTCATGGAACCTATATTTCTTTGTAGGGAGGGAGGGTCTGATCTGGACCTTGCTGCTATCATTTTCAGATGAGGATGGGACTTGGGGCGGGGAAAAGACAGGCCAGCTGTGAACCTGGCCATCCTTTGTTCATGTCCCCCATCCCCACCGGTGCTGAGCATACTTTGCCTCTCTCAGCAAAGGTTCGTGCAGGATGCCATGATCAAGCTCTCCGAAACCCTGGACTACTTGCACCAGAAGGTAAGGTTGTCCCCACCCCAACCCCCAGTCCTGGGGGATCTTGTGCTGGGAGCTTCCTGGAGGGGGAACCTTCAGCAACCCCTCCTTCTACAGATCAGCAGTGCTGCTACTAGCTGACCCTCAGATGACCTCACCAGATTGGAAAAAAGAAAGTTCTGGAAAGACCAGGCTTTTCATCACACAATGAAGGCCTCCAGGGCCTCACACATATGTGATTGCACTTCAGTGACAGAGAGAGGAGAGACACCACAGTGCCACTCCACTGCTCATAGAACTGATCCTGGTGCTGACTGTGATGCTCCTCTGTGGTGGCACAGGCTTTAACCTGCATCCTCACACATGACAAAAGAATTGATTCTTGAAATGCTATTTCTGAAAAGGATTTCTGGGGAGTTAGAAGCAATCTAGAACATAGTTTCCCACTGGGAACTCTCTGTGAGTCAGTTGGGGCCTTAGGAACCTTTCAGACTTTCCGGTCACAGCATGCTCTGAGACTCTAGCGAAGCTCTTTGGTTGTCGCTTCCCCTTTACCCCCTATCTAAAAGGCAACTTTTCTGTTTGAGGAGGTTCTGCATTCCTGTCGACACTGTGAAGGGAGGTCCCCTGTGAAACATGGTGAATGGTGCATTTCTGAAACACTAGTTACAAGACCTGCTGCTTTGAATTGATCCCAGCTGAATGTCCCCACACCTGATGTCCCATTTTATTTAATGAGAAACTCATTAGGCTCAACCAGGCCACAAACCAGGTTCAAAGATGGAATTCCAAAGATGCCTTCAGAAGGTGGTGGTGACTTAGTAAATTCTTGTAGCCTTTTTTCTCTTCTTAGATCCCCAGAGCCTATGTGAACCTGGTGGATCTCTCCATGTTCCTGGAGTCCTCTTCCTGGCTGGAGGACACTATGCCCACGTAAGAGGGGAAATAGTTGGGACTGGCATTTTATGAGTGGCTGTCACACACCAGACACATGAATTCATCCCGCTCATACTTTATTACTTTGATGGAGACGCAAAGGGAAGAAGAGATTGAGGAAGGACGAACTAAATGTCTGAGATGAGATACTCATGAGAGTCGTGGGTGGGTGAGACTGGACAAGAGTCACTTGCCAGTGCCCTTTTGGGGACTGAAAGAGAGGGTGAAATATTTCATCTGGTTGGTATAGTCTGGGTACCCTACCCCCAGAATAATTTCAGGATTTCAAAGCCAGCTTTGCTCAAACATCTATGAACCAACTACTGTTACTTCTAGAAACTGAAAAAAAAAATGTAACCTCAAAATATTTAATTCTCACAGAATCTGATTCACATTTACTTCTGAAGTCTTTTTTTTTTCATAGAATTTCAGCTTGTTGAGTTCAAATCATAAGATTTCTGGTCTTCCATCTAGAAAAAAAAATTGACTGGAATAAATTCTAAGAGGTTGGGGGTTTGGGTAAAGGAACAGGCAGAATTGAGGGAAAGCAGAGCTCTGAAGGTGACAGTGCACGGAGTAGGGGGAGAATGGGTTATGGCAGGGTTCTGGTGTGGGTAACAATGACTGTGTTACCCACAGTTCAGACCTGTCACTTCTCACCCAGAAAGCTAGACACTGACAATGATGCTTTTTCCACTGATGCAAGGAACATTTTAGGAGGTGCCTGCCCGAGAGCATGACAGAGTTAAAAGCTCTGAAATTAACATCTTCCCAAGTTAACACTTTTAAAATTCATTTTATTTAATGCATTGTTGAGAAATGAGCCCAGGATTTTGAGCATGTTCTAATACTACTGAATTACCTCAGTGGCCCAATTTCCCATTTTCCTGTTTACTGTTTATTTTATTGAGAGGAAATAGAGAGGAGAGATAATATATATACCAACTCCATCTTCCATGGTGTTCCCTCAGTGCCCACCATGTGCTCCCATATGGCTCCAGGGCTTGAACCTACAGTCTCACATACAACAACCCACATGCTCTAACTGGTTAGCCATCTCTCAAACACTTGAAGAGTATACCTGAGGTTGAGGTGGAAGGGTCCAAGGGAGACTAGTAAGTGACCTCTTTGGGGTGTTAGACTTATTGATTGCAAGGACTCGGTTGATTCTTTTGTCACCTCAACTGCTAGCATGAATGATACTTCCATTTTATTTTTCAGTGGAGACTCAAATCTCTTAATATTACCTTATGTCCTGTTACAATATCCTAGAGAAATTATTATTATTATTGAGATAATCTGGGGTGAACTTTATGCCTAAGGAAATGAAAGCTATGGAATTGTTGATGAACTCCTTAGTGCGTCACAGGGAAAGGTGTTGGTTAAGGAAAGATAATGTGGTATATTAAAGGGGAAAAGTGAATACTGTCGGGGATGGGGCAGTAGTACAGCAGATTAAGCGCACGTGGTGCAAAGCACAAGGACCAGTGTAAGGATCCAGTTTGAGACCCCAGCTCTCCACTTGCAGAGGGGCTAGCTTCACAAGCGGTGAAGCAGGTCTGCAAGTGTCTATTGTTCTTTCCCCCTCTCTGTCTTCCCCTCCTCTCTCGATTTCTCTCTGTCCTACCCAACAACAACAAAGCAGTAACAGCAATAGCAACAAGGGCAACAAAAAATGGGGAAAAAAAAGGCCTCCAGGAGCAGTGGATTCGTAGTGCAGGCACCAAGCCCCATAACCCTGGAGGCAAAAAAAAATTAAAAATAAAAAGTGAATACTATCATGGTTATAAGGGAATATGGAATCTTCCTGCCTAACTAAATTTCCCTTCACCATGAGGAGATTGAGAAGAAGTAGTCTCCATTCCTTGACCCAACCCTGAGGAGGGAGAGACAGGAGAACTGGGTCTCCACAGTTCTTTCCACCCTAACCTTTATTTAAAAAAATTTATTATCTTTATTTGTTTATTGGATACAGACAGTCAGAAATCAAGGGGAATGGGGTGGTAGAGAAGGAGTGAGACAGAGACACCTGTAGCCCTGCCTCACCACTTGCAAAGCTTTTCCCCTGCAGGTGGGGACAGGGGGCTCAAACCTGGGTCCTTGCACACTGTAGCATGTGCACTCAATAAGGTGCGCCACCACCCAGCTCCCACCCTAAACTTTATGTATTTCTATGCAGTGGTTTGTAATGAACTTAGGGCCTTGTGTATTAAGTGACTCCTGGACTGAGTTTTCTATACTTTTTTGAGAGGAGACTTAGACAGAAAATGAGAAGACATTATTAACACTTTTCTACCATTCATGGAACTTCCTGGTGTCATCGATGGTGTTGTTAGGTGGTATAGGGGCTTGAACTCAAGGCTCACACAAGCTAAGGTTTGCATTCTGCTGGGTAAGCTGTCTTCTGGTACAAGTTTACCCTAGATTCTCCAAAAATTTGCTTCCTCCCTTTTCCTGTACTCTCTAAGATGTTCAACCTCTTTTTCCCCACTGCCTAAAGCATACCCAGGTCCCCACAGTTCCCACTTCCCCCAGGGGCATCCTGAGTGGCCCCACCACTGCACCCACACTCATTTCTGCATGATTTTCACACACAGCCAAGAGACAGAGACCTGCAAGTGCCAAATCCAGAGCACCACGCTGTATGAGGCTGTGACACAGTGGTCCTATCAGGTGAGTGCACTCTGGAGACTTGCTGTTGGCTCACAGGGGTGGGTATCCATGGACAAGAATGGCGGTGGGAGAAATAGTTAAGGGGCATGTTTGATAGTCCAGAACCTTTCCAAATGAATTGTGAACCAAGAGTTAAGAACGAAAAAGACAACTGCTCTCAGTTTATTTCCTGACAATGGTTCAGATGCCTAAGTGTAAAATGGACTTTGTAGCCACTGGGAGGGGTGGTGGGGAGCAGTAGTGGTAACTGAGGGAAAAATTCATGAAGAACTCTACAGGTTCTCTCTGAAGTGCTCTTGGTTATTGCCCTGCCTTATACCGATGCCTTGTAAGAGATAAGCTGGTTTTGCCCAGTCTGGGCTTGTAGCCCTGACTACAGTCACAGGACAATTCCAGCCTCTGGAAAATGTGCTTTCTAGCTTAGAGAGAGACCCAAAGGGAAGACATGGATAATTCAGTGGAAACCACTGTCCCTATCAGCAAAAAGCTCAAAGTGTGACTCCTACTTGCTTGTGTCAACATCATGGTTTTTAGTTAAGAAAAAATTATGTGTGGAGTCACAGGGGCAATTCTCTCACTCTAGAAATGAGATGATTTTGAGTTATTAATGGGAAAATCTCCCTATAGAATGTCACTCTTGAAGAGACCATGGGTTCTTAGCATATATTCAGTCACAATGCATTTCTTGAACTTCCAAAGAAAGTATTTCAGGTCTGTCTCTGGGATTACCTGAAGCTGAGCCTTGAGAGGAAAATTAGTTTAGTTCATCAAAGAGCTCTGGTATATGAGCTCAGAGGGAACCTTCAGATGGCACTGGACTAAAGACAACAGTTGATACAATCCTCAGGGGCCTTCTGAGAGCTCTCTGGTCAGAGATCAGTTCTTGCTGAAGCCAAATGTAGCCTAGTGCCACAGAAAGCCAAGCGCGCTCACCTACTTCTGCATTCTTACTTGTCTCAGAAAATATTTAGACAAAAGGGGTTGGAAAACCAAGAGGTGGATCCAAGGGTATGAGGAACAATATATATAGTCTTTGCTATCAAATGATGGTTTAGGTTTCTCCATCCCAGTTATGCCGGCGGGCACAGAGCCCTGAGGAGAAGGCGAAATCAGTTCTGCTTGAGTTGCGGCTAGCAGTTATGTGGCCCCCAAATAAGACTGAGGGGCTGATCTTGCATCGACCCCTTGCACTCTCCTCTTTACTCAGCTAGCCGCTTAAAGACTGAGACTTTGCCTCCAATAAGTGGAAGAAGCTGCAGTTTCCAAATCTGCCTTAGAGAGAAATGCCAGAGAGGCTTCCTACCTGGTGTGCTTGCCTGCTGGATTTCTGATATGCTGACACTCTTCTGCAGAAGCTTAAAATTTTCCCTTAATAATTCAGATCCCATGTATTTGCTTCTTAATTTTGGTAGTTGAAGTCCTTCTAACAAGGGCAAACTGTCAAGATGTTGAGGACATTAGTTCATCTGGTCTCCTGGATCCCCCCTAGTGTGTGTGTGTGTGTGTGTGTGTGTGTGTGTGTGTGTGTGCGCGCGCGTGTGTTTTCCTAGAGAAAATCTTAACAACAGATCTGAGGCTTGCAAACAGCAAGCAGGAACTGAGTGGGGGATAGGAGTTTCTGCTCAGTGTTCATTCTTTGCTAATTCGGTTTTTAACATTCCAACTGATCCTTATGAAGTCAGTTATTAGGAACTGAGTGCTAAGAATGATTTACCTATGACTTAAGCCAATTCACCCATTTCAGGTCACTCTGTTAATCTAGAGCCGTATCAAGTAGACATCTCCCTTTAGGACCATGGTTCCCCTGAGTCTACACCTCTCTGCTCCCTTCCTCAGGAAACCTGGGAACGAATCCTGTTCTCCAGCAAGTACAACCAGCAGGAGTCCTTTGCCTTGACTTACCAGCCCTTCTTCATCAAAACAAGCCTATCTCCTCCATCAGTAAGTATGAACCACCATCTCTCATTCTCTGACCTCAGCTGACTCCACTGAACTCAGTTCTGCAGCCTCAGGGAAATACTGATAAATTCTCTTATACTTCTTGAAACAATTTGTCCACTGGGTTGTATAGCACCTGCAGACAGATTCTTTGAGGTTAGACAGTCCAGAGCTAAAGAGAAAGGTCCAGGCCTGCCTAGAGATGGCTCACCTAATAAATACACTGTGCACCTCATCATGCTGGAGTCCTTGGACTTGAGCCCTGGTGCCAAGTATCGTGTGCAGCATCAAGGGAGTTCCATGATGCTGTTGTGTCTCTCCTTTCTGTACCTATTCTTTGTCTCTGTTTTCCCCTCTGCCCTCTCTCTTCTTCTCTTTCTCTTTTGCTACCTCTCCCTCTCTCTCTGCCTCTCTCCCCCACTCCATCTCTTTATAGCTTTCTCTCTGTATCTCTACTGTAAAAATCTTCTGTGTGCTTTTGTTGTGGTTTATAACAATGGCAGGTTTATTGGGTACAACTATTGTTCGGCTACAATAACCATGTGCCAGGAGCCAACCACAAGGGCAGGAATTGAAAGTCAGAAGCATGTGAAAGGAACGAACTCCTGTCAGATGCTTGTTGAAATAGCCTTCTATACTTATAACCCCTTGTGAATTTATGTCCTGTGTCTAGCACCTGTCATATGCTCATGACAAGAGCTAACCACACCTCCTTGGCCCAGCTTCCCTTGGGAAATATTCCCAACATATCTCTATCATTAAACTAAACAAAATAGTTAGGAAAATAAATAAATGTTTTAAACAGAGGTTGTAGGCACTCAGTGAAATCTTTTCATGCCTATCTGAGAAGAGTACATTCCTACTGGTGTCAGACATTCACCCTCTTTGTTTTCCCTTTTTTGACATCTCTGAGATACCTGCAGCACTCTTTTCTGCTTCTCTTTCAGAAGGAACCTCTTCTGTGGGATCCCACTGTAATGGCCTTGCATCTCTGGAACAGCATGGTGAGTAGTGGAGGGGCCCTGGAAGGTTCCCTGTGTCAGTGGGGGCTGGAGGGGCCTGTAGAAGGGCCTTGAGGATAATCAGGGACAAGGGACCAGGACTTCAGATCTCCCCTGTCCTGGACCATCATACATCAATTTTCCTCCTAGAATAAAGCTATAATCATTTAAAAAATAGTCTTTATTACTTGAAAGGGACAAAGTGAGCAGGAACTGGGTGAGGGTGTTTACATCTCCAAACCAGTGATTCCTCATGTAGTACGTGCAATAGAATTCTGTGGAAGGTTTCTTAAAGTGTAGAGAACTGGACATCCCCACTCTCAGATTGTTGATGGTGTACGTCTGAGGTAGGGGCTGGAAAATATGTAATTCCTATGTATTCCAAAGCCAGGGAAATCTCTGAGAAACTGGACTAAGGAGTCTTTCTTAGAGGTGCCCAGTAATGCTGCCAGCACACAAGACTTTTCTGTTTTAACAGTCAGTTTCTTTTTCAGATGGAGCCAGCAGGACGTAAGGAGAAGCCACTCAGTGCAGTGGAGAGGACCTCCATCAGCTGTCCCCCTCAGGTAGGCAGGAATGAGGGTTCAGGGACTAGAATGTTATTAAATGGGCAAAGATGGATCTCCAAGAGGGTTTTCTATAAATTAAGACCTACACTGGATGAGACATTGATCTGTTGAAAATCTTGTGTCTGTTCTTATGGACCTGGGCACAGCTTTGAATACTAGGTAGACTTGAGTTTTATAACTGGGCCAAGAGAGTGTGTGGCAGAATTGAATCCCTTCTACACTAGTGGAGGGCATAGCAAGAAAACTCCAGCCCTTCTAGTCCAGAAACTCCAGATGCTGAGATGAGAGCACAGATATGTTCCTGATATATGCTAGATAAATAATTAATATCACTGAGTGCATAAATGAGAAATTGGCCACTTAATGCTACTCAGTTTTTTTGTTTTCTCAATGAATTGGCAAGGTGGTTTTTATAAATTTTTTTTTTATTACTTGGCCATAAGATCTACCTAAATTCCTCTTTTACCATATGTTATTTTTTTCTCTATACTTAGACTACCAGGAAGTCCTTATAGAAATATGTTACTTGGGGCCGGGTGGTGGCACGCCTGGTTAAGTGCACACATGACAGTGCCCAAAGACCCAGGCTCAACCCCCTGGTCCCCACCTGCAGGGGAAAGATTCACAAGTGCTGAAGCAGTGTTTCAGGTGTCTCTCTGTCTCTTCCCCTCTCTATATACCCCTTCCTCTCCATTCATGGCTTTCTATCAAAGATTATAATAAAAAAAATTAAAAAAAAGAAATATGTTGCTTTTCCTGGTAAATTCTTGGGTAAAGGTAAAGAGTTGCTGAATCTCCCTTACCAGTGGACATCTAAGTTTTGACAAGGGGGCCAAAAGTACTAAATAGAGAAAGAAGTGTCTTTTCAACAAAAAGTGCTGGGAAAACTGGGTTGAAACATGTAAAAGAATGAAATTGAGCCATAACATTTCACCACACACAAAAGTAAACTCCAAATGGATCAAGGACTAGGATGCTAGACCAAAAACTATAAAATACTTAGAGGAAAATATTGGCAGGACTCTTTTCCATCTAAGTTTTATAGGCTTCCTCAATGGTTCTGATCCAATTGCAAGGAATACAAAAACAAAAATAAACCAGTGGGACTACATCAAATTGAAAAGCTTCTGCACAGTAAAAGGAGCCATGCCCCCAAACAAAGACATTCCTTACAGAATGGGAGAAGATCTTTATATACCATACATCAGACAAAAGGCAAATGACCAAAATATACAAAGAGCTCACCAAGCTCAGAAAGAAAACAAACAAGCAAGCAAGCAAAAAGGAGGAGAAGCTATGAGCAGAATAATGTCTAAAGAGGCCAGGTGGTGGCACACCTGGTTAAGTGCTCACATTATAGAGCACAAGGACCCAGGTTCAAGCCCTGGGTCCTCCCCTGCAGGGGGAAAGCTTCACAAATGGTGAAGCAGGACTGCAGTTATCTCTCTGTCTCTCTCTCCCTTCTATCTTTCCCTCCCCTCTCAATTTCTCTCTGCTTCTACCCAGCAATATATATTCCAAAAAAGAGATCCAAGAGGCCAATAGACAAGAAAAAATGCTCCAAGTCATTGATTGCCAGAGAAATGCAAATAAAGACAACAATGGATACCATTTCACTCCTCTGAGAATGTTATATATCAGAAAAGGTAGCAGCAGCAAATGCTGGAGCAGTTGCAGGAGCAATGGAACCCTTCTGCACTGCTGGTGGGAATGTCAGTTGGTCCAACCTCTGTGGACAGCAGTCTGGAGAACTCTGAGAGGCTAGAAATGGACCTACCCTATGACCCAGCAATTTTCCTGGGGATATATTCTAAAGAACCAAACACACCCGTACAAAAAGATGTGTATATGCATACCTATGTGCATAGCAGCATGATTTCTAACAGCCCAAACCTGGAAGCAACCCGGGTGTCCTACAACAGATAAGTGACCTAGAAAATGTTGGTATAAATACACAGTGGTAAGAATGGAAGCTACTCTCTGCCCTAATCCAACTCTCTAGCCCTTTTCTCTTCTCTTATATCATCTTCTCAGACAACAATTTTTTCAAACTACATGTTAGCTATTAAACTCAAGCAAAAACTACAATGGTTGTGGGTCCCTAGGAGCATGGCTAAAATGTACTTCCTAGCTTCTTTCCACTGTAAGATTCCTGTTCTCATCTGCTTTGTTTCTGCTTTTTTTTCTTGTTCACTAATCATTTTATCCCACTTTATATCTTGATGCCTTTCAACCACCAAGTTGCAGACACTATCATGATTCCATCCTGAATTCCCTGGGCAGATGGCCTCACTAATGTGTCTTGAAACCTCGCTTCTCCAGAGCCCTGCTCCACTAGGGAAAGATAGAAACAGGCTGGCAATCAACCTGCCAATGCCCATGTCCAGTGGAAAAGCAATTAAAGAAGCCACAACTCCCACTTTTTACACCCCAAAAAGAATTTTGATTTATACTCCCAGTGGGAGAGAAATGATAGGGGGAAGATGACCAGAGGGTTCTGAACTCTACTTCATCAGGAACTGGAGAGAGAGGAGGAAAAAGGAAAAGGGGAGGGATATTTGGATGTAGTAATAGGTGCATGTGTGATTTGGGAAGGAAGAGAAGATGAGACATTTTAAAAAAGGGCAAATCTATACAAATATAGACAGGTAGTTGTAGAAGTAATAATTATATCTGCAACCTTAGGAGAACTTCTATAGCTTACAGTGGAGGGACTGGGGAATTCAAGACTCTGGTGGTGGGAATGGTGTGGAGTTGTACCCCTGTTATCTTGTAATTTTATAAATCAGTATTAAATCACTAATTAAAAATAAAAAATACACAATGAAATACTATTTATTAAAAATGACAAAACCACCTTCTTCACCTCATCTTGAAACTAAGAAATTTCAGAGCAGTGGCAAACCCAGTTAAGCAACATTGTACAAAGGCAAAGACCCAAATCTGGGCACCTGATAACCCGCCTGCAGCGCAGATGCTTCCTGAATGGTGAAGCAGGTCTGCATGTTTCTATCTTTCTCCCTCTATCTCCCATCCCTTCTCAATTTCCCTCTGCCCTACCCAATAAAACAGAAAGAAAGAAGGAAAGAGAAAAAGAAAGAGAAAAGAAAAGTTTAATAAATGGTCACCAGGAGCAGTGGATATGTAGTGCTGGCACCGAGCCTCAGTGACTGGAGGTGAAAAGGAAAGGAAAGGGAAGGGGAAGGGGAGGAAGAAATGAGCTCCCTCAGGTACTTGATGAACAGCACAGAGAAGAAAGGTCAGAGAATGGTTTTTGCATGTATTCTGGCTGGGGGTGGTATGGGACTCAGTGGTGGACACCCCCCTTACACGCATGAAGCTCTAGGCTTGATCCCTGGCACTTCGATAGCATCCAAGAAAACTCTGATGGTGGAATACTACTTTGCTTTCCATTTCTTACTGTATCTCTCATTCTAAAAATAGGGGTAGGAATTGGGCTATAGTGGTAAGTCAGTGGTAATATATGCATCCTAGACCCTGGTTTGATATCCAACACTCACTTAAAAAATGAAATTCCATGGTATGATCTCACTCATAGAAGCTGAGAAATAAGAAGAGAAGGGGAAACACAAAGCAGAACTTGGACTGGGTTTGATGTATCACACCAAAGTAAAGGATTCTGGGGTCTGGGGGCAGAGTTCTTCTCTGTGTTGTCTATTAAGTAGCTGAAGAAATTAATTTCTGGGGGTCAGGCAGTAAGTAGCACAGTGAGTTAAGCGCACATGGCGCGAAGCGCAAGGACTGGTGTAAGGATCCCGGTTCGAGCCCCTGGCTCCCCACCTGCAGGGGGGATCACTTCACAAGTGGTGAAGCAGGTCTGTAGGTGTCTATCTTTCTCTTCCTTTCTGTCTTCCCCTCCCCTCTCTCAATTTCTCTCTGTCCTGTACTACAATAATTACAGCAATAGTAACTAATAATAACAACAACGATAGACAACAAGGACAACAAAAGGGGAAAAATAGCCTCCAGGGGTAGTGGATACATAGTGCAGGCACTGAGTCCTAGTGATAACCCTAGAGGCAAAAAAAGAAAAAAAAAGAAATTAATTTCTGCTTTGAAATTTTCAATTTGCAATGCTCAGCAACTGTGTGTGTGTGTGTGTGTGTGTGTGTGTGTGTGTGTGTGTGTGTGGCAATTATATCAAGTTACACTTTTACTAGTGATTTAGTAGTGGCTTGCTTACAGCATTTAAAATTACATATGTATAGTTCCACACTGTCCCCACCACCAAGATTCGGTAACTCCATACCTCCAAAAATAACCACCATAGTTCTGGGAAAATTTGAGTCAGTTTGGCTAACCAAAGATACTAATTTTTGGTTCATTGTTGTAACACATTGCTTTGTTGCTACAGGAGAGTCCCTACCTATTTACCTTCCAGAACAGCAACTCCCAGCCCCATTGGCAGACATTTCCTGAAATGCTTAAGGTAATGTTTTTCTGTGATTAAAAAATGTAAACAAACCAAATATACCAAGGGTTGTACCCCTTTTGAGACTCTGGAAGCTTCCCTTCCACATGGGCTATTATGTTCTGGATCTCTGTGGGCAGGCTAGAAAGGGAGAAGAGTTTGAGATATGGCTGTCCCCAGGGTCCGTGGAGCAGTTTTTTCTTTGGACAATACCACGACTTCCCTGTCTGTGTCAGAGCACTCTATGAAGCCTGCTTCATGTGGATTTTGATGTAGGACAAGAGTTTTAAAGTTCTCCTCAGATATCTGGCAAATCCTTTTAAAGTCCTCTGGTGACTGAATCTGAAGAGTAGTTACGAAAAGGCAGAGAAATGTAGGGAAGTCTGAGAGCAGACGCTGGACACCTGGAAGTCTCAGAAGTCAGCCCACACTTGCTCTGGGCTGCTTCAGATCCTCTCCTCAGTCCCGCCTCACTTACTTCAGAAGTCTCTTTCTGATACTCTCTGTCAACTGAAACAGGGAACTGTTCACTCCCCTGAGATCCAAGAAGCATTTAGAACCCCTCAGAGGACTGGGGACTGATGGGAGTTGAGACAAGGTTGATCCCACCGCCCACTCCTGCCCTCCCTGTTCTATAAAAGAGGGAGAGACTACCTCCAAGCAATGTTTCAGATGCGACACTGAAATTGGAGTTTCACTCTAACACACACAAGATACAGTAGGAAAGACCTCTCTGATTTAGCCACTCGTTTCACTGCTCTGGATTCAATTCAGTTGCTTCCATACACTGACTCTGTGTTATGGGACAAAGAAGTGAACTGCTCTGTGCCGCGTTTGTTCCATTTTTCATCTGGAAAATGCTAATGTAATATGTTGTGATGAGACCCTCGATGAGTGGGTATTTCTTTAATATTTATTTTTATTTTATTAGATAGAGACATAAATAAATCAAGATGGATAGAGAGGAAGAGAAAGAAAGACAGCTGCAGCTCTACTTCACTGGTCATGGAGCTTTCCCCCTTCTAGTGGGGACGGAGAGCTTGACCCCAGATCCTTGCACTCAGTCAGATGCACCACAGCCTGGCCCCCAATGGGTGGGTACTCAGAGAACACAGAGGAAGAGCAGCCTACAGACATGCGTGAGCAGAGGTTTCCCAAAGGGACTTCATGACTGTAACCTTCAAAGATGACTAAGACTGAGCTGGGTAGAGGGACTTGTGAGGACACGGGAGGCAGGGAGTGAGGATGAGCCAAGGGTTTGGGTTGCAGCACCGAGGTATGGCGAGCACTGAGAACTGGGTGTAGGACAGGTGTAAACTGTTGGGGAGTGGGGTGGGGCAGCGGTGCACCGGGTTAAGTGCACATAGTACAAAGTGTAAGGACCCACACAAGGATCCTGGTTCCAGCCCCTGGCTCCCCACCTGCAGGGGGATCGCTTCGCAAGCAGTGAAGCTGGTCTGTAGGAGCCTGTCTTTCTCTTCCCCTTTCTATCTCCCCCACGTTCTCAATTTCTCTCTTTCCTACCAAAAAAAAAAAGGCCACAGGAGCAGTGGATTCATAATACAGGCACCAAGCCCCAGCAATAAGCCTGGAGGCAAAGTAAATAAATAAATATAGATAAGTAAACAGATCAATATAACTGCTAGGGAACCTCCTGAGTTATACGAAGGAGGGTGGGCTTTCTGTTGGTGTGAACATGCAGACAAATCCTCACTGAGCATCTGCTGTGCACTATTCCAGTCCCAAGGGACACAATAAAACAGAGAGTCTCTTGGTTTTCACTGAGCATGCAGGTCATTTATTAAATTATGCGGGGCACGGGGGAAAGAGGGAGAAAAGAGAGGTAAGTGGAGGCTACTCTGAATGGATTCAGAGGCTGGGGAGGAAGTCCGTGACACCTAAAGTGGTGTTGCTATTAACACTGTACCTTTGCAGGCAAGAAATGACAGATCTAAAAGTCAGACAGAAACAGACTGGCAGTGAGGGGGCATTTGGAAAAAGCATTTGGAAAAAAGACGTAGAATGTCAGTCGGGAGAGAACGTGTGAGGGAGAAATTTTATAGAACACTTAAAGTTTCCATTTAATATAGTATTTTTTCAAAATAGAGGCCCATGACTCTGATCTAATTTCTGACACTGCAATGTCCATTTCCTCTCATTATTGTGTGTCTCATTTCAGCAAGTGCAAGGAGTACAACTCCAGTGTCCAGACAAGAACCCCTCCAGCACAGTTCCCACATCAGGTACAAACATGAGTCAAATGCTTGTTTAATTCCTGGGAGACATGACACCATCCAATGCAGAAGGCTTGAGGTGACCACGACTTCACACACCATCTGAGATACACTCAAAAAGGCTACAAGGATGATAGAGAACAGCTGGGGAAATAGTTCAGCTAGCACAGTGCGGGACTTGTGAGGACAGTGTGTAACTTTGTGAAGTCGTGAGTAATTATTATTTAACTGAAAGATGATAATGACTCAGTGGTCCGGAAGCATCTACCGGGCATAAATGGTACGCTAGCCTTTCACTCAGCTTGATAAACTCTAGAGCTTCTAACACATGCAAGGCATGTACTTTTCACATACATTCACACTCACACTTGGTAGACAGAAACATGTTTCTAACCCTGTGCCAGCATTTATCACCACGGGATAAGTCTTTCCATAAATCTTCCAAACCAGAGAGCAATGGGCTTGGCAGCCCTGGCTGACAACTGAGAGAAAATTGGTTTATTGGTTTATGATTCTATCTGGTTTAAATTGTTGGGTTATTCAAGATAAAGCTTCAAAATGCTCCTTTTCCTTTTGTTGTGTAGCTAATAATTGTCTTAATCTGTACTCTGTTGTAATTCATGCTATTTTATCATAGTTTGGAGGGCCTCTGGCAATAGCTTTCCCTCTCTCTCTCCTCTCTCTCTCTCTCTCTCTCTCTCTCTGGCTCTCTCTCTCTCTCACACACACACATACACACACACTATAGGAATCATGGTGAGTGGATGATGCGTTTTTCAGTTTCTTTCAAGGCATTGGACATTCTGTTTCACAAGTTTAGCAAAAATTTGACCCACATCAATCTTTCTCCCTTCCTCCTTTCTTTCTCGTGTGAAGTTAACCCTCTTTTATTTTTTCTGTTATAGGTATGTTTCTTCTGCTTTAATTTAAAAATCATTCTATTGGTAAAACATTGCTTACAGGGTGGTTGACACCTGGGTACAGTTTCTTATCTCCACATGATAGGTACTTGCACACCACTCACCCCACCAACTTAAGCCCTTTGCTACCATCATGCACTGAGTCTGCAAGCCCCTCTTGTCTTTCCCTCCCCAGAAGTCCTTTGCTTTAGTGTAATATACCACACCCAGCCTGAGTTTCACCCCATGTTTTCCCTTCTTTCCTTGTTTCTTAAATTATACTTAAACACAAGATCATGTGTTATTTGTCCTTTTGGGGGGCTTATCTCATTTATTATCATTCTTTCAAGTCTCATCCAAGATGGGTCAACAGAGATGATTTTATCATTTTTAGCAGCTTGAGACCCACCTTCTAATATGTAATAAATAAAATTTAAAAATAAAGTGGTTTAACCATAAAATGGAAAAGGAATGAAGCAAATGTGGGCAACTCATGAAAGTATTTTGCAACATGAAAGAAGCCAGAGGCACAGGTCACATATAGTCAGATTTTATTTATTACAAATCCAGAATCAACAAAATATATAGATGGGAAATTGACTAGTGGCTTCCAGAGACCAGAAAGAGGGGAGTGGGGAGAATTGGGATACACTGGATTTGAATCTACTTTGGGGGTATTGAAAAGGTTTCAAAGCTAGAAAGAGATAGTACATAATAAATCTGCTAAATATCACTTAATTGTTGACTAGATCATTTTAATTCTTTAAAATATGGAGGTTAGGGTTAGGATAAAAATAATAAGAATTCAAAAATATGGCAGTGTAAAGGCATTACTCTTATTGAGAGAAACTGAACCAGATTTTTATAATAAAGATATTTTATCCTCTATTAGATTAGGAAATTGCTAAATCTTTTAAAAAATATTTTTGTCTTTATTTATTTGCTGGATAGAGACAGTCAGAAGTTGAGAGGGAAGGGGGTGATAGAGAAGGAGAGAGACAGAGCTGCAGCCCTGCTTCACCACTTGTGAAGCTTTCCCCCTGTGGGTGGAGACCAAGGGCTCAAACCTGGGTCCTTGCACACTGTAACACGGGCGCTCAACCAGATGCGCCACCTCTTGGCCCCTGGAAACTGCTAAATCTTTACAGTTCCTTCCTCACTCTGAAACCCTATTAGCAGGGACTGTCTGATGTCCTGAGGAGCACTGCTCATCTGTGGCACTGGGTGTCACCCCACACCCTCCAATTCCCCCAAGCAACACAAATCTACTCTCCAGACAGGGTTCTGATACCCCAAGGGTATGTGTGTGTGTGTGTGGGGGGAGGCTCACAACAACATGGAAGCTATGAATCGCTTTGTCCAAAGTAAATTGCTATTGAAAATACACTCCCTGTCCTCCTGAAAGACCTTCGTTTATTCTTGGGGAGACCTCAACCTTCATCTGCCATTCACTCCCCTTATGTCCTCCCAGTCCACAGGCTGAAGCCAGCTGACATCAAGGTCATCGCGGCCCTGGGCGACTCTCTCACGGTGAGTTCCTCTCAACCACAGAAGAAAGGGGCAGGAGGGAAGCTCTAGGTTGAGGTGAAACCCCAGAGAGGAAAAATCTCCCTCCTGGCTCTGAAAGATGGCCATCTGTGTTCCAGCTTCCAGTCCCTCTCCACCATCCCTACCTACCATTCTTTGCCCAGTGTGGTTTTTCCCACCTCCATTCCAACTTTCTGTATCTTCTTGTGACCTTGGCATAGAGGAGAACACATGAAGTGGGGATTCTCTGTGATAGAAGTGATTCAATCCCTCAATGATGGGGCAAAGATGGACCAGGTCTGTCATCTGTGGCATAGCAGGTTTTGTTTAGCTTGGAGAGGGAAGAGTGGTGGTTAGGGGAAGCTAAAAGAAGATTGCAAGGAGAGGAGGAAGATGAGCGGAGGTAGGGAGAGAACAGGAGTCAGTGAAAGAGATGGTAGTACTTGTTTGGGACTAATGATCTCACTCATAGACAAAAGTTGAAAAACCAAATCAGAAGGGAAAACACTGAACAAAACTTGAACTAGAGTTGGTATATTGCACCAAAGAAAAAGACTTTGAGATGTAGGGGGGGAGGGTTGAGGTCCTGGAACATGATGGCATAGGAAGTCCTAGTGGGGGTTGTATTGTTATGTGGAAATGTAATGCATGTACAAACTACTGTATTTTACTGCTGACTGTCAACCACTAATCCTCCAATAAAGAACTTTTCTTTTTAAAAAAAAAAAAAAGAACAAATTTAGAAACTGCACATCTGTCACGTGTATTCTCTTGAAATTCTTTTCAAGTGAAAATTGCATCGGACCCCAGAAGACAACCCTACCTCAAACACCTTTGTTCAGCACCACCCCATAGCCCACAGAGAAACTATCAAGGAAAAGCAAATTGAATCGCTAAAGAAACTGGGCATGTGTGGGTCTGGGTGGGGGCATCGGAGAGTCTCAGATGCCACTTGCCATTCAATACCAGTCCTTAAAGAATGACTCGGCTGCTGATCAGTAGGTTAGTAGAATTTAGGACCACCAGCTAATCTTCCCCAAGGGTCAACTGATAGTTTTCTCATCTATGAGCTGTCTACAGAGGCTATCAATATCCTTCACAAAACCCTGAGACATACCAGCCTCCTTAAATGTAGTGAGTAAGATGATGAGGCTGGGGAGGTGAAATAAGTGCCCCCAGCCACATGAGTCACAGCTCCAAGTCTGAATTTACCTCCCTCTCCTTCCTTTCCCTTCCCTTCCCTTTTTTTCTCTAAAATAATAATAATGATGAAAATATTGGCTCAGTAGTAGTATTACCTATGTGTAAGACCTTGGGTTGAGTCCCTGGCACTTCATTAAAAAAATAGATCCTATTATTATTTCTTCCACAGAAAGGTATACATACCCAAGGCATTCCAGTTTATTACTAGCTACCTAGTTTGTTGTTGTTGTTGTACACAGGTTAGATAAAGTGAAATAAATGGACTTCAGTAGGTTTCCTTTCATGACATGTCTCACATCTTTGAATAAAGGAGGAAAACAAGGCCTTTTATTTATTTATTTATTTTAAAAGGGAGACATTAACAGAACTGTAGGATAGGAGGGGTACAACTCCACACAATTCCTACCACCAGATCTCCATATCCCATCCTCTTCCCTGATAGCTTTCCTATTCTTTAACCCTCTGGGAGTATGGACCCAAGGCCATTGTGGGTTGCAGAAGGTGGAAGGTCTGGCTTCTGTAATTGCTTCCCTGCTGAACATGGGCATTGACAGGTCAGTCCATACTCCTGGAAAATAAGGCCTTTTGGAAAAAGAGGACACTGCCATCTGGTTTTCAGAGCCTCATGTCCTCCAGCCTCAGTGCACACAGGAATTCCTAGGGTGAGGTTGAGCTGTGGAAATTACTCCGACCCCCAGGTGGGTTCTTACTCACCCTTAAAAAGGCCAGGAGTTCTAGAGATTGCTCAGGCATCCTGCCAGTCAGCACCAGGGCATTGGCCTCTGGCGGGCAGATAAAGACACACAGCTTTTTGTTTGTTTGTTTGTTTGTTTTTTCAGGCAGCAAATGGGGCTGGAGCTGGACAGAGAAACCCCTTGGATATCTTGGTTGAGTTTCGAGGCCTGTCATGGAGGTGAGTAAGGAGGAGGCCAGATCCTGAAGACTCCTTCATTGAACATCATAGAAATTGATACGGGGAAGGAGGGGTGGGGTGGGGAGAGAGACACATAATGGTTATGCAAAAAGACTTTCAGGCCTGGTGTTCCAAAGTCCCAGAGTCAATCCCCATAACACCATAAGCCAGAGCTTGGCAGTGCTCTGGTATCTCTCTGTTTGTCTGTCTATCTATCAATATATCTATCTTTTTCTCTCATTAAATAAATTGCATTAACAAAGAAAATGATACCATAAGCAGAGGGACCAACCAGCTAGTGCTTTTCTTTCTTTCTTTCTTTCTTTCTTTCTTTCTTTCTTTCTTTCTTTCTTTCTTTCTTTCTTTCTTTCTTTTTTTGCCTCCAGGGTTATTGCCTGCACTACAAATCCACTGCTCCTGGAGGCCGTTTTTCCCCTTTGTTGCCCTTGTTGTTTATTGTTGTTATTATTGTTGTTGTCATTGCTGTCATTGTTGTTAGGACAGAGAGAAATCGAGAGGAGGAGAGGAAGATAGACACCTGCAGACTTGCTTCACCGCTTGTGAAGTGACTGCCTTGCAGGTGGGGAGCCGGGGCCTCCAGCCAGGGGCTCAAACCGGGATCCGTAGGCTGGTCCTTGTGCTTTGCACCATGTGCTACTGCCCGGCTCCCCCAGCTAGTGCTTTCCCATAGGACAAAATGTCTCAGTCTAATTGGAGGAAGGTTTTCTCAGCTTCCCTAAGCTTCACTATATTCTTCTCAAATGACAACTGAAGGCTTACCCAGGGCAAACACTGGATTTGGTAATGACTTTTTTTTTTTTAATCTTCTATTTCTTTGGGAAACAATCTTAGGAGGAGGTCTGGTCTTGGCAACGATTGTAGTGTTGTGGTGACGGATCTCTCCGCTCTGAAGCCATGGGCAAGTTGCATAACCTCTCTGAATTTGCCTCTTCCTCTTTACATCTGAGACAGTTCTGCTCTGTTTGGTTAACCTGAGCACTTTTGTGGACACTGAAAAGTCTGACACAGTACCTGACACAAAACAGGTAAAAACACTTGTTGAATCATTGAAATGGTTTATAAAACAAAACAGAAAATTTCCTTCATTTTATGGATGATGAAGCAAGACTCAGAGAGGGTGAGTTATCTTAGACTGTCACACTGACTCCATGGTGGGTTTCTTCTTACTGACTCAGTCTAGGCTCCCCTGAGTTTTGAGCTTGGACTTGACTTCTGTGTCCCCAAGGCCAGGCTCAGGCCCATCGCCAGAGTGCACCAGCTTGAACTTAGCTGCCAATTCCCTGGCATCCTCTCTCACATTACAGCTCAGAGTTAAAACCCATGTTTAGAGCTACTTCCAAGTTCTCAGACCAGCTTTGCAAAGCCTGCAGGCTATGGACAAAGCAGGGCACCCGGCCAACTCTGGGATGCCACATATTCCCATGCCTAGCCCAGCCAACTTTCAGTTCTTGGAACTTTTATTTTTTCTATTTTTTTTTACCTTCCTTCCCTTAGTTTTCTTTTATTGTTATTTATAAAAAGGAAACACTGACAAAACCATAGGATAAGAGAGGTACAATTCCACACAATTCCCACCACCAGAACTCTGCATCCCATCCCCTCCCCTGAATTTTTAAAGTGGCTTTGTTTTCTCTAAATGAAATTCTTCTGGACAAGAAAATAAAGATGTAATAAATCTTTCTTTTTTCTTTTTTTGGGGGGAGGTGGAATTGGGGTTCATGTCTTTAATAGTAAGGTTATTCACTAGGGAAACAGTGTGTATGGCTTTAATAGTAAGGTTATTCACTAGGGAAACAGAGTGCATATGGCTTTAATAGTAAGGTTATTTACTAGGGAAACAGTGCATATGGCTTCAGTGACTGGTGGTCCTTTGGGTAACTGCTAAATATGGTCTGCTGTATTTCAGCTTCTTAGATGTAAAACCAGAGAAGGACATCCCCCAAGTCAGCCATGTTCATTAAATCCACTCAGTCCTTTTTTGTTCTTTGTTTGGATGCTGGCTCTAAAGAGTCTGAGAAATAACTGGATTCTAGCTTTTTCTTTTTCCAGGTTTTCTACTGAAACACAAGGACAGTGCCAATCCCAAGTCCCTGGGGGCTGAGGTGTCGTTAGGAGGAGATGCTCTGTCTTGATGGTGTCAGTGGAGTTTGAGCATCACTGATACACTCACTTTATTTTTGTTCCCACAACAGTATTGGTGGAGATGAGAACCTAAGAACCCTGGTCACCCTGCCAAGTAAGTGTATGTGAGTCCCCCTGGGACTGTAGACTTGCTGGGTCTGTCCTCTGTGTCTCTAGGACTCCCTCTGGTGGCGCTGCAGGCTTGGCAGGGAGCTGAGTGTTGGCTGGGTGGTAGTGCACCTGGTTGAGTGCGGGTGGTGTTGGCATAGTAGAAAGGGCCGCAGAGGACCAGAGACTAGCTCAGCTATGCATCTTGAGCAGGACAAACGTGTTGCAGGGTCTCCTCTCCTCTCCTCTCCTCTCCTCTCCTCTCCTCTCCTCTCCTCTCCTCTCCTCTCCTCTCCTCTCTGTTCCTCTCCTCTCCTCTCCTCTCCTCTCCTCTCCTCTCCTCTCCTCTCCTCTCCTCTCCTCTCCTCTCTGTTCCTCTCCTCTCCTCTCCTCTCTGTTCCTCTCCTCTCCTCTCCTCTCCTCTCCTCTCCTCTCCTCTCCTCTCCGTTCCTCTCCTCTCCTCTCCTCTCCGTTCCTCTCCTCTCCTCTCCTCTCCTCCATTTCTTTATTTTCTTATCTTTCCTAAGTTTTATTTGCCCAAGGAGTGAAGATGATAAGAGAAGAACTCAAGCAAAATCTTTTTTCTCTTTTCTTTTCTTTTTTAAACTTGCCAGAAGAGTTACCTCTAATGCTCAGAGCTTACATGATGAATCCACCATCCCATTGGCCATTTATTATCTTCTTTCTTTCTTTTTGTTATAAATATGAAAAAGAATATAGAAAGAAAAGGAAGGGAAAGAGGAAGAGAGAGAGAGAGCAGAGAGACAATTATAGACTTGCTTCCCACTCAGGAAGCCCCCTCCCCCCCTCCCGCAGGTGGGGACAAGGGACTCGACTAGAGCTCAGGCAAAATCTTAGCACACATCATTGGGAGATGTTTCAAGGCAGAGGGAAACTAAGTACATCTCCCCTTAGCCTGTGTGCTCTGCACAGAAACTGTGGCAGGGAGGCGGGGATCTAGCCCTAGCCTGCGTTACGCTCTGCTGAGTGCAGAGGGGGTGGTTTCAGAAATCATGCTATTGCCACAGTATGAGATGAGAGGAGCCCGGAGCCCGTTCCTTTGAGTATTTATTTCATCATCGACTTGCTTGGGATGGTGAGTGAATTTTTATTGGGGAGGCACTGCTAGCATGATGTAAGTTTCAGATGTGCATCCTTAAGCAGTTCTATTTTTTTTAACTTTACAAAATGTATTTTATTCTACTATTTTATTGATGAATTTTTTAATGAATTTAATAGTGATAACATTACCTTTTTATTTTTGAGGTTATTAGGTCATTAGTGGTTTACAGTATAGTCAGTGACATACAGGTAGAAACCCTCATCTCCCATAGGCTCCACCCCTCACTTCTCATAACACATAGGTACAGTCCCTCCTCTCTGATAACACATAGTTATTATTATATATATATACACAGGCCGGTCTACATACACAAGACTGGGGTATGCTACCCTGCCACTTGAGGGAGACTGGTCCTGACATAGTGCAGCCTGCAATGTTCCCAGCTGTGACCATGAGCTGTGAGCTCAGAGCAATAGGGACTTAGAGTTTACACAGGCTCTGGTGCCATATATATGCCCTGAGTCAAGTGGATGGAGGTAAATAGTAATTTTATCCACAGAGGTTTTTTTTAAAATTTTTTTTATAAAAAGGAAACTGACAAAACCATAGGATAAGAGGGGTACAGCTTCGCACAATTCCCTCCACCAAAACTCTGTATCCCATCCCCTCCCCTGATAGCTTTCCTATTCTTTAACCCTCTGGGAGTATGGACCCAAGGTCATTGTGGGTTGCAGAAGGATGAAGGTCTGGCTTCTGTAATTGCTTCTCCCCTGAACATGGGCGTTGACAGGTCGATCCATACTCCCAGCCTGCCTCTCTCTTTCCCTAGTGGGGAAGGGCTCTGGGGAAGCGGATCTCCAGGAAACATTGGTGGGGTTGTCTGTCCAGGGAAGTCTGGTCGGCATCATGCTAGCATCTGGAACCTGGTGGCTGACAAGAGAGTTGACAAAGCCAAACAAATTGTTCTTTAAGTTTACCACTTAAATTCTAAATCTTCAAATCCTGACCATGTTCTCTCAGCACCTTGTCCTTTCATCTGCTGTCACCCATGGCACATGCACGTCACACTGCTTGCTCTGACAGTACATCTGCAGTCTGTGTTTAATCAAACTCCTCTTAGAACCTTTCAGTCAGCAGTGCCCCCTGAGCTGGACTTCACTGGTACCGTTCTTATGTCCTTTCTTTGTACATACCCTTTGTAGTACATCGTGTGAAGCAAAGAAGCATTAGGGCTTTAAGTCGCCAAATCATCAATGCTAGGAATTCCACAGAAGCAATCTGATTAGACTTCCCATTTTTTGCCTGTTTTTATTTATTTTTAAATCATTTTGTTGGAGAGTGAGTGGTGTACAGTGCCATTGCTGACACAGCAGGGGTATGATTTCTCATCTCACCATGGTAAGTATTTGCACAGCACTTTCCCCTGCAACTTTGGGCCTTTGCCTTCATCATGTACCAGGATTCCAAAGCTCCCCCACCCCCATTATTTCCTGTTGAATATAGTAGGTTCAGGTCCATGTCACGAATGCTCTGTCTTCCTTGTTTTTGACTCTACATATAAGAGCTAAAAATAAGTTCCCCTTGTATGAGTACATTATTGGGGGGACTTTTGTGAGTGTGGTTGATTGGGCTGTGAGTTGACATATATAATACCTTACTGGACCCCAGTTCCCATTCCATTATTGTGGATACAATGATGGGAAATCACCTGCCTTCAGATCGTCCTCTGACATGATGACTTACAAAGGAGTTAACCCCTGTGTATACGACCAACACTCTTAGCATGCAATGGAATGTAACCTGTGCAAACTCTTTTTTACTAGAGATGTGAATACAGTTTAATGGATGGGGAGAAGTAACAACATGGAAGTATACTAGAGAATTTAGGAGAAGCTGGAGTCAGAAGAAAACCTTAGTTTGACTGTTTATTCACTTTAACCCTGTGATTAATCCAGTGCCGAGTGGTTGGGAAATAGGAGAATGCCCTGTGTCATCCCCAAAGCTTCTAAAGATGTGTCTTCTTAAAAACATAAGTCTAATAATACAGCCATGTGTCAGCCACATGTAGGGGGAAAATATATAAGGCTGCTAATATTGCCTTCTAAAAGGGGCCTTTGAGAACTACAACTCATTAAGAATGAAATAGGATCAAATATTACTTGCAGAGGAAACCACTTACACCAGCAAGCTCCTGCTCTGTCCACTGTGTAGTGCCTTTCTGGGACATTACTAAGAAGCCACGAGCAGCCTGCTAGGTCACACTGGCAGTGTTGAACCCGTTGCCTCCTAGTGCATGCAGCTCTATGTCTCGGTAATGCTAACGGCATCACAACCCTTCTACTCAGTAGAAATCTGAGTAGCCTTCATCCATTGCTACAATGTCCCCAAAGACACAAAGTATAAGTGTGCTTTATCTTTGTGGTGTCTGCCACGTTTGATTATAAAGAACCATCGGCAGGATGCATGATGCCCTAAAGACCTGACTGCTAGCCATCAGCTTTATTGCCATATCTGTGGATCAGGAAACAATGCCCTTTGTGAGAAATGAGAAGCTGGGGTTCCCCCTGCAGGTGGGGACCAGGGGCTCGAATTCAGGTCCTTGCACATTGTAACATGTGCCCCTATTTTATAGTTTCTTAATCTAAAAAAAGAAAGAAATGGAAGCCATCCTGTCTGGCCTTTGAGTTATTCCTAATTCAGGTCACTAACATTCTGAACACACTTGCAGCTCTGGGAAGCATACACCCTTCTCTAAGGAAGTCTCAGTCAGAATGGGGAGAGGTTAAAGTGAAAAACAAGTGTACATTCCATAGAGTAAAGGCACTAGAATGCATACAATAGGAAAGATTAGCAAAATTGGCAAGACTTTAAACTGACCAAGAAGGGGATGGGGGATAGTGCACATCAAAATCAGGAGTTTAAGAGGAGACATTTTGGGCCAGGAAAGTGGTGCAGTGGCAGTTCACAGGGCTTGCATGTGAGAGGTTCCAGGTCCAATCCCCCTATACCATAAATTTCCAGAGTTAAGTAGTGCTGTGGTAAGAGAGGAAGAAAGAAAGAAAGAAAGAAAGAAAGAAAGAAAGAAAGAAAGAAAGAAAGAAAGGAAAGGAAGGAGGAAGAAGGGTGGGGGTAGATAGCATAACAGTTATGCAAACAGACTCTCAAGCCTGAGGCTCCGTCAAGTCCCAGGTTCAATTCCCTGCACCACCATAAGCCAGAGCTGAACAGTGCTCTGGTTAAAAAAAAAAGAAAAGAAAAGAAATAAAGAAAGGAGGAAGAAAAGAAGGAAGAAAGAGAGGGAGAGAAAGAATGGGAAAGAGAGAAAGAAAGGGATAATAACAGAATACCATTATCAGTTGTATATCTATACATTGATAACAGATGAAATGGCAAAAAATTCCTAGAAGCACAGACCATTGGAACTGATAGAAGTAATAGAAATCTTGATTAGTAAGACGAAAGAGATTGAATTCGTCATTAGACATCCCCACCCCCCAAAAAATTCAGACTTTCTTGAATTCACTGATAATAAAAATATATTTTATTAATGATTTGGTAATGGTTTGCAAGATTTTAAGATTACAGGAAAGTCGTTCCATAATGCACCCACCACCAAAGTTCTGTCTCCCCCAGCCCCATCTCAGATAGCTTCCATAGTTATAACTGTTATGCCTAGAAGTTTGAGTCCCAATCTCATGCAAAGAATACCAGAATCACATGCAATAGCAAGAGCCTTTATTGGGATACTTAAGCTTCGGCCACTGACACCCTTCCAAGCAAAGGGAGAGTCTGCGACCTCGATCATTTCTCGTCTCACCTTTTTATAGTTATCACAGGGTGGGCACAGGTGGAAATATCCACACGAAACAAGGAACAATTGGCCTTGGGCCAACAGCTGCTCTCAATATTTGGCCCCCCCCTCCAACCCCACATTCCCCCTTGTCTTTTTGTAACTTTTAGGGCCCAATCTTGGGCCAATCTCTGTTTCTGACCACTGTCCCAGTCCGTGAGGAGCAGTAGTAGCAGGAACAAAGATTAGAGTCACCAGGAGAGAAAGAGTCTACAGAGTCACGAGCAGACCAACCAGAGCTTGAGCGGGTGTTTGGGAACAGACTTGACTTGCCATCTGGTCTTGAACTCTTCTGTCTCTGCTGCATGGACGTGGGAGTGGTGGATCCACGAGCCAATACCATCCACCTTCAGGGCCATGGGAGTGGCTAAGATGACAGTATATGGTCCTTTCCACCAGGGCTCACGTGTCTCTTTTTGGTAGCGTCTCACCAAGACCAAGTCTTGGAAGGGATGAGGGTTTGGAGAGGGTCAAGACCAAGACCAAGGCTGGAAGGGATGAGGGTTTGGATAGGGTGAAGCTTCATATATTGCTCTCAGTCTTGGCCACACATGCTTTTGGACTTGAGCTATTATCTGTAAAGAGGCAAGCATGTCCTGATCATTAATATCAGTGAGCAAGTCTGATCTCAAGGCTGGGATTATGGGAGGGGGATGACCGAACATGATCTCAGATGGGGTCAGCTTTGCAGTATAGGGGGGTATTTCTTACTCTATAAAGGGTAAAGGGAAGGAGAGTTACCCAGTCTATGCCAGTCTCCATAGTTAATTTTGTTAAGGTCTCTTTTAGAGTTATATTCATCCTTTCTACCTGTCCTGAGCTTTGGGGCCTATAGGCATAATGTAATTTCTATTTTGCCCCAAGGACACCTCCCAAGTTCTGGGTTGCCTGGAAAGCAAAGGCTGGACCACCATCTGAACTTAACTGAAGGGGCATACCAAACCCGGGAAAAATCTCTTCGAGTAGTTTCTTCACCACTGTCTAGGCTGTCTCCCTTTTGGTCGGGAATGCCTCAGTCCATCCTGAAAAGGTGTCTACAAACACTAACATATATTTATAACCATATTTTCCAGGTTTTACCTCAGTGAAGTCTATCTCCCAGTAGGCACCTGGTCTGGTTCCTTTCTCACGTACCCCAGAAGTTCTAGGCTGGTTGCTAGGATTTGCAAGTCTGCAGGCTTTGCATTCTGCAACTGTTTCCTTAATCAGTTGGCTCTTATGGTGGATTCTCAGGCTGGCTTTTTGCAACAGTTTGGTAATTTTTCTTTGTCCCAGGTAGGTAGTTCTGTGTATATGCTGTAGCAGGTGTTTGGCCATGACTTGGGGTAAGATGAGTTTACCATCAGCTGTTACCCACCAGTTACCGCACTTGTCAGCAAGAGGTAACTTTTTTATCTGGAGCTCATCATCTGATGTATATTCTGGCTCATCAGGCAGGGTGGGCTTTCCAGGGTCTGGCAGACAAAAAACCAATTTGTCAGTTCTTTCCAATGTGACTTGTCTGGCTGTGGTATCTGCTAGGCGGTTGCCCTGTGCCACAGGACTTTCTCCCTTTTGGTGTCCAGGGCAATGTATTATGGCAACCTCATCTGACATCCAGATAGCCTCAAATAGGTTTAACACTTCCCATTGTTTTTTTAATAGCTTTACCCTTCAGCTGTGAGCAGTTCCCTTTCTCAGTACATAGCCCCATGGATGTGGGCTGTGGCAAAGGCATAGCGGCTATCAGTGTAAATGTTAAGTCTTTTCCCTTTTCCTGGGTTGAGGGCTTTTGTGAGGGCAATCAATTCAGATTTTTGGGCCGAAGTCCCTACGGGCAGGGCAGCTGCCCACACAGCCTCATGTTCTGTAGTTACCCTGGCCCCAGCATTCCTTACCCCATCTCTGATGAAACTGCTCCCATCAGTATACCAGTTCACTTCAGTTCCTTCTAAAGGTTGGTCTTTCAGGTCTTCCCAGAGGCTGGATGTGTAGCTCAAAATCTCAGAGTAATCATGTAAGGGAGCGTCTAATTCGGGGTCAGGGATCAAGGTAGCAGGGTTCAAGGATGCTCTGGATGAGAACTGAATGATGGGTGGATTTAGCAGCAGGCTTGATAATGAGTTAACCAGGCATTGCTGATCCACCTGTCAGGAGGTTTTCGGAGAATTCTATCTACAGCATGAGGAGTAGTCACAGTCAATTTGTGAGAGTCAACTTCTGAGCATCCTTTGTCAACATGGCCATAGCAGCTATGATACGGAGGCATGGTGGCCATCTGGCTGCTACTGAATCTAGGTTTTTTTTGTATAAATAAGCTATTGGCCGCATCCAGGGCCCTATTGTTTGTGTTAGGACCCCTTTTGATATCCCTTGCTTTTCCTATAAAAAGGTGAAAGGGTTTAGTCACATCAGGCAGTCACAAGGTCGGAGCAGACAACATGGCATGCTTTAGTAGTTTAAAGGCGTTCTCATGAGCCTCATTCCATTTAAAAGGCTGCCCTGCTCAGGTCGCCTCATAAAGGGGTTTTGCTATTTCAGCAAAACTGGGGACCCACAGCCCAAAATCCCACTGACCCCAAGAATTCTTTTACCGCCCGTCTGGTCATGGGAGTAGGTATCTTAAGTATAGTTTCTTTTCTTGATTCAGACAACCACCTTTGCCCTTCGCTGAGGATATATCCCAGATAGGTCACTTTCTTCCGGCACAGCTGAGCCTTCTTTGCAGAGGCTCTATATCCTAGATCTCCCAAGACTTGAAGGAGATCTTCAGTACTGTTACAATGTTCTTCCATTGTTCTGGCCACCACCAGGAGATCGTCAACATACTGTAAAAGGGAGACCTTGGGGTGTGCCTGCTGGTACTCACTCACGTCCTGGCGCAGCACCTCATCAAAGATGGTGGGAGAGTTTTTGAAGCCCTATGGTAGCCGGTCCAAGTCAGCTGTTCACTGAATCCTGCCTCAGGGTCTTGCCACTCAAAGGCAAATACTAGCTGGGCCTTTGGTGCTAAGGGGAGGCTAAAGAAGGCATCTTTTAGGTCAAGGACTGATTACCATAATCGGTCAGGATCTAAGGAACTAAGGAGTGTGTAGGGGTTGGGTACTGTAGGATGTATGTCTACAACCCTCTTATTTAATTCTTGTAGGTCTTGAACGGGTCTGTAGTCCCCCATGCCTGTTTTTTTATCAGTAAAAGTGGGGTTCCAAGTTGACTGACAAGATACCAGAATGCCCAACTCCCTTAATCTCCTGATATGGGGGGCAATACCCTTACGGGCTCCTAGAGGAATAGGATACTGTCGAACTTGGATCGGCTCTACCCCAGATTTAAGTTCTATCCAGATGGGGGTCTGATGTTCTGCCAGACCCATTCCTCCTGTTTCAGCCCATGCAAGTGGAAATTTATTCATCCAGACTATCATCTGGGGAGGAGGCTCTGAAGGGCTGGGTTTCTGGTAAAGCTGGTATTCATCAGCCAAATTTAAAGTCAGGATAGGAACTGGCATGGAGTCAGTGGTCACAACTACTGGTCCTTGGGGTTGGAAAGTAATGGTTGCTCCCATCTTGGAAAGCAGGTCTCTCCCAAGAAGGGGGTAGGGGCATTCGGGAACAAGCATAAAGAATGAGATACCTCTCCCTTCCCCAAGTCCACAGTCCTCTGAGTAGTCCACGAATATTGTTACATGCCAGTCGCTCCTTGTACCCAGGTCTTTTGTTTGGATAGTTTTCCCATGGACTGGGTTAATACTGAATGTTGAGCCCCTGTATCTACTAAAAAGCTAACAGGTTTCCCCTCTATTGTTAAAATTACCCTGGGTTCAGGGAGGGGACCCGAACCCCATCGTCCCTAGTCACCCAGTTCTAGGATTTTTGTCCCAGTGTCTTTTTGTCTCTCCTTTCTTCTCCGACACTCTCTGGCCCAGTGACCCATTTCCCTGCAATATGCACAATGATCTTCAAGGAGCTTCTTTTTTCCCTCCCTGCATGGACTTCTGCTCTTTTCAAACCTTCAGGGAGGGTGGGCCTCTTGGCCTTTCCACCAAGCACCTTTAGCGGTAGCTGCCAACAATACCTTAGTGAGGCTGCAAGTCTGTCGCTCATTAGCTGCTGTCATTGTCTGAAATTGGCGTTCTTCAGGGGTCTCTCGGTTGTTAAAGACTTTCTCCACTACTGCCAATAATTCCTGTAAAGACTTAATCTACTATATCAGGGGCAGCTTGGTTTACAAAGGCCATAATTACTACTGACTTATTCTCTGGAGCTTCTGGATCTAGGGGAGTGAACATTCCATATGCCTCCATATTTCTGCTGGCAATTGTCCCAGGTTGGCTGATGGGTAAAAACAACAGAATCTAATAGATCAATGAGTGTTGCTGGTTTTTCTGAAAACCTAGGATTCTGCATTTTCCAATTATAAAGATCACTAGTGGAAGACAATACTGTATTAGTTGTTCGCCATTCTTATTCGGGGGTCCTAGGGCTTGGAGGGGCAGGACCACCGAATCAAGGGTTCTCTGGGCTGTATGGGCTCTCATATGAGGAGGGCTCCAAAAGTCCTGGCCTGCTGCCAGGGGTTCCTGTGGGACTGGGGGAGGTTGAGGTTGATAGGGAGGAGGGTACTCTAGGAGGTCTTCTTCGGGACCACCTTGGAGAATAGGGTATGAGGGGGCAGTGAGAGGGGACGCAGAAGGGGCAGCAGGTCAGCGACGAAAATCCTTCAAAGCAAGAACAGCGGGTCACGAACCCTGTGGAGAAGAAATTGTTAGTCAAGAAGGGGGAGTTCTCTACTAGATTCTGCCAAGTAAGGATGTAAGAAATCTGGTCCGGGTGTCCTGGATGTCCTAAGATGACGTCTTTGGTGGCATAGATAGTAGGTCTTCTTTGCGTGAGATTGGGACTCGAACTTCTGGGCATAACAATAACAATATCTTAAAAGACAATTTGGCCACTCTTTGTTGTATGCTTTACATTGGTTTGTTCTAGCCCTCCCCCACTGAGAGAATTAGATCAGTCCAGTTAGTTTTCGCGGGCCCGCTTGGCCCTGCCCCGAGGAACCCCGTGAGAGTTCCAGGGTTCCTGAGTGCCAGTTTCAGAGTTACAGAGTAAGAGAGAGTTCCACAGTTGAAGAGTTGCAGAGTTCCAGAGTTCGAGAGGGTTCCTTCCTGAATAAAGAAATACAGCTTCCCTGCCCAGCCATCTCCGCGTCTCTGTTACCCGCCGTGAAGCTAGACCCGCCCGGCCAGCAAGAGCCTTCCGAATTTTAACAACAACTCTTTCCACCTTCCTTCCTTTCTTCCTATATTTCTCCCTTTCTTTTACAATTTCATGTATTTGTTTTTTATATTCCACAAGTAAAGCCATCCATTAGTTGACTTTTACCTCACTTACTTAATTAGCCATAATCATTTGTTTCTGTCCATTTTGTCCCTAATAATGCAATATCAGATGGGGGTAGATAGCATAATGGTTATGGAAAAAGATTCTTATGCATGAGGCTCCAAAGCCCCAGGTTCAATCCCCTACACCACCATCAGCCATATCTGGGCAGTGCTCTGGTAAAAAAAAAAAATATATATATATCATCTTCTTTAAGTGATGAATATATTCCATTGACTATATATTCCATAGTTTCTTTTTAAAAATGTTTTATTATTTTTGCTTATTTGTTGGATAGAGACAGCCAGAAATCAAGAAGGAAGGTGGAAATAGAGAGTGAGAGAGATAGAGAGGCACCTGCAACACTGCTTCTCCACTCGTAAAGCTTTCCCCCTGCAGGTGGGGACTAGGGGCTCGAACCCAGGTACTTGCACATTGTAGCATGTATGCTCAATCATGTGCTCCACCAGCCAGTCTCTATTGCATAGTTTCTTAATCTAAAAGAAACGGAAACCATTCTGTACTACTGAGAAGAATGTGAAATGATACAGCTTTGTTTTTTGGTATGTTGTGGAGGGTGTGCGCTAGGGGAAGATCTGTAAGTTCTAGAAATGTTTGTTCCATAATGACTCAAACAACTTGCCATATCATCTAGCACTTCCACTCCTATATATCCTAGAGAAATCTACATTAAAAGTTGTATGTAAATGTTCACATTGGAATTAATCATAATAGCAAAAAAAAAAAACTATCAAGATGCCTATCCACTGAAGAGTGAATAAAGAAAATATATCCACACAATGGAATATTATTCAGGAATAAAAAGGAATGCGATGTTGAACCATACCTGAAAGTGGGTTAACATAGAAAACATTAGGCTAAGTGAGACAAGCTAGGGACAAAAGAACTATTATTGCACTCCATTTCCTTGACATTTATAAAAGTCATAAACTATGAAAAGTTAATCTATAAAGAATGAAAAGTGAGTGGTTGCCACAGGGTTGGAAGGAATAAGGGCTGAACTGCAAGTGCATGTGGTGGAGAGGCGGGGCACAGCTGGGAGAGCACACACATTACAGTGAACAAGGACCCAGGTTCAAGCCCCTGGTCCCTACTTACAGGGGTAGAATGGTACTGCAAGTGTCTGCCTCCCTTCCCTCTCAATTCCTATCTGTCTGTCTCCAGAATAAATAAATGAATAAATAAATAAATAAATACAGGGGTTTGGGGGAGAGGATAATGAAAGTGTTTCTGAGTTGATTACTGTGATAATTACAGAACTATATGAATATGCTAAAGGCCATTCACATGTATACTTAGAATTGGTGGATTTTCAGGGGTGAAAAATTGAAGTCCAGAAACCAAGGCAATTTATAAACTACATTACCTTTAATAAAAGTAGAATAAAGTAAAACAAGTTAAATTTTATGACGTGCGTTTTGTATCGGTAAAGTTATATATAGAAAAGGAAAACAAAAACAAAGGCATGAGAGAAGCACCCAAGGGCTTGGGGTGGGCTCTGCTTCGTCCCCAACACCCACTGGCACTTGTCAGAGGCCCTTGCCGCTTGCTTTGGGGTGCTTACTGAGCCTGTCTTTCTTTGCATTTCCAGACATCCTCCGGGAATTCAACGCCAAGCTGATAGGCTACTCTACGGGCACCGGGGACCAAAACAGTGCTGGGGCCCGCCTAAACCGGGCTGTGTCAGGAGCCAAATCTGGGTGAGCGGAGGGGGTCCCTTGGGGTAACCTACACTGGTTACTTGGGGACCTGGTGCCGTGACTTGGTCTGCCCAGGGGTCTGTGATTGAAGGTGGGGGGCTGGCCTTGGGGGAAAATGTATGAGTGTCACTGACAAGATGGGCTCTCTTTCTTTCTGTGGGACCCAGAAAGCTACTGGCCCCTCCCAACCCGACCCCCACCCCCAGAACTAGTCCCAATGGACTCTGAGGCCAGGTTTAGGCTCTGACCTAGTTATTCTGCCTCCTCTGCGCATCTCCTGTCTCCTCGGAGTCCCGGTGCTGATCACTTGATGCTCTGCCTTTCTCTTGTGTCCTCTCCCCTTCCTCCCTTGGACATGCTTTCTGGACAGCTTTTTCTTTCTTTCTTTTAAATTTTATTAGTGACTAAGTATTGATTGACAAAATTATAAGATAGCAGGTATAATTCCACACCACTCCTACCTACCACCAGAGTTGTGTATCCCCATTCCCTCCATTGGGAGCTACAGCACTTCTCCCAAGGTTGCAGATAGGGGTTAACTATTATTTTTATAACTGTTTATATTTACCCTTTAAAAATTATTTATTTTTTACAGTCCTGCCTTCTCTTCCTTTCTAAATCACACCTATGCCTATTACTACTTCCAAATGTCCTCCTTTGTTTCTTCTCTCTTCTGAGAGAAGTCCTGATGGAGTTGGACTTCAGAGCCCTCTGGTCATCTTCCCCTGTTATTTCTTCTGCACTGGGAATATGGATCAAAGTTATTTGGGGGGGTGGGCATTCTGGCTTCTGTAATTGCTTCTCTGCTGGACATGGGCATTGACATGTTGACCCATGCCCCCAGCCTGTTTCTGTCTTTGGAGGTGAGATTCCAGGGCACGTTGGTGAGGTCATCTGTCCAGGGAAGTCAAGTTCTAGGCTTGGCACCTTCTCTGTGCCATAGGAATAGTGCCTATCCTGGGGCAGAGGTTGTGGGTCAAGGGAAACTCTGAAACCTGAGGTCTGGCCATCACCCACTGCCTAGCCTCATCTGACTTTGCCTTGTCTAAGAGATATGGTCTGGGAGTTGGTAGATGACTTGGTGAATAAAGCGCTTGCCCTGCTATGTGTTAAGCCCCAACTTGGATCCCTGACACCACCTAGGAGCACCATGGACAACATCAAGGGAGCTCTCTGGATGGTGGAGCAGTGCTTTGGTGTCTTTCTCTTATCTCCCTAACCCCAACCTCTCTGACCAAATTGACAGACTTTCAGTTGTGGGTTACATCTAGGAATGGCACATGCATGTGGCTCTCAGTTCATATCCTCGCAATATTTTGAACAGAGAGAAAGATGGGACCACCTGTAACCCTATCAGTGGGACCAGTGTGGGGCACAAAGCAGCAATGCAGCTGAGTTGCATGACCCACTTAAGGAAACTGTGTAAGTAAAGGGACCACCATGCCGTGATCCAGGACACAAGGCACAGCTCCTGGGAGCAGGGCTAACTTCCTTTCTTTCTCTTTCTCTTTCCTTCTTTCTTTTTAAAGTTTATTTATTTTCCTTTTTTTAAAAAAAAGATAATCTTTATTTGTTGGCTAGAGGCAGTCAGAAATTGAGAGGGAAGGGAGTGATAGGGAGAGAGACAGACACCTGCAGCCCCGCTTCACTACTTGTGAAGCTTTCCCCCTGCAGGTGGGGTCCAGGGGCTCAAACCTGGATCCTTGTGCACTGTAACATGTGTGCTCAATTTGGCGTGCCACCACCCAGCCCCCTAAATTTATTTATAAAATAAAAAATATCAACAAGATCATAGGATAAGAGGGGCACAATTGTACAAAATTCCCACTGCCAGATTTCCATATCCCATCCCCTCCCTTGAAGACCTTTCTATTCTTCATCCTTCCCGGAGTCATTATGGGTGCAGAAGGTGGAAGGCCTGGCTTCTGTAATTGCTTCTCTGCTGGATATGGGCGTTGGCATGTCAATCCACACTCCCAGCCTGTTTCTATCTTTCCCTAGGGGGCGGGGCTCTGGAGAGGTGGGATTCCAGGGTGCAATGGTGAGCTTGTCTAGGGCTGACTTTCTTGTGTTCTGTAGCTGCTTTTCTTTTGAAGATTCCCTCAGCCTGGAGTGCTCCTTTGGGTTTTTTGCCTGGTCAAAGAGCAAATGAATTCCACACTTGTCTATTGAAAATTCAATAGAAAGATTTCTTTTAAAAAAAAAAATTATTTTATTTATTTATTCCCTTTGTTGCCCTTGTTGTTTTATTGTTGTAGTTATTATTGTTGTTGTCATTGTTGGATAGGACAGAGAGAAATGGAGAGAGGAGGGCAAGACAGAGAGCGGGAGAGAAAGATAGACACCTGCAGACCTGCTTCACCGCCTGTGAAGTGACTCCCCTGCAGGTGGGGAGCCGGGGTTGGAACCGGGATCCTTCTGCCGGTCCTTGTGCTTTGCGCCACCTGCGCTTAACCCACTGCGCTACAGCCCAACTCCCAGAAAGATCTCTTATTCTTAGTCCTGTGTTGTTTATTCCCAGAAAATTTTCAGACCTCACTTTACCATCTAGTCCTTAGAGATTTCTGTGTTCTGTTCCTAGATTTTTTACCATCTGACCCCTAGCTTCAACTCCAGCCTGGGGCTACCAGTCACCTGAGTAACTTTTCTTCTCTACTTACGACAAGAAATATGACACAAATTATCCAAAGCAGATAATCACACAAAATCTAATAGATTGTATGATGACTGGCAAGGGATGGTTTTCCTTTTGGTGGAGAATGGAAGGATAAAAGGCTAGTGATTTACAGCCTACTGTGGCTTGGTTTATTTTAATATTACATTCACTTGGCTTTTTCCAAGAATATGTCAGCTGGTGATAAAAGAGAAGAGGCAGTTCTAAGCAACATTAGTCAGGAAGTCATCCAAATATGAGACTTTAGATGTGAGAGCATAAAAATAGCCAAAATGTTGTTGGTTTATATGTCTATCCCTGTATTTCCTTCCCTGATTTCCCCCAACTCACTGGACTTTTTTTGTGCCAATAATCCCTTTTTCCAAGCACATTGTGTGTCCTAGGGAAGAGTTATGGATGTTTGTTCCCATACTACAGATGAAGAAACTTCCGCACGAAGAGACAGAGCAGCTTGAACAACTGCATCGATCTGACCACATGGTCTGTTGTCCAGCAGGTTTTATTCCATGTTTGAGAATAATCCTTTGTACATATACACCCATGTGTTGGTCACAGAGTCATTTCGTGTTTCTGAGATCTTCATTCTGTTCAGCCCCTTAACTGAATAGAGCAGAGAATCAGGGATCATTCATTCTTCCTGATGATACTGAGACAGACGCAGAGAAGTAGTCACTGCTTCAGAATCCTGTATGGTAAAAGCAGTTCCCCCTGGTAATTTCAGGTTTGTAGATGAGGACACCAAAGCCCAGAATGGCTAAGTGACCTAACCATAGTTCCCCATGTTTGTCTGCTATCTAGTCTGCTGTAACCAAGACCAGACCAGCTAGTTGTGAGACAACTAGGACAACTAATACTTCCTGCTACAAAAAACTCTGCTGGAAGTTGGGTGGTAGCGCAGTGGGTTAAGCGCAGGCAGCACAAAGCGCAAAGACCAGCGTAAGGATCCCAGTTCAAGCCCCCGGCTCCCCACCTGCAGGGGAGTCGCTTCACAAGTGGTGAAGCAAGTCTTCAGGCGTCTGTCTTTCTCTCCCCTGTCTCTGTCTTCCCCTCCTCTCTCCATTTCTCTCTGTCCTATCCAACAATGATGACATCAATAACAACAACAATAATAACTACAACAATGAAACATCAAGGGCAACAAAAGGGAATAAATAAATAAAATAAATATTGAAAAAAAACTCTGCCAAGAGCTCTATTGATGATGATAAGAATATGATCTTGATGGAGTCAGGTGGTAGCACAGCTGGTTAAGTGCATGTGGTGTAAAATGCAAGGACCAGCCTAAGTACCCTGGTTCAAGCCCCCAGCTCCCAACCTGGAGGGGAGTCGCTTCACAGGTGGTAAAGCAGGTCTGCAGGTCTCTCTCTCTCTCTTGCCCTCTCTGTCTTCCTCTACTCTCTCTATTTCTCTCTGTCCTAACAACAATGACATCAATAACAACAACAATAAAAAACCAACAAGGGCAACAAAAGGGAAAATAAATATAAAAAAAAATTTTAAAGAATATGATCTTGATAATGATGGCATAAACAATTCTGTGTACTATTTCCAGTATGAATACCTACTATGTGCTATTCTAAGTTCTTAATGGACATCCTTGTAGGATACCCAGATGGAGACCAAGATGCTTTATTTAGACTCCTTCACCCATATGTCAAAACAACTAAGATTCATAAACCAATTTCTATAGGTGTGAGAGAAAGAGAGAAAGGATGTAATCAACCTAAGAGCTCTATAAATAAAGTGTACTGGGGCCATGTGACACCACATCCTTGGATTTGATCCCTGGCACCACATGGCCACATTATGAAAGCACCAGAGGGCACTCTCTGGAGGGCAGAATAGTGCGTCAGTGTCTCTTTCCTCTGATTCTCATTATGCACTCTCTGCTTTTACATACATGGTATCAAAAATCCACGCTAGGGAGGCTCCTTGCAGTGTGGTGCACCATGGTACTTGTGTGAGACATGTGTTTCTTTTCCTGGTGCTGCCTTAGAAATAATCAAGCAAGAATGCACTCACTTATTGCTGGTGGAGCTGATATTTATCCATGTGTGACTGACTCTCCAGATTTTCTCTGCTTCTGAGCCACTTTTTCCATTCAGATAAACCAACAGCAAGAGCGACAGCACCACATCTTCCCTGTGGTGCTAGAACTTGAACCATAGCCCTGCCTATGACATGGCATACCCCCCCCCCCGCCCATCTATCTCCACTGTCCAGGAAGTGCTTTCATAGCTGAGCACTTTGTCAGGGTCTCCAGTCAGGTTAGTGGTGAGACCAGGTTTCGAGTCTAGCCTGTCCGTTACCAAGAGTAATTGCCACTCACTCCTCACAGCAGCGCTGCCTATCTTGTTGCCTACTCCTGATGATTCTAGAAGATAAGGACTTTTATTTTCTCAGCCTCTGAGTCTTTCTGAGATGACAGTTCAAGTCAGATTCCCACAGTTAGAGAAGATTAAGTGTTGACCCAGGTATAACCCCCATATTAGCTTGAGGGTTAGGGGCTGAGGTCTGGACACCTGTGGCAGAAAGCTCCCACAGAGGTGCATGTGGCCTCAACCACCCCCACACAGCATTTTATTGGCCTTCCTTGAGCCTTTCTTGGAAGGAAAGTGACCAGCAGCAGTAAACCTTCTCTGCATGCATTAGGCCCTGGGCTTCATCCCTGGTACTGTACCACATGATGACAGCACTTAAAAATACCCCACAAAGCCAAAATGGTTGCAACTCCAAAGATGTTGGTGAAGTGCTTTAATCTATCTGTCATAAAAAGTAATTTATTCACAGGCTGGAGAAATAGCATCACGATTATGCAAAAGACTTCCACGCCCAAGTCTCAATCCCTAGCACCACATGCCAGAGCTAATCAGTGTTCTGATTTCTCTCTCTCTCTCTCTCTCTCTCTCTCTCTCTCTCTGTGTGTGTGTGTGTGTGTATCTTTCATTCTATATCTCTCAAAAAATAAGTATTTATTGTAACAAGAATTTGTTCACATAGACCAGGCAGGAAACAGTTTGCCCATCCTATGTGGGGTGCTCTGCCCTTTCCCAGGGGCAACTGTGACTCCCCACTACCACTCCAGGGGACACTGAAAGGACCTCTGTGCCAGGGCTGTTTACAGTCCACTTCCCCAAGGAGGCACTCCAGGGCCTTCCTCAGCTCAATATTTGGTCCCTGCATTCCACAAAGCACTCCTCCTGACCCCAGCTTCACAGCACTAATTCTCCACATAAGATTATCCATATGTTCTTACAGGGATGTGACAACCCAGGCCAAGGAGCTGGTGCAAATGTTGAAAAATGACAAGGTGAATCTGTCAGAGTTGCCCTGGAACAATAGGACGACTCCTTGGTATAGGATGTGGGTAGAAGAAACCCTGGTGACTGGGACATGGAGGAAGATAATGAGGGAGAACAGTTTCTCCTTTAAAAATCATAGAGTCCATCTTTTAAGTGGAGGGTCTGAGGGCTGGCAAGACGGCTCACAAGGGAAGGCACCTTTTGCCATTCTCATGACCCAGGCTCATGGCCTGCTCCCCGGCACTGGGGTGGGGCTGGAGGGCGGTTCTGTGGTGTCTTTCCTATTCTCCCTACTTCTCTGTCCTTGTCTGTGTCTGAAAAAGATGGCCCTAGAGCTGTGAAGCTCTGGTAACAAAAAAACAAAACCTATTTAAAAAAAAAGAAAAAGAAAAAACAGTTGAGGAAATGATTCAGTGAATGGAGTGCAGGACTTGCATGCGACTGTAGGTTTGATCTCTGATGCTGCAATGTGCCAGAATAGTGCTCTGATACCTCTCTCTCTCTCTCTCCCTTCCTTCCTCATAAAAATGAATAAATTAATATAAAACATTCATGATTAACCCCTCCTACCTGTAACCTGTGAGCTCCAGACCCCTAAGCCAAAAAAAAAAATTCACCAAATCCATAATCTACCTGGTGAGTGAGTGAGGCCCATCCCTACTAGCATTCAGCAAGCTTGTATTTACTTGGTTTTGCTTCTGGGCAAGATATTTATTTGTTTCTTATTTTTTCAGACCATAAATTTTGAAGAAGATTGGAAGTTAGTGACTCTGTTTACGGGAGGCAACGACCTCTGTAATTACTGTGAAGACCCGGTAGGTCACTAGGCACTGCATGGAAACTCAGTGGACAGTGCAGACGAAGCTCTGTGGATGATGGAGTGGTGCTATGCTATCTATCTATCTCTCTCTCTCTGTCTCTCTCTCTTTCCTCACTTCCCATTCTCTCTGGCTCTACTTTCTCTCTCCCTCTGTTTGTCTCTACCTCTAAGTGCATAGAATTAAAATGTTAAGCCAGGGAGCTACTCAGTAGCATAACAAATGCATAAAAGCTTCATTTCCTTCCCCATTATTGCATTTCAGTATTTTAAATCCTAAGCATGGAGATCTGGAGAGTAGCCATTGAAGTGTGCCTTGGGGTCCAAGGATATAATGCAGATAGCACAGGGGACATGTGTGTAAGAGTTTATTAGTTAGCTCCCCAGCACCTTCTAAGAATCAGAAATGAGCAGTATTCTGAATAAGTTTTTAATTATTTAGTTATAAAAAGGAAACATTGACAAAACCATAGGATAAGAGGGTACAACTCCACACAATTCCCACCACCAGAACTCTGTATCCTCTCCCCTCCCCTGATAGCTTTCCTATTCTTTAACCCTCTTGGGAGTATGGACCCAAGGTCATTGTGGGATGCAGGAGGTGGAAGGTCTGGCTTCTATAATTGCTTCCCCACTGAACATGGGCGTTGACAGGTCGATCTATACTCGCAGCCTGTCTCTCTCTTTCCCTAGTGGGAAAGGGCTCTGGGGAAGCAGAGATCCAGGACACATTGGTGGGGTTGTCTGTCCAGGGAAATCTGGTCAGCATCACACTAGCATCTAGAACCTGGTGGTTGAAAAGAGAGTTAGCATACAAAGCCAAACAAATTGTTGATCAATTATAGACCTAAAGGCTGGAATAGTGCAGATGAAGTATTGGGGGTGTCCTCCATTTTATAGATAGCTAGTAGGCATATTTTAGTTATATTCCAAAGGGCTTGTGGCTATACTAGTTTTTTTCTTTTTCTTTTTTTTTCCCCGAGCCTGAAATCTGATATGCAGGTGGATACAAGTTATTGTCTGGGGAGATGATGTCATGGCTGGGAAAAGAACCAGAAAGCTGAAACAGGAAAGAGAGTATCCCCCTAATATGGGAAAGGGGTATAAATATTGTTGACTGTAAACCCCATCGATTTGATGTGATCTGAGGCCCATATTCAACTTAGGAGCTTATGTGACCTCTGCATCCCTGTAGATCTGAGCTCACATTCTGTGAACATGAGTAGGAACATTCCAAGCTGCCCCAATATCAGGACCCATCTTCCCCAGGCATAGCATAGAGTATGTTGTCCATCTTCCCTTCAGAGGATGGAACATTCTCTACTGTTGTTGATCCAGGTTGAGGGTAAGGTCCTATGGGGGCCCACAAAGGGGTCTATTGTGTTGTTCCTGATAAAAAATGTTGTTTTCGCCGGGCTGGCTTCACGGGCAGGTAACAGACAACCAGGGACTCATGGTTGAGCTGTATGCAGTATCTCTTTATTCATGCAGGACGCAGCGCAATCTATACCAAGCTAAGCTAAACTAAAAACTACAATCTTGTCCTTATAAATATACTAGCCCAGTAGGGTGGGAACAGGATGTGACATAGAGAGGGTGGAGAGAAAAGTGACTGGTGAAAATCAGGGTGTGACAAGGAGAGGGGGCGGAGCAGGCAAGAATTCTACCATTGAACCACCAATGCCCTGGAGGGAGGGTGGTGCTTGTTAACAGCAGTTATGTAAATAGAATGAAATGGTTATGTAAATAGAATAGTGTTAAGCAGGGGGGATTAAACTAATGAAACAGAAGGGGTTTTTAGAAGCATACCAACAAGAAAAGACTAGTAACAATGGAGAGAGGGATTTTTTCAAGATCTAGGCCCATCATGTCTGTTTGGGAATCTCAGGACTCCTCGACTAGGGCCCCAGTTGATGGGGTGGCCTGATAGTAACTAAAGAGTCATCATTAAAATATGCCAGTCTCTTGCCCTTATTCAGCTTTTGCAGTCCTTGCTTTGAGAAAGTTAGCTTTGGAGTGAGTGAGAGAACTGTAATAGGAAGTAGGTGAGGAGGGTATCTAAGTCTAAGTAGACACTATTTCATTATGAACTTGATACTGACTCACTACAAATACAAACTGTTGTGTATTTTTGCTTTCAGGTATATATTTTGCCCTAATTTATGGATACATGTGAATATTTGCTCTAACAGGACCTGGCCTATATCTAGGTTTTGAGACTTTGCTAGGAAGTGAACCTCCTGGAATGGAATTAGAGAATGCCGTGAAAGGAAAGGTCTCACCCGAGTAATGAGGGTGAAGGGTTGGCATTCCATGCCTGATGTCTCTGGACACAGTCCGAAATGAAGCATGCTGAGGTGGTTCTCCTTGTGTTGATTAGGTTGGGATTGGCAGATGAAATATCATTTGGTATGAATTGAGAGAAGCATGTAGGAAAGTGAGCCCCACCCTAGAGGTTCCAGGACTGGGGGAAATATAGGCTTTATAGAGGAAGTGGGAGGTTCCTGCTGACTTAGGGTTTAAGAAGACAATAGATAGTTATTGCTATAATCACATTATTTGGCAATTGGGTTAACTTTGAAATATCACTTTGTTATTATTTGCTGTATCATACACAACATCACCATAATTTATGTCCTTTGACATTATTTGTATATAGCTGTGCCACTGGTTGCTTCTGTTCTCCCTGGTCTAAGCTTTTAAGAGAGTCAACATAACAAAGACTCAGCCTATGGTCTATGCATTAAAAAGTTTGATACATTCAATTGATTTTCCTCTCTCATATTAATTAGTGATTTATATGACTACAAATTAATGGGAGTGTCCATAAACTCCATTCCCACCACCAAAAGACTGTGCCCCATCCTCCCCCCCCCACCCCTTGAAGCCAAATATCTGCCTTCACCCTCCACCCAGGGTTTTTACTTTGGTGCCCTACTCCTGAATAAATTTTTAAAATCTAGGCTGTCAGGAGGTAGCTCATATAGTAGCTCATACTTTGCCATGTGTGAGGACCCACTCTGAGCACTTGGTACCACAGGAGAGCACCACGCAGATGGACAAGCCTCACAAAAAGTGGAGCAGTGCTGTGGTCTCCCTGCCTCCCCTGCTGGCCTCTAAAGAGAAACACAAAGGGTTAGGTGGGAACAGTGGAGTTACTTGAGACATCCTGGAGCAATTAGATTGGAGAGACCATCCCCAGGCACTTGAGGCTTGAAGCTGAAGAGACCAGAGGACCAGAGAATAGAAGAATGTTCAAACTGCAGGAGCTCCGAGAGGTTTGCTGCCACGCCCACTTGGAGAGGGACCCACAGATGCTATGTGCTTTAAGCTAAGACCCTACATTTGGTGGACGGAGAGTGAGCTCTAGAGCCTTCCATAGCACCACTGGGAAGAAAGTTTCTCCTCTGAGCGTACTTCCATGACAAACTACGGGGCACATGTGGAGGCTGGGACCCCACCCTACCCATGGTGAACGTATGCATCACTGTCACCCACTATGGCTGCTGTAGAGGAAGTAGAATACCAAAGAGCAGAAGTTACCCTGGACTGCAGAGACTGGACAAGATAATGGGTGGTATCAGAGACACTTTCTCTTCCTACAGCTTACCTATGGACCAGAAAATGTTATCTACAATGTGCAGACTGTTTTGGACATCTTGCATGCACAGGTAAGGAGGCTGGATCATTCAATCACAAGCCCAGAGTCAGCTTTGACTTCCCCCTGAGGGGCTCCTTGACAAGTCCTCTTGACTCAGAGACCCATAGTGACCAGGTTCCCAACTGTGGCCCAGTAGCCTGGATATGGAGGTGTTCATGGGGATTTATAGAGAGGCCTAAAGACAGGGAGGTGGGTAGTTGAGCACACATATTATAATGTGTGAGGACCCAGGTTCAACCCCCAGTCCCCACCTTGGAAGCTTCTCAAGTGGTGAAGCAGGTCTGTTTCTCTCTTTTAACTCTCCCTTCCCTTTGGATATCTGGATATCTCTAGAAAATAAATAAGATTAAAAAATAATTTGAAAAGGAGAGACATACAGAAAGAGAGAGAGAGAGACGCCTGAAGACAGTGAATGGGGTTAGACAAAAGACCGGAGACTTGACAACCATCAGAAGGGACCATCCCTTGGGAGTCGGGTGGTAGTACAGCAGGTTAAGTGCAATAGTGAAGCAGGTCTGCAGGTGTCTGTCTTTCTCTCCCCCTCTCTGTCTTCCCCTCCTCTCTCCATTTCTCTCTGTCCTATCTAACAACGATGACATCATCAACAACAATAATAACTACAACAACAATGCAAAACAACAGGGGCAACAAAAGGGAAAATAAATATGAAAAATAAATAAAAAGAAAAAAAGAAGGGACTGTCCCCAGATCCAGTTGAGAAATTAGAGCCACCCACCCCTGAACACCTTGCCATGGACTTTGTCTTTGCACAGGTTCCCCGGCTGTTTGTGAACCTGGTCTCAACACTGGAGATCCTCAGCCTGAAGGAGCTCCACAGTAACTCTGGAGCTGGCTGCTCAAGTGGAATCCTCAGGTGAGCTGGATGCCTCTTCCCATCTCTTGAGAGGGCTGTGGCATCTTTATGGGGCAGTAACTCTCAATAGTTAGAAAACCCACAGGCCAGAGTCAGAGACCTGCTGAGACCACACAATTGTCTAACTTGATAAAGCCCAAGGGAGGGAATCAGTGTCAGGGTGTTTGTGAGCCCTTCAGAGGTATAAGCACTTATAAGCCAACCCTCTAGAGAGGAAGGAGCAATGCCTGAGGAGTGGGGTACCAGGCAAAACCCACCAAAAGTCTCTGGCTATGGTCACTGCAGGATCTGTTGATGGTTCAAACTAAAGGGTCAGTGCAGCCCATTTCTGTATCTGGAACAGTTGAGTTTGTGAAGGCTGGGTCGGGTCAGAGACACAGGTCCACCTCATCCTGCCCCCGCACCAGTGCTCGGCATGCCCTGTCTCCACCTTCTGGCTTGGCGGTTGTCTTCCGAGGGTGGGGTGTAGGCTCCCCATTCTAATCATCTCATCTCCCAGACCATAAGCCCAGATTTTCAAGCTGGCCAGCCAGGTCAGGGTGCCTCCCAGACAGAAGTGATTCAATTGGAGACTCAGAGCTCAGGTTTCAGAGATATTGGAGTTCAAGTCCTGCCTCCTACCTCAGCCTCCATGAGACCCTGAGAAAGTGCTGGACCTGCTGAGCCAGTTTTCTAATCTAAACGATGGGGCCCTTGATGAAATGACTTCTAGAGTAGTGGGAGGGACGAGACAGGTAAATCCCCGCAAAGCTCTTGACACAGCTAATATTCAGTACGCACTAACTATTGTTCTGGCTGGAGCCATGATTATTATCCAAAGAGGTGTCCCTTCCCTGTACAGCAGTCCTCTACTTCTCATGAGGTAACTCAGTTCCATGAAAGTCCCTCCTGCAGAGGCTAGAAGAAGTTACTATTCTCAGAGCAAAGGCAGATCTGGGAAGTTTCCTTCAGCTTCTTGTGATTTAGTCAGTAGATGAACCAGCCAGGCCCCTAAAGCCTGGACTGCTGACACTTCCTAGTCGAACCCCCAGCCACTCTTCCTGCATGGCTTGTTCAGTCAGTGACTGGTGGTGTGGGGGCATCTCTTTGGTTTGGTCTGCAGGCAAGTGTGTCCCTGTCTCTTCAAGGCTCAGGATGGTTCCCGAGAACTTGCCTCCCTCTCAGATGCAAACAGAAGGTATCAGGTAAGCTGGGGAAAAAATACCCCCCATTCTAGTAATCATCCAGTGAGGACAGTATAGTCTTCCAGGCCTTCTAGAGTGGACTGCAAATCACTCACAGGATGGATTTATGCCTTATGTACATGGACTCCCTGGAGTAGATCCTCTTCCTTGAAATTTCTTGGGTTAGAGAGTTCCCATTGCCTGCCCAGGGTATTGGGGCTCACAGGCATCAGAACCCTGATATTCATCATCCCTGATGCCATTGCCTGGCCCTCTGAGTGACTTCGTAGCTATGGTATCTTCCACCCAACAGCTCAGACCATGGCCCTGTCCTGACAAACAGCCTGCTCGTGCAGGATTTCGTAGGTACAAGCTACAGAAATCTTAGGCCATTCTGGTTCATTTCACTAGATTTATTCTTTAGGCACAGTGTGGGCTTGGAGCTGTTTAGGCCCCTGTGGTTGGTGGGCAGTGCATAAGAAATCATGTCATTGGGGAGTTCTGAGAAGCCAAACCATCAAAATCAGATCAGACTCAAGAGCTAGTCTGTTAGTGCCAAGGAGACCAGTGTCACTGTGACAACCAGGGCATGGGCCACCCCTAGCAGAGTGGACTCCTGCGTCCCTCCAGCCTATCTCTGTCTTCTAGCCTAAAGCCCAAGGCAGAAGTTTTGTTCAAGATATCGGGCACATGGATAGAAGGGGCTCTGGGAAAGCAAGCATTAGTCTCTCTTACATTCTTTAGTGGGAGGAAGATTGAACTTTAGTCAGTGGAGTTTTCAAACTGGAAGTGGGTTCGAATATAGGCTAGCCAGAGAACTATTCACCAAAACTTTCTCACCGACTTATCTAGAGAAAAATCTCTTTAACATATGTACTGAGTTTATGTGACGTATACAGGGAGGCTGTTTGAGGTGTGCCTCATGTTGGTTTTATGCTTTTATGAGTTGTGCTGTGTCTGCTGCCGCAGTGGTGTTTGGCCTCTGCCACACCATGTGGCAGTCTGCAGTCACTGTGCTTACTGTGCAGCTGCTGCCTGCCATTTACGACTCCATGCAGCTGGGCTCCCTCAAACAGCAGCGTCATTCTCCGCTACCTCTACTCCCTGCCAAACACCATTTTACTCTCATTTTATTGAGAAAATTGTTCCATAAGACTGTTGTCTCAGAACAGTTTTCACAACTCCCACATATGAGTCAGCACCCCAGCCCTCCCCCAAAATGCAGTCTCTCTCCTCCTTTTCTACAGGGCATCTTCCCTTTCTGTTCAAGCATTACTCTGGGAGAAAGGTCAGAGAGGAGGGCTCCTGGGCCAGGAACCAGCTCTCAGGCTGATCTGAGTCTGACTTCCCTGAAATCACCCCTTGAGTGTTCCTGGGTACGGGATCCTGATTTCCCTGCCTAGCCAGGGTCCTGGATGCAAACGCTGGACACCTGGCGAGCCATGAAATGGAAGAGCCAGAACTGGGGGACCCAGATGAAAAGGGAAGGGGCTTCAAATGAAAATGAAAGCAATGAGAGTAACTGTTCTGTCACCACTGAGCTGTGCCAGTCTCAATAGAGTGTGTACGCCCATGCTCACACATATGCACAAGTGATTTATAGAGACAGCCAGTGGTGTTGATGGTTTTTTGTTTGTTTGTTTTTACTTCTAAACAAGTGTAGACAAATTGATGTAAAGATTTTCCAAGAGATGTGCAGCAGTCAAGTAAAGGACTTACAGGTGTGAGGCCCAAGTTTAATCCCTGGCATCACACACCAAACCCCCTTTCCAGCCACTCTTTGGTGATATCTGATGCTCCCATATGATTCAAGACCTCAAATCCAGAGCCTCTCCCATAGCTGGGCAAGTACTTAACCCAGCAGGCTCCCTCCTGACCCCATAACAGACTTCAGAACCTCCCCTGCCATTCCTAGGTCAGGTCTGCTCAATTTCAACCTGAGGCTGGGGGAGAGGGGTGATTGAGATCAAGCCTGAGCTGAAAAGTCCTGATCAACTGAGACCTGACTGCTGAGGATTCCCCTCACAGACCTCATAGCTGTTGAATTCTGGGGGTGGTGGGAGATGGCAGAGGGGTTGGGTGATAGCTCACCATATAGAGCTTGTGTTCTACCAGCCACAGGGTCCTGGCCCGAGCCCCACTGCCACATGGGTGCACCGTGCACTAAAGGAAGCTCCAGAGAGGGAGTTGTGCTGCTGTGGTGGCCCCATCTCTCTGCCTCTCCCTCTCTCTGTATCAGAAATGAAAACAATAAAAACATAGACTTGGGAGCAGTGGCACCATAGATAAGTGAGGCCCCTGGGTCACAGACAAAACGAGCTGGAGCAGAAGTAAGGTCCCCTGACCTTTTCCTCTATAGAAGCTGTTGCGTGACCTGGTGAACAGTGGGCGGTACGACACCAGTGATGACTTTACCGTGGTCCTGCAGACCTTCTTTGAAAGAGTGCGCTTGCCGAGGATGCCGGTAAGAATCAGGTCTCATGGCTTGCCTCAACCACCCTAAGAGCTTCCTCAATGCCATCCAAGGTGCTCCCAGGTGGTGCCAGGCTCAACTCGGGGTCTCATGCTTGTTGAGACATGTGGTCTACCGAGATCATCTATTTCCAAGCCCCTTTTTCCTCCTTTTTTTTTTTAAAGTATAATTCGTAATGCAGTGAACTACCTTCCTAGCTCTTTCTGAGTGCGTCTTGCATTAGCTGCTCTTTCTCAGACTCAGCCCCTCTCTCCTCCCCTGGCACCAGGAGGGCTTGCCTGATATCTCCTTCTTCACCCCCGACTGTTTCCACTTCAGCAGAAAGGCCCACGCCCATTCAGCCAGTGCCCTCTGGAACAACATGGTAAGAGGCCCTGAGAAGAAAATGTGTTCTCCTAATGAGAAAATGAACTCAGGAAGTTGGGAGTTAGTTCACCTGATAGAGTGCACACTTTCTCATGTCGGTTTGAACCTCTGGCATCACGTGAAAGCACCATGCCAAGGAGAAGCTTCACAAGTAGTGGAACAGTACTGTGGTGTTTGTTTCTTTCCTTCTCTCTCTTTTCTCTATCCATAATTAAAAAGGGGGAGTAAGTTCATTGCAAAGAGTGGACTTAATCATGTCTGAAGCCCTAGTAATGAAAAATACTTGGGGAGGGTAGGATATCAGTCAGCCATCTCGTGGTATGGGCTTTGGTGTCCAACCCGTCAGCGATAAGAAATATTTCTGGGGTTGGATGGTGACAGACCCAGTAGAAAGCACATCTTACCATATGTGAAAACCTTGGTAAGCCTAGCCCCTCCACTTGCAGAGGGAAAGTTTCATGAGCAGTGGAACAGTACTGAAATTTATTCTCCCCCCCTTTCTCTCTCTCTCTCTCTCTCTCTCTCTTTCTCTCTCTCTCTCTCTCTCCCCCTCTCTCTCTCTCATCATATAGCAAAGAAAAAAGGTGGGGAGGAGGGCTGTGAGGAATGTTGATGCTGTCATTCAGGCACCGAGCCTCAGCAATAACCCTGGTAGCATAAATAAAAGAAAGAAATGCCATTTTCCTTATCCCTCACCCCTTCTCCAGCCCTGGCCCCGTAGCCCGGCCTTTAGCCTTTCTCTTCATGCTTTCACTTTATCACTCTATTTAATGCTTCTTGGTCTAGCTGGAACCTTTTGGCCAGAAGACTGCATATCATGATTTTCAAGGCAGTATCACTCTGGCATGCCCAAGAAAGGTAAAGTGAAAAATGCATTCTTACCAGGGGTGTGTGTGCATCTCTCCCCCCCTCTCAGCTAGAAATAGCTAGAAGTTGAGAGGAAGGGGGATATATGGAGAGAGACGGAGAGAGACAGAGAGAGACACCTGCAGCCCTGCTACCAGGGGTATTTCTCTAAAACAACTTTTCTAGACTCTTAAAGTCTCTGATGAAGAGTGCTCAGTTCATCTCATCCTGGGTCTCACCTGCCCCCGACTCTCCAGTTTTGCTTGCCTACCTACCCAATAAAGATTCTAGTTACCCAGCCAGTGCCCTATCTGGTTAAATAGTGAGAAATGGCAGCCCTGGTGACTGGAAGGGCCTAGATAGTCCTATGGCTTCTCCATGTCATGGTGAGCCCAGCTCAGTTCTGGGCTGCACAGAAGGTTCTTTGACATCAAGAAGAGGAAAGTGACAAGGCTTCCCAGAACTTATTTTGAAGTCCAGAGGGTAAGGGTAAAAGGGATCAAGGGCAGGTTAAGACAGAAGGACACCCTATCTTTATGTAGGTCCCATAGGGGAAGGAACTGAGACCTGGCAGACCTGGTGGAGGTGGCTGTGGCCCAAGGAGAGCTGAAACCAGAGACATTAACCAGGAAGGCAAAGCCAAACCTTGGCATCATGTTCATTCGCCCATTGTCAGAGTTTCTGAGCTCAGCGTCGGCACTCTACCTCTGTGATTTCTCTCTATCCCCCGAAGTATTGACAGTGCCCAAGATGAGAACCACTGAGCAGGGGTTGGATGAGGCAGGATTTATGAGGACCTGAGACTGAGGCCGCCCCAGTTACTTAAGATTGGGACTGGCCTATGTGACTTGGGGGCTAGGGAAGCATGAGACAGATGCTCTGCTGAGAGACAACTATGTAGAGAAAGAAAGGCAGCACTATCTAGATACCCTAGATGTGCTCACTCCTCGGAACCACTGATTGTTATTTTCTGTGCTGGTAAAGCTTGCAGAGAAGGCTTCAAGGCATTCTGGGAGGAAGCCCTCAGGCTTAATCTTTTGTGAGTGGGGCTATGCTTGGGATGGAAGAACAGGTCAAAGTAAACATATTGATGTAGTGGGAAGTGGAATAGATTGCAGTGGCTCTCCTCTCTTCCCACAGGACCGTCCATTTCTGAGCACCTACAAAAACAGTGTGGAGGTACATGCTTATTGTTTCCAGTTGGTTCACCAACCCAAGCTGTGGGCAACCCCGGAGCTGGCACTGGCCCTGAAGCACGGAGATGGGGTGGGGTGGAAGGTTCATGGGCAGGAACTCAGCAAACCAAACACCTGCAGATCCATCAGAGAGGACAGTCCAGAAGGGGGTGGGCTGTGGCAGTGGGTCTCATCCTAGTCTTTCCAAAGACATTTGTAAATACAACCAGCTTCTTCATAGGTAGGTGGGACTAGTGCCCTGTTTTGTCCCTGGCCCTGTTTTTCCATTAGCTAATGGGGGAGGCTCAACTAGGATTCATGGATCCCCACCAGGCTGATACTCAGAAACACCTAGGATGCCTTCATCAAATGTCCTTCTTAATCTCTCGCCAGGGTGTGGCCCTGAGTCTGTGGGTGCAAGGTCCCTGATGATACCTGCCAGTCTCTCTGGTGGTGGTGGTGGTGGTGATAGTAGCCCTCCTTCTCCTCCTCCTCCTCCTCCTCCTCTCTTCTCTCTCTCTCTCTCTCTCTCTCTCTCTCTCTCTCATCAGAGCAGTCTGCCTTATGGTGGTGCTGGGGATTGAACTCAAGACCTCAAAGCTGCAGGCATGAAAGTATATTTGCATATCCACTATGCTGTCTTGCTAGCCCTGAGATTCTGCTATTCATTTCTGCCCTTAGCCTAATGGGAGCATTCTGCAGTGCAATGACACAGCCCCTTCTTCTACTAAGCCTAAGTCAGGTAAGCCCCCAACTCCCCATAATACTTCGAAGTGGGATCAGATAAGAGTTTCAAAATGATAGGTGATACCCCCCAACTTTCTATCTTGGTGGTAATCTGACAGAATCCCTGATTTGCCCGTCACCCTGTGGCAAAGTCTTATCCAGCAGGCCCCAATGCTGTCCAGCAGAGCTGGCACAAAGAGTGTCCCATGAGCTCCCTATTGTGGCCGTCACTGTGGCATGACCCATTACATCACAGAGATGGAGGTGAGGTGAGGAGGGAGTCATAGTAGAGAGAGCTCTTCAGTTTATGGACAACTGCACTACCAACTCTGTGGTAGAAGGGATGACCTGGAGTAATCGTTTTCTTGATTCTTGGTTGAAATCTAGTCCCAAGTTCCAATGGGACAGCATAGTGAGCCCTGAAGCTCACCTCAGATGGTCCAGTGTCCAGACAGCGAGGCACTCAGACCACAGCTGGCTTCCCCCCACATGACTGCAGGCCCTTCACTGCCTGAATCAAATCTCACTCTCTGCTTCTCTGTCTCTTCTCTCTCTCTCTCTGTCTCTCTCTCTCTCTCTCTCTCTCCCTCCCTTGATAGATAGATCCAGGATTTTATTGTTATGTCACTTAGGGGAGGCTCTGCTGTCATGTAGGCTCTGTCTCAGTAGCACTGTGAACTTCTGGCCCTGCTTGGCCTAAACATTCATGCAGGGTATGTTTCTGGACTTAAGACAGAAAGCACCAGACTTGGCTGCAGCTCAGTTCTTCAGATTCAGGTGTGTCTGTTTGTCTTTCCAGTACACTCACTGAAACCTGGAGACATCAACGTTGTGGCTGCTCTGGGAGATTCTCTGACTGTAAGGACTCTTGGCCCTGGGTGGGGAGTCAGTCCCAGTCCCCATCCTTCTAACTCTAAGACCTGCACTGCTGACTCACTTTCCTCTCTCCCTGGGCTGTCAGTTCAAGGGCATTACACCTGATTGACTTCATCATTTTACAAGTGTGCAATTAAGTTCTGTCCAGAAGTGAACTGATTGTCTCAGAGAATGGATAATTGGAGCACCCCGAAACATGATTTTTAAACATCACAGATTGTGGTATATGAACTACAGAAATCTTTCAAACCTGCCTGTGTAGTCAGCTTTCTCCCTTGGACTCCATGTTTTCTGAGCAGCTCAGATCTTTGAATCTCTTTCTATAAGGCAGCAGAGATTCCAAAATTATGATTAGAGCTTTGCTCCTAAGTTCCAAGAAACAGAGCTACTTGGCTATCCAGGATGACCACCTTCTGGCAATACACTTAAGGCTACGAGGTTGCCTGAAAGAATGTTCCAGAGGAAAAGAGCAGAAATAAGACATTTCTAAGAAATCCGTCCAATCTCTGGCTCTTTGTCCTTTAAAGAACATAGGAGCACAATGCTAAGAAGTAGTAATATATCACAGTGCTTCACATTTGTAAAGCATTGTAGAGTCTTCAAGCTATTTTACTTTTATCATCGAATCCAAACAATCCCGTGAGGTGGGCAGCGCAAACACTCTGTTGTACCTTCAGGCAGTCAAGTTGTGCCTGATCAGGGTGAGGGTGGTGAGGAGAGGCTAGAGCCCAAATACAGAGGAGTCTGCTAACTCCAAGCCCAGTGCTCTCATCTCACCACCATGAGTTCAGTAGGTCCAACTCACCGCCACTCTTCTCTATGACTTACCTGTGGACTTTGGTGTCTTCAAAGGTTGGCAGTGGACTTGACACTGGACCAGGCAACCTTCTTGGTATGGCCACACAGTTTCGGGGACTGTCCTTTAGGTAATGTTAAATAGGCGGGGTGGGGTTTTTATCTCCAAATGCATGAGTAGACCAAAGAACAAAGACGAGTGTGGGAGGGAGAGGATTTCAGAAAGGAAAACGTGTTTCTATAAAATGAGACAACTTAATCAGTGGAGAGGCAATTTCTGTGGATAATCTTCTTGTTGTCATTAATTGTGGAGAGCAAACCAAACTAAGATTCATATCAAACTGCTGGGTTAACATATCTAACACAAAATGCACCACCCAAAGTACCCAATCTCTCAGTCTCCAACTGCATCTATATGGAAATTCCAAAGTGCAGTACACACCTCAGGAGGGAGAACCGAGGCAGAAACGCAATCAGTGGACATAGCTGGGCCCCTTCTGTGTGCCCACACGCACTTATCATGAAGGCAGGCAGATGGGTAGGGGTTGTGGTAGAGGTGGAAAGCATAGGTAACTAATTATGCTCAATGTACAAATTCTTTTAAATGAAAACTACCTGAGTGTCACAGGAATATAGCAGAGGAAGTGGCTGGCCTCACCAGAAGGGATGAGGATACTTCACCGGAGAAGGCAGAATACTGGTCACATCCTCTCTAGATAAGCAAATCAGGTAGGCAGGAAAGGTGCTCCAGACACAGAGGCTGTGGAAAAAGCTTAAGCTGTGTCCAGTGAGCAGCCATACTTGGATGTTCTTAAGGTTCTGTCTGTCCTGAGCCACTGAAGGCTTTCTCAGAATGTGTCACCTGGGGAAATAGCTAGAACAAAGATGGTCACGAGACGGCGGAGTGCTGGCAAATGAGTCTTGTGGGCCTCTGTACTTCCTCCCCTTTCTTTAGTGTGAATCCAAAGGCTTCTGCCAAAAATGCAAGCAGCCTATTTGAGCACCACAAGAAAAACAAGAAAGATGGGAAGGGACAGTCGGCAATTTTCTTCAATAAGCTATGAAAAATATTTGAGTTCTCAAGCTAATAGAATGACATGGTAAAATTGTTAAAGTAGAACAAACCACCTATCTATATTTCTACAAGTAATAAAAAATATATATAGAATATAAAGTAAAAGCATTTTTTAAGAAAAAAAATGTGAGTGGCAGTAGAGTGGAGTTCATTTTGGACTTTGACATTTCTCCAGTTCCCCCTGAGGAAGAGTCCCAGAAAGATTTCCCTTGAGGCTGGGGAAGTGACTCAGGATGAGGCTATGGGTTTGACCCCTGGCATCCTATTTTATCACCAAAGATTGAGATAGGTGAAACTCCATTGACAGCAGAACAGTTTGTCTCTCACCATAAAAGTACAATTTTATTTTTAATTTGAGCTGTGAAGATGGCTCCGTGGTCTCCAGAACTTCCTAGAATAGAAAAGAAAGATGTTTCTGAGTAGAAGACAGATGTCCTCGTGGAGTTGCCCTGGGAGAAGATGCAGGGTCTTGATGGCATGAGGACATCACACCTCCCCCAACCTGCAGAGTTGAGATCAGTGTGTGCATGTATGTGCCCTCCCCCACCCCAAATTCACACACCCTCACTCTAGAGAGGTGGCCTTTAAGAGAACCATACTGAACCTAGTCTCCCGACCCTTCTGCCCAGTGTCATTGGTCTTAAGAGGAAAAGAAAAGGAAGAGGGGGACAAGAGTTTGATAGTGCTTACTACGACTGACAACATTCAAACAGCTGTAACTCCAGCTCTTGTCTTTAGCTAAATAAGAACTCACATCATGACTTGGGAAACCAGAAAATAGACACAGAGTCCACAAGGATAAATAAGCTACATCTGGTTGTGTAGTTTGGGGAAAAGAGATGACTTCTTCAATTTAACAAACAGTTCATTAGCACAGACTGCTGGGACTCAGATACAAGCAAGGTAGTCTTCTGAGCAATTCTTTCTGTAGCGGTGGAAACACTGAGTAATTGCTCTGTTCCTTCCTTCAAGTGAGGTTGTATAAGAAATAGTTCTGAGAGCTGGAGCAGAGGTGCAGTGGGTTAAGCGCACGTGGCACAAAGCGAAAGGACCGGCTTAAGGATCCCGGTTTGAGCCCCCGGCTCCCCATCTGCAGGGGAGTTGCTTCAAAGGCAGTGAAGGAGGTCTGCAGGTGTCTGTCTTTCTCTCCCCCTCTCTGTCTTCCCCTCTTCTCTCCATTTCTCTCTGTCCTATCCAACAATAGCAACAACAACAATAATAACTACAACAATAAAACAACAAGGGCAACTAAAGGGAAAATAAGTAAATATTAAAAAGAAAAAAAGAACTAATGCTGTAGTCTTCTAGGCTGAGTAAGAGTGCATACTTCAGTCTTTTAGTTCTAACTCCAAGGCCTTGTGTAATAGAAATGCTGTCCGTTTACACACTTTATCTGTTCTAGATCAGATGACTTATTCAAGGTCTACATTTGTTGATAGTTCAACACTTGACAGAAGCTACAGATGAGTGTTTTCCAAAGTATGTTCCATGCAACACCAGATCCAGGCCTGTGCCCAGAGAGGGAAATGCCTTTGTGTTTGGTGGAAACATGACATACTTTATCAGTCTTCTGGAGAATTTAAATTGTAGCATATTAAAGACATTGAGAAGTTCTGTAAAGTGGGGGAGATAGCATAATGGTTTTGCAAAGAGACTCTCAAGCCTGAGGCTTCAAAGCCCCAGGTTCAATCCCCTCACACCACTATAAATCAGTTGAGCAGTGTTCTGGTAAAAAGTAAATAAATAAATAAATAAATAAATAAATAAATAAATAAATAAAAGGAGGGGGGAGCGTTTCTGTAAAGAAGAACTTCTATTGGTATTACATCTGTTTATTCCATTGTTGTCCTTAAATTCCAGAACCCTTTCTTTTTATTGTGCTTTTGCCCAGAAATGAATCCAGGGCTTCATGTGTGCTTGATGCTACAGTGGAATATTCTCCCAAGCCAGTTTTTTTTCTTTCTCATTATTAGACATGGGTGGGAAGAAGGACACCGCAGCACTGCTCCACCATCCATAAAGCTCCCATGTACTGAAACACAAACCCAGGGCCTCATGCAGAGTAAGATGTGTGCTCTACCAGCTGAGCTATTTTCTGTCCAGAGCTTTCTTTTTGTCTGACAAATGTCATGTTAGTAACCTGATCCTAGGAGAACAATTTTCTGAAGCTGTTAAGGTATCTAGATTGGATACACTGGATAATTAATGACTTGAGTAATTGAGAATGTAATCAGGGTCTCTTCCTTCAAAGAAGCAGAGTATGGATCATGGACCTACTCTAGGGGGAACTGAGCTCAGAATTCTTAAAAGGTAGCAGGAGAAGGGCTGTAAGGAGGACATTTAGAAGGTGGCCTGGTTGTGAATATTTTCAAGATCACTTGGCTTATGAGAGTCATAAGGCATAAAAAGGTCTAGCTTTGGCTACTTTCACAATGGTGCAGACCCACAGATCTTCAGAGCACTCCTTTTTCTTTTCCATTTACGATTTTTTTGCCATCATTCAAAGGACTTGGTAACTTTTATGTACCAAAAAGCACATTAGTCTTACTCATAAAAAGTTGGATCTTGCTGAAACTACTCAACAGATGCCAGTGGACATCTGCTCTGAATTTCTCTCTGTGCTGTGGGTAATGCTATACTCAAGGTATAATATAAATCATGCTGACCTGAGGAGCTCCCTCCCCTACATGGGCTGTTTCACACAGATTTACATTCTCTCTTCACATAGTTTTGATCAAAGTAAGGCCTTACATATTTTTGTTCCTTCGTGTTTATGAGAATAATTCTATCTTTTCTACTAGAAATGTTCACCTTGACATTGGTTCAGGGAGAGATTTCTGCACGTGTTTACATCAGTCATCATCCTTTTTTTTTTTCAGAATATCAAAAATAACCTTTAAGTAATATTATAATAGAGGTCATTTGATGTGTGTGTATTTGCGTGTCTCTGGTGGAGAAAAGAAAGAGAGTGATTAGAGGAATTGGATAGACTTCTAATTTCCTTTCAAGTGTAAAGTGTTTTGTTAGGTGCTCTTAGTTTAAAATAAATAAATAAATAAATAAATAAATAAATAAATAAATAAGTTTCAGGAAGCAACTAAAACAGCATATTCTAACACAACTGGAAAAAAACCATGTCCAACCAATGGCCGGGGTAGGTTCAGGTGTCTGATATGGAGAGAGACTGAGACTCAGAGACAGAATGGCAGAGCACTCCTGATTTCTTTCAATGATTACTGAAGTCCTTAGCCAACCATCCTGCTGTGAATTAGACAGATTCAGCGGCCAGGCAGTGGCACACCTGGCTGAGCACATACATTACCACGTGCAAGTATCTGGGTCAAGATCCTGGGCCCCGCATACAGGGTGAAGCCTCACAAGCAGTGAAGCAGTGATGTTAAGTGTCTTTCTTATTTTCTCTCATCTCTCCCTCCCCTTTCAGTCTTTCTGTCCTATCAAATAAAAGAAAAAATAAAATAATTGTGTGAAATTGTACCCCTCTTATCCAATGGACTTGTTGAGCATTATCAAATCAATAAAAAAATGGCATAAAGAAGAATAGACAAATGCATTCCAAGCCCTCCTTGAATTGAAAAAGCCCAGATTGATTTGTGGCCTATGCTTTGAAAGTTTTGTTTGTTTTTTATTGGGAGGCTACTGTTTTTACAGTACAGTTGTTGGCACATGAGTACAATTTTAAATCTCACCAAGACAGGTGTCTGTAAAATAATCTTACCCCCAAATTAGGTCCATCATCATGAACAGGACCTGAAAGCACACCTCCTCCGCCCCCATCCCTCTGTCCTTACCCAGAGCCCTTTGCTTTAGTTCAGTACACCAAACCAGTCTTTTTACTTTCATGTTGACCTTTCTTTTCTTATTTCTTAAATTCTGCCGTTGAGTGAGATCATCTAGTATTCATCCTTCTCTTTCTGGCTTATGTCACTTAACATGATTCCTTCAAGTTTCCATCCAAGATGAGTTGAAGAAGGTGAATTCATTGGTGGACTGGATGCTATCGCTGTGTTCACAAGTCTATTGACCTAGAATCATATGCCAGGACAGAAGAGGGAGCCACAGAAGGAAAATATTAATAACTACAGTGCATCTGAGCATTGGACTTGGTTAAAACAAATTATTTTCTTGCCTCCCATATGAGCTTTTTAATACTTTAAATTAAGCAAAAGCTTGTTGGAGGAGCATAGGCAGATTTGATGAGATGAAGCCAGATTGGGCACTAGAGGGTGATAAGAGGTTATCCCTGAATCTTCCTTCTTGTGAAATTGACCAGACAAGATGCTGTCCATCCTTAAAGGCTTCCTCCACAGCACACTGCTTTTCAGGGACCTTGTGATTTTTCGTTTCCTTCAATGTAAAGTAACCCTGTGTACTTCTGTTTCCTGCTCTGTAGAGATCACCTTACCATCAGACTGTGGCTATCAGCTAAGTGCTATCTCCTCCTTGATTTGACAGAGAAAAGAGGGAACTCTTTTGCCTTCGAATTCTAAATATGAGAGGAAGCACAAGGACCGGCGTAAGGATCCGGGTTCAAGCTCCTGGCTCCTCACCTGCAGGGGAGTCGCTTCACAGTTGGTGAAGCAGGTCTGCAGGTGTCTATCTTTCTCTCCCCCCTCTGTCTTCCCCTTCTCTCTCCATTTCTCTCTGTCCTATCCAACAACAGTGACATCATCAACAACAACAATAACTACAACAACAATAACAAGTGGAGGCAACTAAATATGAGAGGGATCTAGCATATTGGAAATCAAACTTTTCCTCCAAGGTCTGGAGATACAGACTGGTGGTAAAGCACACGTGCTTTGCATGTCTGAGGCCCTGTATTGGATCCCTGGCAGACCCCACCCCTAAATACAGTAATAATTTTTAGTATTTCTCAGCTCCCAAAGAAATGGGTCTAGTGTGTCTTCACATGGAATCGCTGAAAGTGGGGGTACCTTTCTGTGGGTCTTGCTTATTTACTCAGTCTCTCACTGACTTCATTCCATACAGTGGTGGCGGGGATAACAGCCTGGACAATGTCACCACCTTACCAAGTAAGTCCCGCCAGGGCCTTCAGTCTCTTCCTTTGTCCCCTCTGGGTCCCAGCTTTGTGAGAGCAGCTCTCAACAGAGAGGGGAGAGGACATCTGTCACGGAGATAGGAGACATGCATGGCAGGCAGTAGAAGGGCACTCAGTGAGCTCTGGATGGGGAGTCCAGGGAGCCCACAGACCTGGGTTCCCACCTTGGCCACCCCTCTACATGCTAACCAGGTGGCTTAGGGCGAGTCACCAAACATTCTTAAGAGGTTTATTTTTATATATATATTTTTTATATTTATTTATTCCCTTTTGTTGCCCTTGTTGTTTTACTGTTGTAGTTATTATTGCTGTTGTTATTGAGGTTGTTGTTGTTGGATAGGACAGAGACAAATGGAGAGAGGAGGGGAAGACAGAGAGGGGGAGAGAGAGATAGACATCTGCAGACCTGCTTCACCACCTGTGAAGCGACTCCCGACTCCCCAAGAGGTTTATTTTTAAAATAATGATTTATTTGAAAGAAAGCCAGAGCACCACTCTGGTATGCGCAATGCCAGAGATCAAGCTCAGGACTTTATGCTTGAGAGTCCAACACTTTATCTACTGAGCAGCTTCCAGGGCTGCCAGTTATCACACATTCTGAGTTACCTCACATTTTGGTCAGCTGGCTCCGAGGATACTGAGACCGTCAAATGGGACAGTGATATTTCACTTCACCATATAGGACCATATAGGAACCAGAAAAAAGAAAGGGAAGAGGAGTTGGGAGACAGCACAGCGGAGAGAACACACATCCTATTGTGTTGAGAGCATAGGTTAGAGCCCTGGTACCAAACAGCAGCCATGGACAGCACTGAGGGAGCTCCATGGATGATAGAGATGAGCTGTGGCATCTCATTTTTCTGTCCTCTCACTCTCTCTCTCTCTCTCCCTCTCTTACCTCTCAATAAAAATGAAAGACATCAGGGGCTGGTGAGATAGTTCACCTGGGAGAATGCCTGCTTTGCCAAATGTCTGACCCAGATCAGGGCCTGGCACTGCATTAGAGGATGCCTTGGTGCCCTAGGATCTCTCCCTCTGTCTCTCTGTTTCTGTCCATCTGTCAAAGTTGGCCTGGGATAGTGGAGCCCTAGCAGTGAGAGAAAAAAGCGAAAGGAAAAATCAACTCCACAAGACCCCTCAGCAGTGTGGTGAATGAGTTTATTCACTGACATGAAATGCTTCACTTGCTGTCTCAGCCTACCCTGTGATCAGAGGCTCTGACTCGTGTTGGACGCACACTGTACTTGTCTTCCCTGATGGAGCCTCCTAAAAGTTCTGTGAGCATGCTCATACACCCCCAGAGAAGCAGTCCTGGCCTCCTGTCCTGAGTGCTCTGCATCCTGCCCTCACCCCATCTCCCCATTGCAGACATCCTCCGGAAGTTCAACAGCGGCCTCTTAGGATTTTCAGTGTGCTTCGGAGAAGCCAGCAGTGATAACGCATTCCTCAACCAGGCTGTACCTGAAGCACAGGCTAAGTATGGCATTTGGGGAGTGAGCTCCGACACCAGGAAGTGGGAGGCATGTGAGAAACTTAGATTCACCTGCAGTCAGGACCTGAGAGGCTCCCAACCGCTCTTGTGGTAACTGCCTCAGCAGGGAGGCCAGAGGAGCTGAGCTTGGACTGGGGTCATGCTATAGAGTGGGAACACATGCTGGAGGGTTTAAAATAAAAATTGGGGGAGTGATGTGGTAGCGCAGCAGGTTAAGCACATTTGGCACGAAGCACAAGACCAGCGTAAGGATCGGGGTTCGAGCCCCCGGCTCCCCACCTGCAGGGGAGTCGCTTCACAGGCAGTGAAGCAGGTCTGCAGGTGTCATTCTTTCTCTCTGCCTCTCTGTCTTCCCCTCTCTCCACTTCTCTCTGTCCTATCTAACACTGACATCAATAACAACAACAATAATAACTACAACAATAAAAAAGACAACAAGGGCAACAAAGGGGGAAATAAATACATAAATAAATAACTGGGCTCAGTAGGACCCAGCAGGTGTTACATGCACAGTAGAGCATGCACGTCAACTTGTGCAAGGGACTGAATTTCCGTACTTGGTCCTTACCTCTGGGGAAAACTTCATGAGCAGTGAAGCAGTGCTGCAAGGCTCTCTCTCTCTCCCTCCCTCCATCCCTCCTTCTTTCCCTCTCCGTCTTGTCACCCCCCTCTCCCTCTCTCTCTCCCTCCCTCCCTCCATCCCTCCTTCTTTCCCTCTCCCTGTCTTGTCCCCCCTCTCTCCCTCTCTCTTTCCCTCCCTCCCTCCCTCCCTACATGCCTCCTTCTTTCCCTCTCCCTGTCTTGTCTCCCCTCCTCTCTCCCTTTCTCTCCATCTCTCTCTCTCCCTCCCTCCCGCCCTCCCTCCCTCCCTACATGCCTCCTGCTTTCCCTCTCCCTGTCTTGTCTCCCCTCCTCTCTCCCTCTCTCCCTCCCTCCCTCCATCCCTCCTGCTTTCCCTCTCCCTGTCTTGTCCCCCCTCTCTCTCCCTCCCTCCCTACATCCCTCCTTCTTTCCCTCTCCCTGTCTTCTCTCCCCCCTCTCCCCCCTCTCTCTCCCTCCTTCCCTACATCCCTCCTTCTTTCCCTCTCCCTGTCTTGTCCCCCCTCTCTCTCCCTCCTTCCCTACATCCCTCCTTCTTTCCCTCTCCCTGTCTTCTCTCCCCCCTCTCCCCCCTCTCTCTCCCTCCCTCCCTCCATCCCTCCTGCTTTCCCTCTCCCTGTCTTGTCTCCCCTCCTCTCTCCCTCCCTCCCTACATCCCTCCTTCTTTCCCTCTCCCTGTCTTGTCCCCCCTCTCTCTCCCTCCCTCCCTACATCCCTCCTTCTTTCCCTCTCCCTGTCTTCTCTCCCCCCTCTCCCCCCTCTCTCTCCCTCCCTCCCTACATGCCTCCTTCTTTCCCTCTCCCTGTCTTCTCTCCCCCCTCTCCCCCCTCTCTCTCCCTCCTTCCCTCCATCCCTCCTGCTTTCCCTCTCCCTGTCTTGTCCCCCCTCTCTCTCCCTCCCTCCCTCCATCCCTCCTGCTTTCCCTCTCCCTGTCTTGTCCCCCCTCTCTCTCCCTCCCTCCCTCCATCCCTCCTGCTTTCCCTCTCCCTGTCTTGTCTCCCCTCCTCTCTCCCATCTTCCCTCTCCCATTTCCCTCTTCTCTATTTCTCTTTGCCTTCCAACTACTATTTTAAAACAGCACCAACATATACAGTGGAGTCATACAGACATTGAGCCCCAGTGATAATCTTTGTGGCAAAAAGAAAAAGTTTGGGTTCGGTAGAAGACCATTTGTGTGGGGTCCTATGCTTGTACCCTAACATAACATTATAAATTGCCATATAGGTCTAATTTCAGTATCAGTATCAACCCTTAAAGGAAATGGTTTCCTGGCATGGAGCTCAGAAGGACATTTCCTGTGTGGAGGCCTAGAAAGGGAGGCTGTGAGCAACACGCCTTGTAGGCAGCATCCTTAACTAGGACTTGAGGACAGACATGCAGTTGACTTTACAAAGGGTTATTTGTTGTAATGACTCTTCAGAACAGGCTAGTGGCTCTTTGACTCTCAGCCTCAGTGACTCACAGTGGAGCTAATGCCCCAGAAAGCTCTAGTTTGGGGACTTTAAGAGGAAAGGTCCAGGCCCCATTCCAACAGAATTGATTCCTCTCCTTTTCAGGGATTTTTTGAGCCAAGCCCAAACTCTGGTGCAGAAGATGACAACTGACAATGTGAGTCTAATTTGTGGTTATTTGGGACAGGAGTTTTCTCGCCCACCAAAGTTTTCTCCAAATGGAATGGTCTGCTGTGAGAAGCAGTGAGCCCCCGTCACTAGAGGCATTCAAGCTTTGGAAGGGCATGCCCTATGGCAGGCCTTCTAGAGGAGGTTTATTGTTGGTCAAAGTGACCTTGAAAGTCCCTGCATCCTGTAAATAGACCTCCAAAATGTCATTCAATCTGAGATTTGATCCTATGATAGCACAAATGGACAAAGTCTTCAGGGGTTGAATGGATTATCTAGATCTTGGGAGGTTTCATTCATTTAGTGGAAAACATTTACTTTTCACCCCCTGCATAGAGAATAGATCTCAATGACCACTGGAAGGTCATCACGGTGCTGATTGGAAATAGAGATATCTGTGAATTCTGCATGAATCAGGTAATAGATGAAGTGCTCCTAGCTTTGACTTTGGAGGTTCTCTTAAGAGAACAAGAACCAACTGTCGAGGTGGCCACCTCCCCCTGTGTGTGCAAGCATGTCCCAAGCCAATTCAAAAACATGCACCTGTGTGTGTGCAGGCTCTTCTTAACCCCAAACCCTCAGGTGGTGGCAGATTTATAGTTTGTCTACTCCCACCCACTCACCCCCCATGGGATGGCTGGCTGGCTCTGTCTCTCTCTCTCTCTCATCACCGGAGCCTTACCACTCTGGACTGACTTTTGCAGACGGACACAGAAAGGGAGAGATAGCTGCAGCACTGAAGCCTCCCTTGTCGCCGTAGTATTACCAGGTATTTGTACCTGGACCAGGCACTTTGCAAGACAGGTTCGCCCCCAGGTGAACTAACTCACTGGCATACCATTTCCCTCTCTTAAAATCCTGATAGTTCAGACAGAAGACTAGACTCCAAGCAGTCTGAGGGGCTCTCCACTTCTGGCTACTGAAATAAAGCTTTGGCTGAAGGTTCCAGGCTGCTGGTTGGCGCTTCTTGGACCACAGCCTGGAGTGGACCACTCATCTCAGATTCTGACGTGATGAGCTGGCCCCAGCTGGGGTCTGAGGGGTCAGAGTCAGAAGCACGGGACAGGGACGGGGGTGGAAGGGAGAACAGAAACCGCCCCATCCATCATCCATCATCTCCCCTAACCAGTTCTGCTTCTCCTGCCCCTGCCCAGCAAGAGTACACCGCAGAAAAGTTCCTGGAACATGTCCGCAGCGGCTTGGACTACCTGCAAGCACAGGTGGGTGGGAGTACCTCCCAGCTGGACACAGCGCCTGCCTGGAGTGGGAGTGGGGAAGGCAGGCTGGGGAGAGGATGCTGGAGACACTACTCTGCTGAAGGAGGGAGCTGAGGGCACGGGGTCCTTCCCCAGATGTGGGGCTGACCCTCTAGGAAACCTTGTTCCATTTGGAATCAGCCCCAAAGGCTTTCAGGCTTTAAGAAAATAACACAGACAGGGGAGATGGTGTTCTGTCAGACATTGTCATGGCTGTGGCTCCAGAGATCCCAGGTTCGGTCCTGCAGGGCAAGCTCTGGAAGGCCTGCCCTGTCCACCCCATGCCCACCACTCTGTTGGCCACCAGAGAGGCCTCGTAGAGGAGGAGGAGGACAGGCCGCAGTGGGGTGAGTGAGAGTGAGGACTGGACACTATGGCAGGGGATAGTGCGTTTATCGCGTTACACGGGTATATTCTTATACTCGAGCAAGCAGGCAGAAAAGAGGAAGTATTGTCAGACCAATCATTTTAAAGGTCAGTATCATGAAGTGGGAACACCCTTTCACCTGCATTAAATGGAAACTTAACTATAATCTGTGTAGCAGTTTCAGTGAACAGCTCCTGCCCTTGAGCCAGGTGTAGAATGCTGTCTGAGGAGAGGGAGGAAGAGCAGGAAGGCTTTTCGGGGTGAACTCCTACCGGTCTCAGAGAGATGATGGGGTGTCAACCCTGCCCAGCCTGTCATATCCCCACACAGTCCCCAGCACGGCACCATATACCAGAATTTGAGCAGAGCTCTGGTGTCTGTCCATCTCTCCCTCTCCCTCCGTCCCTCCCTCCCCCCTCCTTCCTTCTCTCTCATGAAAATAATCAAATCCTTTAAAAAATAAATAAGTGGGGGAGAATGTGTGTCATGTCACCCCTTCTCCCTTCACTTCCTGCGTAAAGCCCCTGGTGGTGGCAGTTTGACGACCTTCATGCTAGATCCTGCACTTCGAGTTGAATGGTGTGTGTGCGGCCAGCTTCCTCCTCTGACTGTGAGACAGATTAGAGCACCACCCTGCCATCGCACGCTGAGCACCGCCCCAAAACCCCTGAACACCCGCTTTGGTTCTGGCCCAGCAGGTGCTCACTCCCCATTTCCTCTGACCAAGGGAGAAGTTCCAGGATCCAGCAGCACAGGAGGGAGCACCCTGACTCCCAGGCCTATGTGGCTTCTACAGGCCACACAGGCGGGAAGTGAACCTGGGTTGTGGCCTGGTAAACAAGGCTCCAAACTGTGCAAATTTAAAGAGAAGGGACTCAGCTTCCAAAATCATGTTTGAATGGAGCCCGACTCTTTCTACCAGGGATGCATGATCTCCACACACACACACTCCACCTCCCAGTCTCCACTGGCTTCAGCCCAGGAGACTTCAATTTTTATGTATAAAAAAGAAACACTGACAAAACCATAGGATAAGAGAGGTATAACTCCACACAGTTCCCACCACCAGAGCTCCTTATTCCCTCCCCTCCCCTGATAGCTTTCCTATTCTTTAACCCTCTAGGAGTATGCAGCCCAGGAGACTTTAGGGCTTTCAGGCTACAGCCCTTCTCACCCCTTCAGATATGTCCCCAGGAAACCCTGATTTCTCTTCCTAGAGAAGCCCTATGTCCCTGGCTCAGCACACCCTTGCCTTTAGGTGCCCAGAGCCCTCATCAACCTCGTGGACTTCATGAACCCTGATATCATGCGGCAGGTGTTCCTGGAGAACCCAATGTGCCCGACACAACAGGCCAGGTAGGCAGGGTCTTCACCCCTAGATGACGCCCACAGTCATGACATGGGGGTCCAATGACCTGATCTGTGCCTGCATGCAAGTCTGCCAGGAGGCTTGTGCCAAGAACTCCACTTCCCAGGAGGTCAAAGGCTAAGGCCCCCTAACATCAGAGTGCTGACAAGCATCTCTCTCATATGGGAGGAGGGGACAGAGGTTGAAGTTGGAGCTGGTCCAAAGGCTGGCCATTGAGAGACAGGTCACCCTGCCTGGGAGAGACACAGCCTTTAGCGACATGATCAGACCGTAACAGAAAGTTGGGACATGGCTCCCCCAATTCAGTGACCTGCTAGGGGGTGAGGAAGTGAATTGAGAGAGAGAGAGAACTTTGTATTGGGAGTGTTTTGTCCCTTTAGGTGGGGGCCTGTTGATTCATCCCTTATATGTACATTTATTCATGTAGACACACTGTGCCATGCACCCTAGGGAGACTTAATGTTCAGTGTGTTTCATGGGTGTGAGATCATTCATCACAAAAGGGGCCACAGTGGACAGCATGCACTAGCCAAGAAGGTGTCAAGAGCCTGCAGCAGTAGGGCTGGGGAGATGGCTTCATGTTAGAGTATAGGACTTCCGTGCATGAGCTCCCCAGCACCACCATATGCCAAAGCTGAGTGGAGCTCTGATGTCTGTCTGACACACACAGTATATCTCAAAACCTAGTCAGATCATCAGAACAGATCATCTGAGTAGTATACTTGCTCTGCCACACATGTGATTCGGGATGGAGACCATCCCCCACCACCTGGGAGGAAGCCTTGGTGTGTGGTAACTTTCCTATCTGTCTGCCTCCTTCTGTCTGAAAAAGGCAACCCAGACTAGTGAAGCCTTGGTCATAACAAAAAGAAAAACTAAGCAAAAACAACTAGATAAGTTTCCTCTCTCTCTCTCTCTCTCTCTCAACAATAGTCTGGGAAATGGCACAGTGGGTCTAGAGCTGAACTTCCATGTAAGCTACTGACTTGATCCACAAGCATCACATGTTCTGGAATGATGCTCTGGTATGCGTGAGCACATGCTAGCTCTCTCGCTGTATGTGTGTCTCTCTCTCTGTCTCTCTCTGTCTCTCTGTCTCTCTCACACACACACATACACACTCACGCACACACACACACACACACACACACTAAGTGAATATTTTTAAATTGACAGAGCTATGGCACGTGTGTGACTGGGCCATGGCTGTGAGACACAACCCACCCATGATCTCCACCCATCTCTGCCCTGCTCCCCACAGGAGCAGAGCCAGTCCCTGGCCACAACTTCTGCGCTGGTACCTCCCACCTCCCCCATTTTTTTCAGCACTTTGTGTAACTGTGTTCTGACTCCAAAGAGGAACTCCCTCAGTTTAATCGCATTGGAGACTCTGACACGCAGCTACCAGGTAATACAAAGAGTCAGTCACCATTTGGTATGTGCCCCACCCCACAGTCTAACAAACCAGCCCAGAGTCCTCCAAGAGGGACATACAGGGGAAATTGTTATTTTGAGTCTGAGGTGTGATGTACCCAGGACTCTCCTCCTCCTCACCTGCCTGGGGTACTGCAGGCACCTAGCTTGAGGTCATCTCTAAGGAGTCCAGGTGCTGCCTCTGGTACCTTTGCCCCATGCTTGGTCTGAAGTACAATCCCATCTTGACCGCCCTAGACTGATGACCTTACCAATGTATCCAGGAACCTCCCCTCTCCAAAACCCTAACCCACTAGAGAAAGATTATAAACAGGCCATGTCCAGTGGAGGAGCAATAACAGAAGCCAGAACCCCTTCCTTGTGCATCCCAAAAATAATTTTGGTCCATATTTCCAGAGGGGGAAATGTTAGGGAAAGATGATCAGAGGGCTCTGAACACTCTGTTCCAAGTCTTAGAACATTTGTGACCAGGGACCTTTATTTTTATACCATCACTGAGAAGGAAGAGATTCTGGAGAGCACCTGAGCAAATCAGACACTTTTTGTCTTACCTGAGAAGGAAGAGGGAAAAGAAAGGACACCGGAAAATTGTAATAGATGTGGCTTAGAAAGGAAGTGAAGGTAGGGCTATAGAAGTGAATAAAAATGAGCAAAAGAAATTTATGTACATACATATTTTTTTAGATTTTATTTATTTATTTATGAGAAACATAGGAGGAGAGAGAAAGAACCAGGCATCACCCTGGTATATGTGCTTCTGGGGATTGAACTCAGGACCTCATGCTTGAGAGTCCAGTGCTTTATCCACTGCGCCACCTCCCAGACCACATACATGTTTTTTCAGCCCATATCTATGACCTTGGAAGAACTACGGCAGTTACCACTGAAGAGGGTTGGGGGCACAGAACTTTGGTGGTGGGATAATATGGAATTATACCCTTATTATCTTACAATCTTGTAAATCACTATTAAGTCACTAGTAAAAAAATAATAATTAAAATTTAAAAAAGAACAGTAGGCCTGGGCATTCTGTGTTTGGAAAACCTTAGCTGGGGCAGGGCTCAACAAACTCCTCCCCAGTGCATAGTGGGACTGCCTGTCCGGCTCTTTGAAACTTGCAGTCCACTCCAAACAAAAACAAAAGCAGATGATCCAACTTGTTTCCAGTTCTCAGGCAAGAGATTTCCAAGGGAGGGCTCTTAGGAGTGCTTTGTGTTCTCAGGGAGGGAGGCTGATTCAATCATGGCTCTACCTGCCCTGAGAGACGGAGGGGGTGCCAACCTTGAGCACACATGCTGGGCACACAGTTTGCCTATGGCCTGTGCCAATGGCTCCCTGCCTGTGTCCCCAGAGTGGTCTGCGGGAGCTGGTGTACTCTGGCCGCTATGACACTCGGGATGACTTCACAGTGGTACTGCAGCCCTTCTTCCAAAACCTTATACTTCCTGTTGGACAGGTAAGCTCCTCAGGTCAGGAAAGTCAGTTAGCAGGGCCCAGCACTTCCATGAGCGGGTGAGTAAAATGGAAAAGACATAAGCAAATTTCCTTTTCCTCTAAGTCCGTGCTGCATTTTCAGAGGCATCCAGAGTGATGTCCTCACTCCTGCAGCTGCCTCTGCTTTATTTATAAAGATCAGCCACAAGATCATCACAGCTGCCTCCTGTGTTGCCTCTGCCCCCTAGAACACAAACTTGGCTGTGGGCAAATAAGCGACAGAGAGGCGAGATGTGAGGTGACCCACACAGGATGGTGGGGTCAGTCTTTGCAATGAAGGACCCTCAGTTTCCACTTGTCCTGCAGAGCACGGTTTCTGCCTGGCCCTACCATGTGTGTGGGTGGTTCCTCAGGGTGGCTCCTTGGGGTGCCCTTCCCCCCATCCCAGCCCTTCCCCTCACTATAAAGAAGCTGGAAAGACAAACTCTTGAGTATCACAAATGAGCAGAGACAGAAGTTAGATGGCAGGTTGAGTTGACATCCACCATGCCCAGACCTGGCCCCCATCTCCACACTGAGGACCACCAGGGTCAGCTGGCCAAGGATTGAAGAGTGGCTTTTCTCAGCTGAATGACCAAGAATGATTATAGTTGTTATTATCAAGTAAGGACCAGAAAAGTGCTTGGAGCTTGGGGCCACCCAAGGCAACTGCTCTGTGAGTTTGCTCTGATCTCCTGTTGAGTAAGAAGAACTGGCCTTATAAGAAAGAGCCCACGGCTCAGAGCATCACCCTGGGGGAGAAGAGCATTGGGTGGTCACATGCACCAGCAGTGGCTCCTTCTCGCCTTCTGAACCAACAGGATCATGGGTCTGTTTCTCTCCTTCAGGATGGGCGGCCAGATATCTCCTACTTTGCTGCAGACTGCCTTCTCCCAAGTCAGAGATTCCACTCACAGCTTGCGAGAGCCTTGTGGGACAATATGGTAAAATTAAGTGAGGTGTCCCTGCTTCTCTGGGGTTCTAGTCTAGAGCAAACCACCAGGGTGGGGCTTGCCCCTGGCCCTCTATGTAGGCCAGTAATAGAGTAGTAGTAATTAGCACATCTGTAGAAGTTTCTAGAATAGAAAATAGGGAGTCCATATCAAACCAAGCTCAACTATACCAGCTTCTTTGCTGAGGACTGTGGTGGGAGACAGAACCTTTTCCCTGTTTGCTATGTACTTGCCAGCAACTGCGCTCAGCAGACTGAGCTATACTCTCTCACTTGTGTCCCTCTGAGAGAGACAGAAGATGCGTCTCACTACAAGATGCTTTTAGGAAATGTTTGCTTCAATATCAACTGCTGGATCTGTGTCTCTGTTTTCCCCAACCAGGTGAATCCCCTGGAAAAGAAAGCACACTTCCTGAACCTGGGGAAAGAAGTGGCCCTCCCTTGTCCTAATCAGGTAATAAGTGGGGACCTGTTTTGAGCCCCTGCAGAAAGTTGGTGCTCACCCCTCACCCATTTCTCTCCAGTCTGGCTTTCTTCTTGCCCCTTGTCTGGGAGCCCGTGGCCCTTGGATGCTGAAGAAAGGTGGATAAGAACGGAGAGAAGAGTAGAGTTCATGCAAGTTTTTATTTTGGTAGAAGCATCAGAGCATGTTGAAGATAGTCCAGCAGAGAGAGAGCAGGGAATTTCTGGTAGGAAGAGTGTCAGCGAGGAGAATAGTAAAAGGATGAGTCCAGAGACTGGGGGAAGGTGGCAGGGGGCAAGAGACAAGGAAGGATGACTTGGGGTAAGCTGGACTCTGGAGCTGCTTTGAGGCAAGAAAATGTAAATGGCTGTGAGATTGGATCTAGACTGCCGGGTGGGGGGAGCTCATGTTCCCATGCTTTCAGCTTCCTTTTCCAGACCTCCTCGTGGTTTTTTTTTTGTACCCCAATATAGTTGAGGCTAGAGAGCCCTCTGATGCTATAAAAGTTGAAGAGCCTGATCCAGTCAGTGATATTGGGTTTCCCTCCTGGGCTCAGGAATGAGCCTGCACCTCCCTTCCATCTGTCGGGGTTCTGAGAGTGAACACCCTTTCCCAGACCCATGTTCTTTGCTTCTGCCTTCCCTGCTTAGTCAGAGACCCAAGTTCATCTTATTGCCCTACCAGAAGACCAAAATCAATGGGAGGACGGGGTATGGAGGGGAATGCTGATGGCATAGGACTCCAGCACTGGGCCAGAGAAGACAGCCTGTGCATCATGGTGCTTCTAGGCCACGAAGGCAGGTCCTGACTGGGGCAAGATCCAAAGTGGCTCCAACAGACCAGGTCTAGATCTTCACTGCTGGATCCCGAGGGGGGAGGGGAGGGAGCGCAGGGGCAGGACAGTAAGGGGAGGAACTAAGCAGCCTGGGTAGTGGGGGCATTGGGGAACTCAGAGCAATGACTATCCACCCTACCAAATGGAGGTGATTTGATACCTTTTTTTTTTTGCCTCCTGGGTTATTGCTGGGGCTCAGTGCCTGCACCATGAATCCACTGTTCCTGGAGGACATCCCCCCCCCCACCTTTGTTGCCCTTGTTGTTGTAGCCTTGTTGTGGTTATTATTGTTGTTGATGATGTCGTTCATTGTTGGATAGAACAGAGAGAAAATGGAGAGAGGAGGGGAAGACAGAGAGGGGGAGAGAAAGGTAGACACCTGCAAACGTGCTTCACCACCTGTGAAGGACTCCTCTGCAGGTGGGGAGCCAGGGGCTCAAACAAGGATCCTTACACTGGTCCTTGCGCTTTGCGCCACTTCCGCTTAACCTGCTGTGCTACCGCCTGACCCCCGGTGATTTGATATCTTACAGTCCACATCACCATACTGAGCATCAGTCTGCAGTCTGCCAACTCACCTTCTATCAGCTAATGAGAATAATGGCAGCTCAGTCCAGGGAGCTAATCCTAATCTTCCCTCACTGTCAAACCCTGAAACTTTAATCCAAAATGGAGATACATGAAAATCACAACTAAATGTGTGTCTTCCCTTGTGATCCTTGTGATCCTTTGCACATCCCTATTTCTGTCCACGCATTGTAGATTTTGCATTGAAGCAGACACCCCATCTGAAAGGATCCTGATAAGTGACTCTCTTGTCCACCTCCTTTTCTTCTTTCATTTTTTAACATTTCTTTTTTGGGGGATTAATGGTTTACAGTTGACAGTAAAATACAGTAGTTTCTACATGTGTAACATTTCTGTGTTCCACATAATAATTCAACCCCCATTAGAACCCTGCCATCCTGTTCCAGGACCTGACCCTCCCCTCAACCCTACCCCAGAGTCTTTCACTTTGGTGCAATACACCAACTCCAGTCCAAGTTCTGCTTGGTGCTTTCCCTTCTGTTCTTATTTTTCAACTTTTGTCTGTAAGTGAGATCATCCCATACTCATCCTTCTCTTCTGTCTTATCTCACACGATTCGTTCAAGCTCCATCCAAGATGCGGTACAGAAAGTGAAGTCACCATTTTTAATAGCTGAGTAGTATTCCACTGTGTATGTAGACCACAACTTTCTCAGCCACCTGCTTCCAGGTTTTGGCTATTAAAAATATACACAAATCTTTTTAGATGGATGTGTTTGGTTCCTTAGGTTCCTTAGGTTTGGTAAATTCCCAGGAAAGGAATTGCAGGGTCATAAGGTAGGTCCGCTTCTGAGAGTAGGCAACCTTCTGAGAGTTCTCCAGACTGCTCTCCACAGGGGTTGGATCAATTGACATTCCCACAGTGCAGGAGGGTTCCTCTGACCCCACAACCTCTCCAACATTTGTTGATGCTGCCTTTTCTGGTGTATGACATTCTCACAGGAGTGAAGTGGTATCTCATTGTTACCTTTATTTGCATTTCCCTGACCATCAATGACTTGGAGTATTTTTTCATATGTTTGTTGGCCTTTTGGATCTCTTCTATGGAGAATATTCTGTTCCTATCCTCTCCCCATTTTTTGGATGGGGTCATTTGTTTACTTAGTGCTGAGTTTGGTGAGCTCTTTATATATATTTGGTTATTAGCCTCTTGTCTGATGTAGGACATGTAAAGATCTCTCATTCTATGAGGGGTCTCTTTGTTTGGGTGGTGGTTTCTTTTGCTGTGCAGAAGATTTTTAATTTGGTGTAGTCCCATTGGTTTATTTTTGTTTTAGTCTTCTTTGTAATTGGATTTGTATCGTTGAAGATGCCTTTAAAATTTAGATGGGAAAGAGTTCTGCCAATATTTTCCTCTAAGTATTTGATAGTTTCTGGTCTAACATCTGAGTCCTTGATCCATTTGGAATTTACTTTTGTGTTTGGTGAAATATAGTGATTCAGTTTCATTTTTCTGCATGATTAAACCCAATTTTTTCAACACCATTTGTTGAAGAGACACTTCTTTCCCCATTTAACACTCTGGGCACCCTTTTCAAAGATTAGATGTCCATAGATGTGAGGGCTTACTTCTGAGCTCTCAATTCTGTTCCACTGGTCAGTGCATCTATTTATATTCTAGTACCAAACAGTTTTTATTGCAGTGGCCCTACAGTTTGACATCTGGGAATGTGATGCCTCCAGTTCTGTTCTTTCTTCTCAAGATAGTTATGGCAATTTTAGGACTTTATGATTCCAGATAAGTATTTGTGGCTTTTGTTCTATTCTCCAAAAAACTTGTTTGGGATCTTGATATCAAAGATTGAAGATATTTTAACACCTTTCTTGTAGATTTTTAGAGTGTTCTGATAGATGGCTTATTTATGGTGGTCTGACTATTTATAGGAGACCTTTCAGAACTTCTTTCAGGGCAGGCTCGGTGATAGTTTGTGAAGTCAAGGTAGAAAATCATGAACTGGGGCTGGGTGGTGGCACACCTGGTTGAGCACATGTGTTATAATGCCCAAGGACCCAGGGTCAAGCCCCGGTCCCCATTTGCAGGGGGGAAGTTTCATGGGTGGTGAAGCAGGGCTGCAGGTGTCTCTGTCCCTCTCTCTGTACTTCCCCCTTCCCCTCAATTTCTGGATGTCTCTATTCAATAAATAAATAAATATAATAAACTATTTTTAAAAAGGAAAAAAAGTAAAATCATGAACCAGCAGGGAGTGAACAAAACAGCAGGGAACTGGGTAGAAATGGTGGGGGGCAGTCCAGGTAGGACATTATAACCTCCCTCCTAAAACCATCCCCTTTCTTTTCTGAGTCTTCTCCTTGGTCTCCTCAATTATTGGTGGCAGGCCTGTCTCCTAAACTCTGCACAGTATTGTAGCTTTGCTTCCTTGGAATGGGAACCTGCACTCCCCCCTCCCATAAAAGCTCTGAGAACCCCTGACCACATCTCTGTTGCTTCTCTGCTTATGTTCTCATTGCTCCTGTCCTAACCTCACTCTCCCTTGCATGCATGTCTCCTTGACCTCTGATCCCTTTGGCTCAGTCTTCCCCTTCTGGCTTGTTCCACCTACCTTGGATCATATTACCAAACAGACCCCACTTGGACTCTCAGGTGTCTCCTAGAACCTCTGGTTCTTCCCACATTTGAATTCCCTACAGTCCTCAGATGCTAAGCCCACAGAAGGCTCCCATGAAGAAGGAGTCTTGTCTTGGAGGACCAGACATGCCCAGATTCCCCAGCCATTCCCCAGATGTCACTGTGCTTACTGGTTAGCAAATTCTTTCATGTTCCAGTACCTTTCTGACTTCTCTGCCTAACCAGGTTGAAAGACTTTGCGTCCTGTCTTTGTTCTAGCATCCAGAGCTGCTCTCTGAACACATGGGATGCTCTGTCAACATGGATATTATTTACAGAACACTCCAACATTGCCTCCAGTAATAGTGAATGTCCAGGAGATGCCAAGCCGTATTCACCAGAGACAACCCTGTTTAGCCATGGCTCAAGGCCAGCACCATTATCTCTGTCTTGAGCTATTGCAGACAGCAAGATGGGCACTTCTTGCCCTTGACCCTGAGGATCCCACAGCTTAAGGCTTATACAGGAACAGAAGGACTACTTTGCCTTGGGTGCCACCCAGGCTCAATCCTGGTCCCCACTCACTGAAGGAAGCTTTGTTGCTGTGGTTTCTTTCTTTTCTTTCTACTTCACTGCCTACTGCCTTTGTCTGAAAAGGACCAAAAGGAGAAGGGAGACTTATGTGGGCTCAGGGAACCATGTGTATATTCCCCTGTTGGGCCCTCTCTTTTTCTTCCTCTGACTTGTTGATATGACCCCAGTGTGAGGAGTGGAAGCAGGAGGCTAGAAGGTCTGTACTTACTCCTTGCCCTCTCCCTGGAACTTCAGAGTGCTTTCCAACTCTTCTTGTCTGTCAGTTGGTGCCCTCAAGGGTTACAAACTCTGTATGTAAGACCTCGGCAAAAGCAGAATTGTTGAGTAGAATGCTAATAGGTAGGAGATGAAACAAGGCTAGAGTTAGGAGTGCAGAGCCCCCCCCCCCCTTTTTTCCCCTGAAAGCATTAAGTTTCTCTTCCTCTTCCACACAGGTGAGGCCTAGATTACAGCAAAATGGAACGTATCTTGTGTGTGTTCACCCTCTGAGCAGTTCTGTTTGACCCTTAGAACTGACCTCCAACTGAAAGCCTCTTCTCTGACATTTTCTGTTTCTTTATTTATTTATTGGGGGATTAATGTTTTACAGCTGATAGTAAATACAATAGTTTGTAGGTGCGTACCACTTCTCAGTTTTCCACATAACAATACACTAGGTCCTCTGTCATCTTTTTTTTAAATTTCTTCATTGGGGGATTAATGTTTTACAGTCTACAGTAAATACAATAGTTTGTACGTGCATAACATTTCTCAGTTTTCCACATAACAATACAACCTCCACTAGGTCCTTTGCCACCCTGTTCCAGGACCTGAACTCTCTCCCCTACTCACCCTAGAGTCTTTTACTTTGGAGCAATACACCAACTCCAGTCCAAATTCTGCTTAGTGATTTCTCTTCTGATCTTGTTTTTCAATTTCTACCTGTGAGTGAGATCATCTTATAGTCATCCTTCTGTTTCTGATTTATTTCACTTAACATGATTTCTTTAAGCTCCATCCAAGTTGGGCTAAAAATGCTGAAGTCACCATTTTTATTAGCTGGGTAGTATTCCATTGTGTATATAGACCACAACTTGCTCAGCCACTCATCTGTTGTTGGACACCTGATTTGCTTCCAGGTTTTGGCTGTTACAAATTGTGCTGCTATGAACATAGGTACATTCTCCGATACTCTGACTCTTTCCTCCTGGTTCCACCCAGTCCCCACCGTGTTCAGACCTGGCTGAGCATAGCTTCTCAAAGTATTGACACCCTGGGGTCAAGTTTGCTATTTCCTCCTCTCAGCCTCATTGCCTTATTCTTATGCTTACACTTTCTAATTCCTCTGCTTCTTCCTCCTCTCTTCTCTGGTGAACCAGAGAATTCGGCAGCTGAATAAACTGGAATACTTGGCCAGACTTATGTGGAAATGTGTAACCATTGAATGGGATAATGATAAGCATATTTCAAAGGAGAAAAAAAGAAATATGAAAATATTTTTCATATTGTTAACAATATGAAAGAGAGGGGAATTTTTCTTTTAATGAATATGTTTTCAAGAAGCTGCAAAAGAAAAATATATATATACCATTTTGAGTATTACCAATGATATTTTATTTTCTGAGAAAGGAGAAGGCACAGAACATGTCTGGAGCCCTTTTTAGACCTTTATTGTGGATTCCTCACCGTGCTGTTAGGGAAAACCCTCAGGGACTGAATAAAATAATGATGTTCAGTTCTTTCTGCTTAGAAGCAGAAGTCACAGCAAATTTATCTGTAGGTCCAAATCTTTCCTAGGCTCTCTTCCGTACTGTCAGAGACCTCTCCCTGTGGTTACTTTTCTCTTACAGAATGTTCCCTTCCTGAGAACCATCAAGAACAGCAACTACACATACCCTGGCAAATCAGTTGAGAAGGTGAGCATTGACATAATACATCTGACTCGCTCAAGAACACATCATGTCCCTGCTCTGCCTGTGGCTCAGGTTGCAGTGCAGGTTTCAGAGTGTCCACTTCAGCAGAAATGTTACCCACCTCCCCCACATACTGGGAACTGGAGCATGAAAAAAATAAAAATATATAAGGTGGCTGGGCGGTAACCAGAGGGTTAATTAAGTGGACATGGCACAAAGCAGATCCCCACCTGCAGGGTGTGGGATGCTTCATGAGCGGTGAAGCAGGTGCTTGTCTCTGTCTTCCCCTCCTCTCTGGATTTCTCTCTGTCCTATCCAATAACAACAACAACAGCAGCAACAAAATGGGAAAAAATGGGCCTCCAGGAGCAGTGGATTTATAGTGCAGGCACTGAGCCCCAGCACTAACCCTGGAGACATAAATAAATAAATAAATAAATAAATAAATAAATAAATGAATAAATGAATGAATGGCTTTTGAGCCGCAATATTCCAGGACTGTCCTGACATGTTCTCAGGGGCTTGCTTGATGCCAGCCATAGATGAAAGGAGGTGCCTGTGGACTAGGCAGTTCCGGATTTCAGGAAAGGATACTCATTCCTTGACACCACATAAAAAATGTGGGGTCCTGGGCACACCTCTCCCCTAGTCTTACCGATTAATCTCTGCATTTAGCGTGCTCCATAGGCTATTCTGTTATTCTTGCATGGGCTGCAGAACACAATTCTCCCATGAGAAAGAACAGGCTCAGTGACCAGCCTTCATGTGTTTATCATCTCACGGTGCTCCCAGGTTCACTTGTTTTCTAAGATATTTCTGGAGGGTTCAGAACCATGAAATGTTCTTCTTACCCTCATTTTCCATGGACATTTGTCACTGGCATTATAGAACCTTTTAAAGACTACTCTTTTATTTCATATGAAAGGAAGTTTTGCACGAGAGCAGAGAAGGCACAGCAGCTCTCCAAGGCACATGTGGCACCAGGCCTAGAACAGGAAGACTCAGACATTCAAGCCCCTGCTCTTCCCGCTGAGTTTCTGCCTCAGCTGTAAGTTCTCAATTTCAGCAGAACTTCCATTCAGAAGGAAGAACCCATGGTGTGATAAACTGAACACACCTTGGATAAAAGAAAAGACCTTGGAGGGGGGTTGGGTGGTAGCACAGCGTGTTAAGCGCACATGGCCGCAAAGCGCAAGGAAGGATCCCGGTTCCTCACCTGCAGGGGAGTCACTTCACAGGTGGTGAAGCAGGTCTGCAGGTGTCTGTCTTTCTCTCCCCCTCTCTGTCTTCCCCTCCTCTCTCCATTTCTCTCTGTCCTATCCAACAACAACATCAACAATAACAACAATAACTTCAACAACAATAAAACAAGGGCAATAAAAGGGAAAATAAATAATAATTTTTTTTTTTAAAAAAGGCCTTGGATTGAACAGACATAACATGGAAAAAGTCCCTGTTACATAAAGGGTAATTTATTAAGGCCTAGCATGCCAGCATTTGACTCAGCAGGAGAGAGAAGCTCCCAAAGACTCCAGGAGTCCTGTGCCCTGCCAGTGCTCCCCTGAGCAGCTACACTGGGCACTGGGTGTATCCCACAGGCCTTCCTGGGGCATCCAGATGCTTGAGACTCAAGGGGAGACTCTCTCCCCTGATAACCGCCCCCCCCACATGCTGGTTCTAGTTGGTTAACATTGTGGCTCTGCTGTGCTGTCCTGTTCCCTTCCCCGCCCCCTGGACACATGGTCTGTATTCTGGTGACCAGGAACTTAGAGTACAGGATTCAGGTTTATGGACAGTGACCCAAGAAGTTGGTGACTCAAGTTAAATAGAAAAACACAGATGGTCATAAAAGAAAGGTAGGAACTTGGACATTATCGGCATTTGCAGGTTATTTCTCCTAATATATATGAACTGACTGTCTCAATGTGGCTCTTGCTTTGTCATCACTGTCTGTTAGCTCCGTTCTAACTCAGATCCCAAAGCCAATCAGCCGCTCCATGTCATGTTCCTTTGGAAGACCACCTACAGCATGGCCTCCCCTCCTCCCTTGCATTGGTGTGACTGCTGGCCCCATTTAAGGGCACAGATAAGTTGGGAAGGGACACACTGAGTGTGAGCACGCTTGCTGTCCAGGGATTAAAACGCACATTTTTCTCCTCTCTGCTCCCCCTGACCGTCCCCCTCACCCCCCATTCCATCTCTACCTTCTGGACCTTACCCTGGTGAGAGCCCCAGCAGCGATGAAGCTTAGCCTCCATCCCGAATTCCTGAGCTAGTTCTTCTTGGCCATAGCTAACCTTCCTGCTCATTGAGTGTGGGCTGTTGTCTCTTTCCTCCTGTTGATTTAGAACTGGGGTATCAAATTCAAATGCAAAGAAGTGAAGCCTTCCAAATCTGTTCCCACTTCAGGTGAGTGAAAACATCATCACCCCTCTTCCATTTGATAGACTTTTAATTATTTCATTCTATGCATTACTTTTTATGAGAGTG